>NC_090776.1:23164849-23492349 GCF_040054535.1 Antennarius striatus | reverse complement strand
GGATTGTTTGAATGGCTCGTTTTAAAACAAACTTACAGTATGTATCCTGTCATAGAGGATTCACGGATCTTGACTGTAAATATTCAGTAAAATAGTGACAGGACTATGACCTTTAATACAGTAATATATTATAGATCGTAGTTATGTATTATATTTTATTATTATTTATTATTTTATAACATTGTATTTCAAAATTTGGGGAATGACTTTGGTGGTAAGAGAATCTAGATGTCAATTTATCCTTGAGCAGGATACTAAAGGGCTGTGTGGTGTCCCTACTGCTCCTCCAGGGTGGAAAAGATGCAGGACAACCAATTTTCCTTGCCGAAACTTTATAACATGATCCATAAATATAGGGGGGGAAATGTACTGTAAGAAATTGTAAAATATATTTTCATTTACTAAATATTCACTGCGAAATGTTTGATGCGAAATGTTTCAATGTATGGATATTAGACTAAATTACATAATATTGAACAGTGTTTATACACTGATCTGATGACAAATAGAGACTGCAACGTCCCGCGACACTCCTGAATTCAACATTTTACCCTGACCTACACATTTTTGTGTCTCTGGCTTCCTGAAAATGCTGCTTTTTTTGTGATTCCATCTCAACAGGTTGCAGAGATGTGTACCTAAAAAGGTATACAGTGCGCTGTCGTTCCTTGCGGTTAATGTGTTCAAGGAATCAAACGCGATTAACAAATTCCGCGATGGAAAGACTTTATCTTATTATTAACGGTAATTTAAATGTTTATGAACCCTCCCCATACTGATATTAAATCGCTTTCTATCTGTGTTACCTTTTCCCACACTCCACTGAGACACACAGAACGTAGCGCACTTCCGGATCCCGTCAGCCAATAGAATGCCAATATTGTATCGCGTGTATCACGTGACTGCCCTCCAAAAATCTGCGATGAGTACAAAAGTTGAAATTTGACCTTGACCTAGTTTTCTCAAGGTCATGGTCATCATGTCATATTCATCCCCTTTTCTGCTTGAGTAATGTGCTTTTTATTCATCTTTCTATCTGCAATTGGTGTGAAGATATTTGGTGGACGGATAGTAGGACGGATGGACGGACGAACAGATGGACGGACACACAAACACTGACAATTTCAATACATCACCGCTTCACGGGATGTAATTAGACACTAAAACTATTAAAATTGATGGGTTTTCATTGCGTTTCTCTACCTTTTAAAATCAACTTAATATATCACACTAAAAACACTTGAAATACAGCAGCCTGTAGCAGAATACAGTACTTCACTCTACATTCATAGAGGATGACCTCTCTGCATCTTAAGTATAATAAAACCTGGTTGTACTGCTCCTCCAACCACTTTTCAAACTCAGCGATTCAGCTTTTGCATAGTTTGCTGCTTTTAAATAACACCTCATAGCCTTAAAACTCAGCCAGGTATGGAGAAATATTAGTGTGATTGAGCACACATTGCATGTGTGCAGAAACTAAAGATGATTTCATTTTCATTAATGTGATGTTCATTTGCTCCTGTTTACATATTTATGCAATGACGTCTGTTTCTGAGGATTCAGCTACACAAACAGAGCTGCAGCATCTCTGTGATGGAGGAGCTGAAGTCTCTGAGCTGTCAGCTCGTCGTTTCCCAGTACAATCCATACCTGATGTATGATTCAGTATTTATACTGCAGCACACAAGTTGAGCTTGAGAAGGTGTTATATAAAGTTCAGCTTTTCCTTTAAATAAGCGGTACAGACTATAATGAAGGTTCACTTTTAGTTTTGCAGACTACTAATTAATCAACACTCTTTTTTTTTCCGTATGATGTGTTTGATTATAATTTTCTATTATTTTTTATGTTTGTGGGCTGTGGGGCAGTCTGTACATGAATTCTAGTGTCTGATGTATAATCCTTTTCCTTCACAGACTAAAATAGTTGAAATGGTAGTCATACAGGAATTTGTAGATGAAACAAATTAAATTGAAATGTGAGAAAGGGGGCCTGACTCTCAGTGACACTGCTGAATAAAGAAATTGTTAGCTCTTTAAATCTGATGAAACAATTTTACAATTTACTTTTAGAATTCTTGTGTCTTTATTAAACATCTGACAAAGATAGAAATTTGGAAATTAGTAGAGGCCACAATTTAAGAAAAGCTTACACAACCCAGAAATATTGTGGTTCATGGGTTCAAAGATTGAGTGATTCATTTGTCTGTCAATCTGCTCCTAAAAATGGGGACATTTTTCTGTTCCTGTATCTACCCCAGTCTTAAGATCCTCCACAGGCGCTCCACTCAGTTTCCCAGTTATCTGTCAACTAACTTTTGTGTAATTCTTCCTACAGAGAGACATCTTAACCTATTTGAATGCAAATGTATGACAAATTATTTATTTCATTTCAGCTATTCTTGTTCTGATCCATTCAAACTCTTTATAAAATCCACTTTCGAAAGATTACATTTGAATTACCTTAAATGTCTTTTATTGTGTAAGTTTCATGGATAATTGATGTTGATGGCTCAGTTCCTTCAGTATGATGATCAGAGGGTGTCCGTCCATCACTGGGACGGTTGTGGAACACTGGACCAGCTCCACACTCTCCATCGAGCGGGCGAGGTTTCATTGGAGTTTGCCCAACCAGTCTGGATCTGGAAAAGTTATTTGATCATGTTCCTCGTGCTATGTTGTGGGGAGTGCTTCAGGAGTTTGGGGTTTGGGGCCCTTTGCTGAGGGCTGTCCGGTCTCTGTATGACCAAAACCAGAGCTTGGTTCGCAGTTCTGGCAATAAGTCAGACCTGTTCCAGGTGCATGTTGGACTCCAGAAGAGCTACCCTCTGTCACTGGCAAAATCACAAGTGCTGTATGGATCCAATCAATCAGAGTACTTTATACTCAGTGTTAAACTTCAATTACTATGCCAAATATTACGAGACATATATTAAAGCATTGAAGACATGAGTTTTAAGAAGTTTATGATGCAATAACATCATAATTGGAAGTGAATCGGTCATGTTTATTTTATTAGAAGTCATTTTGATTTGCTTCTGGATTTAAAGTTTTTCCAGTTGCTCTTTGAAGTCACTGAGAATAAAATTTTTGGTTTAATTATGACAGAGTAAAGGCTGCAATCTTTTCTCTGTTTTTATTCCTTATTCTGTTTTTGTTTTTGTCTTTGTATCATTTATTTTCGCTCTTGTCTCTTCTTCCTCTTCCAACACCTCTGACCTGTCAAGGTAATCGCTAAACAAGATAATGACATGCTGAATATACTGCGTCATTTTTTATGCTGTGATAGTCGTTTGTCTCAAGCCCTCAGACAATGTGTGACAGTTCTCACCTATTAGGCCATGTCATGATGAAATATACATCAGATGGAAAAGACGAGAACAAACAGCATCAAGGTCATCTTGTCCATTTGCTCTATGAAAGAGATAATGTGACTCACACACTATAAGAAGGCTTGCTACGTGAATTCAGTTGATTCTCTGAGGTCAGTGAGGTTGTACATATTAGCAGCCATTCACGGTTCCTACCCTTGATACATTAATCTGTGCCTCATCACTATATTCAGATGAAATACTAAGGAGAAAAGAGGAAATTAACTTCACAGTAAAAAGACTAAAATATTTGTTGTATGAACTCCTTATCTGTCTCTTATGTGCAGCATCAGATGTTTTTCTGTCCAAACTTCTGTTTGTGACATGACCAATATGTTACATCATGTGGTAAGTCATTTCATATCCAGGTAACGATACGAAACGCAGTTGATGGATTCAGTTAATAAATTGTTTGTAGAAAATGAATACAAGCACTTTCTTTTTCCATTGTGGACTAGAGTGTTTTTACAAGTCTCTGCCGAGTTTTTATTGTGCAGTACAATCGCAACACTGCCTAAGCTGCTAAATTGCTAAGCTTTATTATCATGCATCTTCAGTTTAAATGCAAAAATGTCAAGAGATAATGTCAACTGTTTTCATTATTATTTTTAGCATTATTATTAACATTAGTGAATAAAATCTGATTTGTTTTTCAGAACTTGCTTTGTATCACAAAAAAATATCTTGGATTCAGTATTTGATCTAGATCTGTTTCAAAATCCGAAATCCTTTTCTGTATTCTAAGAGCCACCTGTCAACAAAATGTAACTGAAATTTGTTGAGAACTTTTTGAGATACTCTATGTAAAAATTAAGAAAAAAGCAACAATGTGATTGAACGTGACCTTTTTTTTGGAGAAAGTATGCTCAATAAATTTAAGTATATTCCATCAACATGGATACCAGGATATATGCAGGACTGAATCTGTATATTTTACAATATGTGAAAAACAATATGTGATTTGTTTGGGTGATAATATATATTCATCTCATTAAGGACACTTGAGTTTGAGAGAGAGAGGCGAGTTAAAACAACCTTGTGGCAAGTCAGAACTCAAAAAGGCCAACTTTTTTAATCTACTGAATTCTGAAATGAGCGATACTACTTGTGTTTAACTCCAGCCGTCTGAGTTTCAGAATTGTAATGTATGGCTGAAGAGTAGTAAAACGAGAGCTAAAGAAGATATTTATATTAATCTTGGTGTTGTCTTCTCCTTTTTAAGCGTTGTGTTCTGAAGAGTGTGCCCACGGACGGTGTGTCTCCCCCGACACCTGTCAGTGTGAGCCTGGCTGGGGAGGACTGGACTGCTCCAGTGGTGAGTAAATGTAACAGTTATCATAATGACAAGGAGACCTGTGAGAAACTCATTCAAAGGTTTAGAATCATTGCATGGCAGCACTGTAACCACCTGAAGACCCCTGAAAACTTGAGAAAAGGTTCGGTTTGTCCGTTGTCAGCAAGTTTAGAGACATGGCAGACAAGAGAAAAAGTCCCTCTCTTTCCAGATGAACATTACAAAGGCTCACCACACCTTAGTCAAACTCCAACACTAAACCTGACCCTAACCATAACTCTAACCCCAATGCTAAACTTGTCCTTAATACTAAAACCAACCCTATCCCTAACCCTAATCCGAGCCACACAGTTCTAAAATTTGACAGGCATACCAGCTTAGGAGCAAACGACATACGAAAACCATTACACAAAAAGTTTTGGCCTTGAACAGGCAGCAATGCATACATATGCAAGACTTATTGTAAAAATCATTTTGCCACCTACATTTATTTAATAAAGTAAATTTTATAGTTCAAACAAGTTTGGCTGGCTGGATTTAAAAGGTCAATGCCCTAACACTGACCCTAACCCTATCACTGACCCTAACCCTAACCCTAGGGCTAGGGTTAGGGTCACGAATGGTGATTGTTTCAACAAATTTTTGTATTTTTTCCATAGAG
Source organism: Antennarius striatus (assembly GCF_040054535.1). Lineage (NCBI taxonomy): Eukaryota > Metazoa > Chordata > Actinopteri > Lophiiformes > Antennariidae > Antennarius > Antennarius striatus. Next base: position 23,487,021 of record NC_090776.1, on the reverse strand, counting down.
TCACAATTTTTAAAATTAACGTCTCGTCTCAAAAACCCATTATTAAGATATTACACATTTGTTAATACATTTGTTAGCCATACTCTATTATGTAGTTATCCTTTTGATATATATATATTGCACTACTTTATTCAGTGTAGTTTCTATGGACATTGTTTTAGATAACTTTTTGGTTTGCTCGTCTTGTTAGAAAAGCACTATTTGGTTCACCAAATACGTACTTGTTAACTTATTGTGATACTTTGCTGTGCCTTTTAATAGTTAAACATTCATTTATAGATTTTAGTATCTGGGTTTTTGCTTGTCTCATGAAACTTTGGAGGATAGTTTTTTCCTGTGACCTGAAACTTCTGCTTAGACTCACATCATTAAGTTCTTGATGGGGCAGGAGTAAAATTTTCGTTGCAATTCTGTAATGCAGGACAGACTGAACTCTATGTAGGGTTTCTGTTGGCTGTTCTCCAGTTTTAGCAGTTCCACAGTCTGATTTCTCACATGGATGCTGTCGAAATACCATTAGAGACATATTTTACATGCTGCGCTCTGTGCTGTGGTCCACATGAAACCAAACCTGGCTGAACAGACTGCATTTTCTGCGTAGTCCAGTTGTGTTTAGTTCAATTTTCTTCTTTATTTAGACTCCACTTCCATCTCCTTCCTCATTTTGTCACTGATCAGAGCTACCATCTCTTTTATTTAAATGTTGATATTTTTTGATTCAAAACTACATTTTAAAATGTTGAAGTGGAAGTTTAATTTACAAAATTGCTTATGAAAAGACATTAACAAGTGTTTTGTTAAGGCATTCTCTAGAGAATGTCACATCGTGACAATGCCATACAGAAGATGTCATAGACTGATGATGTCATAGACTGATAATGTGCTAGACTGATGAATTTTACAGTTTTACATGAAGTGTCAATGTCATCCTCAGATGAAGAATAATAAAAATATTGCTGAGATGATGGAAGAACAAGGATGCTGTTTAATCTAATTCCCTTTGGGTTCCATCAGCAAGTCTTCAAACTCTCATAGCTCTCAGCAGAGGGTGTGTGTGTGTGTGTGTGTGTGTGTGTGTGTGTGTGTGTGTGTGTGTGTGTGTGTGTGTGTGTGTGTGTGTGTGTGTGTGTGTGTGTGTGTGTGTGTGTGTGGCGGTGGGGAGGGGGGGTTGTTTAGGGACTATTGACACGTCCTCTTAGCTCCACTGTGTTATTGGTACGCTGCAGCCTCTCCGTTGTTGACCTGCTTTTATTGCTACCAGCCTCCAGGGAAGTGAGAGCCCAACCAAAGGCAGGTTAAATAAATCTGCCGCCACTGAGACTCCAGGGAAGAGGAGGATCAACTCCGTGGAGTCTGTCAGGTTCATTCTTGAAGTTTAGCTGACTTTAATTCAGTTTCTTTGACTAGTTACTTTGTTGTACGAGTGTGTGCGTGTGTGTGTGTGTGTGTGTGTGTTTGTTTTCTTCTTCTAGCATCCATCTATTCATTAGCTATTAGTTATTTTAGTGGAACAACTGCATCAAACTCAGGCCTCACCTTGCAGGTACTGCAGCTGTTTGACGGGTAGACGTGGAGGCAATTGTTTTGCCAGTATGCCATGTTAGATAAGAACACCGCAGCCTGCCTGCTCACATTCCCATCATCATGTCATTTACTCATTACTTGCAGATGAATGTTGACAGACAAACGTCCCTCCTGTGGGGACCACCCGAGTGGTCAGAGAAAATTACATTGCTTTATTTGTTTTGTAATATACCCCAGCTCAGGATGAGAGCAGCGTTCCATCGTAATTTTTCAGCTGCCCATGGTTTAATTCGCCTATTCTGAAGGAATTTGAAGGCTTCATTTCTCACAGATGCAATACTGGATCCTGATTGGTGGACAAAAATTTTGATGAGTTGTGGTGTGGTGAGAAGCTGTGGTGCTTCAAGTTTTAAGTCTGCAGGAGCATTTAGCAGTTATTGACAGAAAGAAGATAAAGTATGGAATGACCTATACTGGCTCACATCCCATCCTCACAGAAATCAATCCATTAGTAGTCGTAGTTGTTGTTGTTTGAAAATAAATTTATGGACAAACTAGCAGCAATCAAAGAGCAAACCTCCACCTCATTTCCCCAGTTGTGACATTGAAAACCAAAGCAGTAGTCCCATGATAGTTTGATCTTCATGTTGTAAATTAGTGACCTTGAAAACCTTTCCCTAGAAACATTAATTTTCTTTTCACAGTTATTTAGTATTACTTGTATTTATTGATAGTACCATATTCATATAATAAATACTTTAAAAATAATTGTATCTTCATCAGTCACAAAAATGTGCCTCAAACAAAATTGTTGCAAGATCAGTTTGTCGTTCTATCTGGATTCGTTGGAGAGTTTTGGTATGTTGCTAGTTTTACATTTGGGTTGTAGATTTAATAGTGCCATATGAAACGTTTTACATTTTGTCAGTTAACATTAAGACCTTCATGCCCTTCTTGGTCTGTAAATGGTTACATCCTTGCATCCATCAGCACCTACATACCTCTACATATCATTGACTTTACATTGATGCTACAGCAGTAAGAAAATTAAGTTATGACAATATGACATCATGATGGTGACGGTTGGTCTTTTGGTACATCAAGACCAGATGACCAATATTTTCACATTTCCACTTCTCTTTTCATTGGTGGTGCCTTTTCGGTTTTAGTACTTTAGTTTAATTTGTTTCAGCCATATCTGTAACCTCTCTGACAACATAACTAATTACATAATAAATCAACAAATAAGATGTACGGAAGACTTTGTCCATCTCCCTCTTAAACCTAAACTATAACTAGGTCTTTAAGCTCCTTGACTGAGTATCATGGTACTGCATGGAAAAGTGGACAATGTCCTACCATATGAAATTTTGAAGTCGATCCGGATGAAGGATTTTTTTTCATTTAATTTACTTTAACCACCCTAAGGGCAGCCTTTTGATAGCCTGTATGTCTTGTTGAGGTTTGGATTAAGATTTAATTAAATTAAAAGGTACTGTTGGGTCGTGGTGGAGGTATGTGAGTTCTCCATGACTTCATCACTATGAGCTTTTCCTTACTTTTCCTTACCACATGCCTTTGACATTTATGGGAAATCAGCAAAACACAGTGAAAATTAAAGAATTTTTTGATGTGGACAAAACTGTGGCAGCTATTATTTACCAGTGCAATTTCTTTAAGAAAAGCATGATGCAACTTTAAGGAAAAAGTGTTTTAAAAGGAAAAGAGTTACTTAGAGTTGTTCCCAACAAGGGACTCAAGTGGTCATGACATTGGGGAAAACAAGAAGAAAAACTGACAGCATTGTCATTCCAGGTTTCTTCCTCTGTAACTAAACAGATTAGCTGGTGAAGCAGATTGTGAGCCTCCAGCACAGTTGATGAACTTTGTTGCTCTGCCAGGCGATGTAAAAAGTGGGGTGGAAGCAACTAGAAGGCAAGAATGAGAAGATGATGAAGAAGGCAATGTAGGTAAAGGACAAAAGAGTACAGCAAAAGAAGGAAAAAGTAGTAGATAAGTAGAAATTATGATTGCAATTATGTGAAGATGGTGATTATGATGAGAGATTATCAAGAGGGACAAGATGAAAGATGCAAAGAAACAGTTTAAGATGATAAGATTCTCGCAGAATGAAGCAGAAAAGCTATTTGCTATGTAGGCGATTTATGAATAATTTTGATTAACAGTGATTTATTTCTGCACCTTCAGACTTTCATGAATACCAGAGGTGACAAAGTTGTCTGAATTAAGATGTCTTTCTCAAATAATTGTTTATTTATGTTAAATAATTGTCAATCGGTAAAGATTTGAATACATGTTTACGAAAATATATTCAAGATGTGGTAACAGCTGTTTATGTTCAAACACAATTTCAACATACAGATAGTCCAAAAATATGAGCATCTGAGCTGCACTCGTAGATACGAACAACCGCTCACCACATTATGTAATTACTGTCCTTCCCCCTTCTGCCGCAAACCCCACTGAGCAGCACCACTGCCTCAGCCCATCTCTAACACTCATCTCCCCCAGTTCATCCTTATACAGTACGTGTCCTTGTGAGCATCTCAGCACATCAGGCTTTGTACCCACTTGGGAACTTTTGCATTAATCATGGACAATAAAGCAAAGGCTAGTGCTAGTTGCATTGGCAAATGGCATAAGGCAAGTGAATGATAATGGTAGTGGTAAAGTGGTCTATTTGTTTCTGCTAAGTTTTAGGGAATAGTACTTTCACATTTAGAGTAACAATGGCTAAATGCCATCTTCAGAACAATTAACGAAAAACCGCTTGGAACCGATTGTGTTCGTAGGTTAAGCACTACCTGTATTCTATTACAAATAGGATAATTCAGGTGAAAATGTGTGCATGTGAGAAAGTGTTTTATGAGGACTTAAGCTATTATTAACCATATTGCTAAAGTAAGGTTAATAACATGAAACATTACAACGACTTCAGGCCTATAGAAATGGAATAAGATCACTGGAAACACAAACAGATGTGTGCTTGAGGAAAAATACTTCAATATGTGATACATATTGATACAGAAGCATACACAGTGGACTGGTAAAAAAATGGACCTAAGTTTTCAAACGCAGAGAGAAAAAGAGAATGAGGCACAGGTGCAACTAATGGTCAAACAGAAAATCACTATTGAGAGGTGCTGGGAATCTGAAAGGAAAGAGAGGTGAGATTCAAAATACTGAAGACCCAGAAACATTGAAAAAGAAAAGTGGACATAAACTAAATACAAAGACAAATTAGAGACAAGTGGATTAACTAATGAAAGTTGAAGTATCAGGAAGTATCAAGAGTAAAACAGATCACAGAGATACACTTTCAAAATAAAACAAAAAACAGCTGACTTTCAGATGTTCCTTTGGGTGATCCCAAGTCGTCACAGGGAAATGAGATTTGCAACTACTCTCGCAAAATCTTTTGTACTTCAATTTCAAACATTGGTGTCTCCTCCCAGTTGAATGACCCAGAAAAAGCTCCAAAGTAAGGTATCCCGGAGGCATCCTGTTCAGATTTCTGAACTACCTCAACCAGCTTCTTGTATGCACGAGAGCTGCAGCTCGACTCCAAGCTCCTTTAGGATGTCCAAGCTCATGACACCCCATAGAGGAAACTCGTTTCAGCCACCTGTATCTGTGATCTCATTCTTTTAGTCACAACTCAGAACTCAATCAGCTGTATAGCAGCAGGTGTTTATCATTATTTTATAAGACCTCATATCATAGCAAAATTAAAGACTAAAAAAAAAACAAGACAGAAGACAATGCATTTTTCATTGACCAGTGGTCCGATGTTTACTTTTTTCTTTTATACATTTGGCTGTACAACAACCGTAGAATACACCTAAAAATTGTGGCTTCAGCTTCTTCCAAGTGAGCTCTGTTGGGGCTTAAATAGTGTCAGTGCAATCACGATCGACAACAGGAAATGAACACAAAGGTTTATGGGCAGCTGCCCTTTGTCTCCAACAGGGTTGAGGTTAGTCACGTGGCACACACAGCATTGTGTGGGTTGTTTTTTTTTTTGCTAACCTTCCTCTCAATTGTCTGTCCACATTTCTCTCGATCACGAGTGATGAATTCAGCACAGGTCTCCATTTGTTGTCAAGGAGACGTACAATGCTCTAATACATTGCATTAATGAGAGAGCCTTTTACTGATGGGGTGCTCATGGCTTCTAAGATGGCAAATAATACTTTTAGTTGTTTGTCTTACTTATAATGGATGAACTTTGCATGACCACAGAAAAACTTCTTTACAGAGAATTAATAGACAGCTGTGCATATTTTATTCTGACTGTGACCAACTTACTGCTGTTTTCAAAACCACACATCTTGAGAAATAGTGAATGTGGTTGGAATCAGGTAAACCTAAGGAAACATGTTAATATAGGAGTTTGCTGCCCATTTTACCTTCTATTTTACTCATTGTATGTTTTTCCCATAAGTTCCCATAAACATGACAATTTCTCAAAGAATTGTTGTTCTGGTGCAGAGATGACAGCGTGACCAGTGTGGGCACTGGCTCACTCACTGTGTTCAGACATGTCATTTATCAGAGATGGACTCACATAGCACACATTACACACACACACACACACACACACACACACACACACACACACACACACACACACACACACACACACACACACACATACACGCACACACACACGCACAACATATAGCTTCTCAAACAAGTACAACAGCAGGTGGGCGCACACATTCATCGAGTTCCCTACAGTGATGTATTTGCAGTCTAAGTCCCAACAAGAGCCAAGTTTTACATGATTTTCCTTGCTGGCATCCTGTTTGGAAAAAGCCTGTCAAGGTGTGCAGCAACGTAATATGGCCAGTGCTTTCCTTCAGCTGTCGTTCTCTCCCTCGTTTGTCTCCTGTGTGCCTCTCTCCTTATCTCCCGGTGCCACTCCTCAGCTTGACTAAATCCATACAGATCCTTTCCAGTGCTCCTCTGCCTTGGCTGCTGCTTTTGATTTCCATTTATGAGAGTGTTTGTTCCCTGACACTCGGCCACTCCATACAGACCTTTTAGACCCTAACTTTATTCTTCATGACAGGTATTGAAAGTTAACATATTTGTAATTTCCTCTGCTGCGTCAAGTGGTTTTACTGTCTTTTCAGCCACAGTGAAACATAACATTTATCTAGGAGAGAGAAAGAGGAAGTTTCGGTGTTCATGGTAATGGAGCCTGGGTTGAGGAGCTGGCTTTGGCCCTCCACCAGGTGAACATACAGAAATCTGGTACCATTGATGTTCAGATGAAAGAGATAGCTTAGCTGCCTGTCACATCTCTGTACGCTGATTAATGATTATATGATTTGCGCTGTGCATTACAGTCATGACTGATGGTGACCTGTGGATCATTCACCCCGTGCAACACCAGTGCCCTCAATGCAGGTCTTTCTTTGAATGTTTTTTTGTTTGTTTGTTTGTTTTTGTAGTCCAAAGAACATTAGAATTTGGTGGCAACATGGATCATCACCTGAATCTAGATTCTTTTATAATAATGTTTCTTCTTCCGACAAAACTTCTTGACATTTCCATCTTGCATGATCTGAATCATGCAAGATGATCCAAAAATATCTGGCATGATTTTAAATATCCCACCAGATTTTTAAAATCTGTGTATTATAGAATATGTTTAGTTCCCCCGGGAAATTCATAACTAGCAAAAATAATGCTGCACACTTGATACTTAGATAAATTTTCTTAATTTACTTGACCCCATAATTTTATCAACCTGATAAGGATCCCAATGTGATTCCAAATTGTGTGTGTGTGTGTGGGGGGGGGGGGTCAAGGAGTTATGAGTGTCAAACTTTAATGGGACTGTTATTTCAATTACATAATGACAAACATAATAAGGAACCTGAGCTTCCTTGGTGTCTGGTTTGCACTTTCTGTGCTGCTAGTTTTATTTTATGCTTTTTCCAGTGAGAGAGAATAGATGCTCTTTCCAAGTTGACAAACACCATGAAAACAGATCATGGCTGTTATATTCTTTGCACACAGGGCTCCAAAGGTCAGTGTCACAACATCCAGTCTCAAAAAACCATCCTGTTCCTGAAATATTCATTGGTTCGCTGAGAGAGGACCACTGCTGGATAGATTTACTTTTTATGTTGAACTGTCTTCTAAGTGTGATTGGATCCATTTTAAATGTGGAGCTACAAATCATTCCTAACTCAAGTAAAACCAACCTGCGTCCTTGGTATTCTAACAAATTTTTGATTCTCTAGCAGCTGGCTCCCTCTGAAGTCTCTCTCACAATATGTGGAGCTCAGAGTCTCATAGTTTTATCTGGTAAAACTTAGGTAAAAAATGAGCTCAACCTGTTTTCAAACTTTAAATGGGAGAAAAGTCAAGCTTCACATATAAATGTACATGTATAATGTAGAACGTACTGCGTTCCTTAAATCAGGTACTTTTTGTAAACACTCTGATCACTCATCCTGTTATTCATCTGATATTAATCCTATGCATCTGATGTGAAATAAGAAAAATAGTCAAATGAAAATAGTCAAATACTTTTGTAAACTAAAAGTAACTGTTATTTGACTAAAATAAGAATACATTTTCAAGAGTCTAAGCCTGATGAAAATTAGAAAAGCATGGTAATGTTGAATAAATATGACGTAAACTTTGGACTTAGGACAAACTGTGAAAATACTTGACAAAACTAAATCTAATTTAAAGAGAAAGAAAAACATTCTAAGCTGACCTTGAGCTCATAAAACTTTTTTATTCACAGCAAAGAATATTTGTTATTCATCTATATGCTTTTGATTTGTATCATGTCTTTACAATATATAAATAATGATGACCTTTGTATTTCAAAAAAACCTTGTCATTTAATTGTATGAATTAAATTCATTTTAAAAGTTTTCTTGGTCCAAATGTATCCCATAATGCAATTCGAGTAAGATTTTTATATTCTATTAACTTTGAATAACTTTTGTCTTAAAAAGTGAATCCCCAAATGCCACAGCCTCTCATTTGCCTCTCATCATAAAATACTTACATGTTTCATTATTATATTCCCTTTCTGTGTCAAAAATGTGTCTAAAACAATCCGACCAAGATCTCAGTCATCATTATCAGAAACAGTCATGGAGACATTGTCCTGATGACTTCCAGCTTTTGATTTCTTTCAAACTTTTAATTTCGAGTGAAATAGTTAAATAACTTATAATAACCAATACGACCAGCTTTATAAGGTTTATAAGGTTAAGCTCTGTGTTAAAAGAAGAAGAAACAGCGTTGTGATTTTGGTTGAGCTGGTGAAAGGCTGAGAAGTACGTGACATTTTTCTTGAAAAGATGGGTTTTCAATCCCCACTATTACATGTAGACAGTGACTGTGCAGTCTTGAATGGGATGGGAAGGTCATCACTCCATTGAGAGTCAAAAGGAAACAAAGTCAAGGCCAGCTGGAGACAATTCACTGCAGGAAAGGAGAAACTAAGCTCTGATATGCTGCAATAAGCGACGAAAACCCCTGGGAACAATGTGCAGTGTGTCCTCATACATTACTTCTATCACAATTAGATGCTGGTGCTCACTTACCCTTCTTATGTAGTGTTTTGATTGAAAGGGTGCTATTTTCAAGGTTCTCAGTAGAAGAACCACCTGCTGTGCTACTTATCCATCATTCAAGTCTGAGTATTTGTGGAAATTAGGCTGCCTTCTCTTGCATGTATTGAAGAAGATTCTAATAACAAAAAACATCTAAATTATTTAGACAATTTGAGGATGTGCCTCATCAGTTTAGTTTCAGGGGTACACGTTTTGGTTGTCCTGTAAGCCTTACAACTCCCTTCTTTGAAATACTGTACGAGCATGTGCATGGATGTTCTCCTGTAAGGATGATAGTTTTTGCCTTGTGTTGGTGTGTTTTCTCCAATTCAATTTTCATTTTAAACAAATCTGATCATACCAATCGATCATTGTTTGTGATGCTTTTAAAAGATAGTTGTGACAGCATAGTTCAGAAACAGATTAAAATAATTCCCACAGGGCGGAAAGTAGTTTGCTGCTACAGCTGTTACTTGCTTGAACGTTTAGAGGCCAGACGCAAATGATGTCTTCAGGTAAGAATCCAGCTGCAGCACATTATTATTGTCATGGTTGGGTGTGGCAGTGCTGGTGTGTGGCAGGGAGATGGGCCAGGCTTGTGGGTGGAGCCACGGCTCCACACCTGATACTCATCCACACACCAGTAACCGACTTTCACACCGGAACATCGTTGGTGTAATCATCATCAGGCTTTTTAAGCCAGGTAGGATGAGAGCTAGTTGCTGGTTCGTGTCTCTAGTTGGGCTCCTGGAAGTCTGTTCTGTTTCTTGCCTGTCTGGAGAATTTTTTGAGTTTTGAATGAATCATGGAAGAAATATTTGCCTGCATTTGTCCTGCATTTGGGTACATATTCTGCCCACTGTGACAGAACGAACCAGCCTGAACTAAACCTAGCGGACACCCTCATTCTTGCTGCCCTGAGCAGCAGTAAATCCTGGAACCCAGTACAGGCTGCCGAGTGGAGACGGAGAGGTAGAGACACCTGGGAATGGCTGGCAGCTTATGCTGGAATTCCAACAGACCTCGAGCCTGTTCCAGTGCGCGCTCCGGTCCCCGCGCCCGGACGCCAGCCTGCTCCTGTGCCCACATCCTGAACCCAGCCTGTTCCGGTCCCTGCGCCTGTACGCCAGCTTGCTCCCGTACTGGCACCCCCGCCCAAGTCTGTTCCGGCACCCCCGCCCCAGTCTGTTCCGGCACCCCCGCCCCAGCCTGATCCTGCTCCGGCACCCCCGCCCCAGCCTGATCCTGTTCCGGCACCCCCGCCCCAGTCTGTTCCGGCACCCCAGCCCCAGTCTGATCCTGCTCCGGCACCCCCAGCCCCAGTCTGATCCTGCACCTGAACCTCCCTGGGACCGTTCATGGGACATCGGGGGCCATCACTTGAGGGAGGGGTACTGTCACGGTTGGGCGTGGCAGTGCTGGTGTGTGGCAGGGAGAGGCCAAGTTTGTGGGTGGTGCCACGGCTCCACACCTGTTGGTCTTCTCCACACCTAATACTTGTCCACACACTCATTCTGATTGTCATACCTGAACTTGTTTTGGGCTAATGACCATAAGGCTTTTTAAGCCTGGCTTGATGAGAGCTAGGTGCTGGTTTGTTTTTGAAGTTTGGATCCTGCAAGTCTGTTCTGTTTTTCTGCCTTGTTCTGCCTGAGTCTTGTTCGCATCTTGCCTGTGTAGTTTTTGTGATTAAAGCAATGGACAAAAGTGCTGTCTGAGGTGTTCTGCATTTGGGTCCATACCTCTTCCCGCGTGACAGCCCCACTCACCTGCAGCCACTCCACTAATCAGCCTCCACTTTTCATAATACAGTGGTACCTCTACTTACGAATGTCTCTACTTACGAATGTCTCTACTTACGAAATTTCTCAGCAGGAAAACATTGCCTCTAGTTACGAAAGAAATTTCGACTTACAAAAGGTAAAAATACAGTATGGGCTGATACTCGCAGCTCCCACAGGTTCCTGAACACAACATTCTCATAGCTGCTTTGCCATTGGCTATTACCTAGTATCTTCCTGGCATTCCATTGAGTAAGAGGGACCTCCGTGTGGAGCTAGATCGGTGTTAATGCAGCGTCCTCGTCATTCGGCCCTCGACCCGTGAAGTGTACTGATAGTTTTGTGCAAATATACTGTATTAACTTTTTTAGTATTCACTATACCCCAAGAAAGTGACGGAGAAAAGCGGAAAAGAAAATACGCAGAAACAAAGAGAGGAGGTTAGAGTTAGAAGATAGGATGACATGGAAAAGGATGGCACACCATGGCGACCACTAACAGGACAAGCTGAAAGGAAAAGAAGAAACATTCACACCTTTAATCTTGAGCTATTCAGTCTTACGATGTAATCATACATTCATACAATTGTCCTCTTCTCCCATTCTTCTCAATTTCTCAACTAGCGTGTTTTCACCTCTCTCCAACATCTTTCCTTCAAAGCTTTTCTGAATGCCTTTCTGAAGTCATCATAGAGTAGAGAGTAGAGTATAACTTTATTTATCCTTTGAGGAGGTTCCGTCAGGGAAATTAAAAAATAATGTAGGGTAAGGAAAGATACACATTATCATAAAATACCAGTTTTCTCCTGAATTTGGTTAAGAGTCAAATAAAGCTGAGAGGGTGGACTGTCTAATGACTGCCAACCTCATATCACCTCTTTCAACACCGATGACAGGTATTAGTCACTGAGCTCAATGCTAAATAGGAGCAATGGGAGTTCAATGTCATGAATTGCCAGGCCAACCGGAAGTGATGCTAATGTAGTGGACCAGCAGTTTCATAAGCAATTAACGAAACGAAAAACAAAAGACACACCAAAAAATAATGCTGTTTTTAAGTGGGGTTTTTTTTTGTCTCTTCAACTCCAGTTATTTCTTTTAATATGACTCATAAATTTTAGCCTATTTTTAGCTTACAGCTAAACACAAAAACAGTTCATTCTTCTGAGAACATAATCCTTTCTTGGCTGAATATTTCATGTCCCCTGAGACCATCTTGTCTGAGCGAATGGGTGAAAAGGTTTTCTGTGACATCTCATTAACCTCTCCTCCCAAGCCCTGCAATGGATTATGGGATTGAGAATGGGCGAGTTAATGTGTCAAACTCGTTATACTATTAAAGTCAACTTTATGTCACACAATGGTGAGAAAATAATGAAACAGGAGGTGAGATTTTAAAAGGTCACACGACTGACTCACATAGGGCACAAAATTGCTGCTGCACTGTAGCTTGCCATTCTTGTCCACCTGTGGCCCCAAAGAATCTGACTGGAATCTCATTTATGCACAACTTTCCAGTTCTATTTTAGCTTGTCCAAATATGCCTGAAGCTACATTAAACACGGATTCTCCAACCAGACGTATGTACTGTTTGTTCTGTGAAGTGACTATTTAGTATTCATTCATTTTCTTGACCCGCTTCTTCCACTATCACGGGTCACAGGGTGGTGGATTTTATCCTAGCTGATTGGGGGCGTGAGGCAAGGTACACTCCAGGCGCGACGTGAGTGCACCGACGAGCCACATGCAGACAGACAAACATTCATGCACACACACACACACACACACCTACGGGCGTTTTGGGAATGACCAATTGACTTCAGCTGTATGTTTTTGGATGTGGGAGGAAGCTGGAGAACCCAGATGGAACCCACGCAGACACGGGAAGAGCATACCAAATCCTCACATAGCGGGGCTCCAAGCGAAAAAAAATTTAGTCAGCTCATGCAGAAATGTCAGTATATTTTTTAAGAATAAAAGATAAAGCTAAATCAACAAATAATAAATAAAGAATACAAATATGTCCTTAGCTGTTCTTTCAAATTTTTCAGGCAGTGTGAGTAAAAATGTGTCCCTCTCCTGGATCCAATGTTGCAATACAGTAATCCCTCGTTACTCGTGGTTAAAAACTAAATTCCCTGATACAGTGACAAATTATTTATTTTATTATTCAAGGTAAGTTAAACGTTTATGCACCCTCCCCATACCTCCCTATATTAAACCACCTTTTATCTGTATTACCTTTTCCCACACTCTTAAAGACTATTTTAAAATCTTTGGTGTTTCATGGAAGTGCACTGCGTTCAGTGAGTCTTGGAACACAGCGCACTTCCGGATGCTGTCAGCCAATAGCATGCGTGTACGGTACCACACGACTACCTATAAAAATCTGCGATGTACTGAAGCCGTACATCTTGAACCGTGAACAAGTGAAGGATTACTGTATTCCGTTTTCCTTAAAACATCAAAAACATGAAAACCCTTCAATTTCTGCATCAGAGGTCTGTGGCAACAACATTACCAAGGTGACATCATTTTTTCATATTTTTTTGTGCAAGACTGACAAAGACTATAAAGGAAATTGAAAAGAAAAAAGGCAAAGCACATCAGCAAACCAATTAGGCCAGGTGCATTTCTCAAAAATGCAATACAAATACAGTTAAATGAAATAAATAAATTCAGAAATAAAATAAGGCTGAGTCTCAAATAGACACATAAGCAGACTCTCAATCAAAATGAATACTAAAGCTGACTCAATACAGCAATTCAAAATGAATAGTATAACATGCGTCTAAATAAGGCAACATCAGTAGTAAGGTGCAAACAGACTTTTCCTTTAAAAGGGTAAGCTAACGCTCAACTCTGTCCTTGACATGTTTAGCATTTAAATGTTACGTTAGGCTGGGGCTGCTTCGGTGATATGAAAATTTATGAATCAACTTTCCACCCAAAGGTCTGAGTGTGCTTGCCTCGCTCTCCTGTGTCGCGTCCATCTCTGTTGTCAGTCCCCCTGCTTTTGACTAGTGGCGCAGGTACGAAGTACGTCACTGCAGCCTACGGGTCCCTCAATGGGCCAAATTTAAAATGCTTGCACATTGACTTGCCACTCACTATTAATTGCATTAATTTTTATAGCGTGTTAATTTGCAGCATAATTAATCTAACACGTTAAAGTGACAGCCCATATTGCAACCTTTATTAGTATTTTCAGCTGTCTGTTTCAACTGTTGCTGCGGCAATGTCCCTTCCAATAGTTTGTTTAGATGTCGACAGATTTAGATGGATTGTAGCTGTTACGATTCTTTCACCACTAAACAAATATAATTGTCACGGTGGGTGGAATATGGACCCAAATGCAGAACACTAAAGGCAAATCTTTCTTCCATAATTTATTCAAAACTCAAAAAAATTCTCCAGACAGGCAAGAAGCAGAACAGACTTCCAGGAACCAAACTAGAGAAACGAACCAGCAACTAGCTCTCATCCTACCTGGCTTAAAAAGCCTGATGATGTTCCGGTGTGAAACTCAGTTACTGGTGTGTGGATGAGTATCAGGTGTGGAGCTGTGGCTCCACCCACAAGCCTGGCCCATCTCCCTGCCACACACCAGCACTGCCACACCCAACCATGACAGGGGCGAAGTCAAGTGAAGGGAATTAAACGATTAATTAAATGATTGCAAGGGGTTCATAATAGTCACCTGACTTGAATACAGCACAAAATTACTGGTAAGATTTGAAGAAGGCAGTTTCAGCAGGTAAGACCAGGAAGATCTCAGTGATGGAAGCTTTTGTTCATAAGGAATTCCCCAGGAATGCTGCCAGAAGCTTTGTGTTTTCCTATATATCATGTTTGCAGCAAAGCATCAGAGCTAAAGAGTGTTGACAAAGTACAAGAGATGATATTCATTAAGGGTTGAATCATTTAGACAGCTGTCATCAGGAAGAGAAACATTTTTTGTTAATTTGCGAAAACACTGAAGACACTTTGTTGCATTGAGCTGTTTAAACTCTTATTGTAAGCAGCTGATAAATTGTGCACATTGCAATCCTAATATGCTATGGGGGTTGAATAAATCTGCTTCCCACTGTATTGTTCAGTCAGTATCGCACACTTTGCTCCTTGTTCCACTCAGAGAGGCATTAGAGAATGTGTGATCACCAAAGCTGCACCTCCCCTGGATGTTTATCCTGGCACTTCATTCAGGTCTTCACTGATAATGTACACTGTCTAAAGGGACTCTAATTGTCCTGCTTGACACGAACATAGCTTCACACACACACACACGCAGACTCATACGAACAACGCACACACACACACATTCACAGACACACACACACAATGCTGACGAGTGGATTTGTGCCACTGCCAAGTCCAATTAACAGCTACAGTCGCATCAGCAAGCCCCTTGTGTTTGGTGAAAATTAATTTACCAACAAAGTTTTTAATCAAATTTCATAACAACCCCTGAGGGGTGACTGGCTCTGCTCTCTGCTGCTTGGTGCTGCTTCGTCCATCTCCCACAATATGGAGCTGTGATTCAGCCTGAAGCTGTGTAGCATGGATTGTTATTTGTGGGCATGAGAGAAATGATCCTTCAGTCTTTTCTCCAGTTTGTTAAATTACAGCATGCAACATGATTAAATCCTGTCTGCTGAAAAGCAAAAATGTTCACATTTCAGTAGGTTTTTTTGTGTTGAATAGTAATAATTTAAAAAGTCATATTCTCTTGCTATTGATAGAATATGTAATATCCAAGCAAGCCATTGGAGCTGAATTTTAGATGACATTGGTTTCATGTATCAAAAGCATATGAACAAAGTGTGAAAGGCTTCTGGGAAAAACTTAAATCACATTTCAAAATACCCTGTTTGTATCTCATCGCTGTTAAAGCTGATGTGACATTTTTTGTCAATTTATGAAACTGCTTTTTTGACTGTCAGGGATTTATGTGGGATTTTGCATCTAAGGGGAACCCTAAATTTCTGCATATGTCATTGTATTTTGGCATAGCATGTAGTACTGTGGTGACATGAATTTATTTATATCACATTAAAAAACAACAACAAACAAACAAATCAAGCAATCCTAACTCCAGTCTATCTTAAAAACAGTTCAGTTACAGGATTGTAAGGGATAGCTACACACATGCCTCTACTGGCCAAAAACTACTCCTCATTCTGACATGATTTTTTTCAGAAATCAAAGGAAATTTGAAAATAACTAATAAATAGCAACATATAGCCATAGGAATTAAATTTTAAATATCAAATTTTAAATCAAACCATGCATATTATTAAATAATATGTGTTCATTTAACGTTTGTATGCGTCAGACCTTCTTTGAATGGTGTGGGTCATGAGTCTCTGGAACGGCTATTTTGGAGGATGAATATTTTTGGAACCCTATGATTACATTATGCATACCTCATTTGGCCTCAAGGTAGGAGTAGTATAAGCCATAGCTCAGTCATTGTCCTCATTAAAACAAGGTTTTAGACTCTGCAGCCTAACTGTAGCTACGTTTCTCATGCACATAACGTAAGTGCTGGTCGTATGTCCTCTTTACGAAGTGGCTGCTCTCATCCTCCTCATAAGGAAGGTGGCGAAACCCATCCAATAAGACATAGGCATAAGACATGCCTTAGTGAGCAGACATGTCCCTTTACAGATACAACAAATTATAAGTGCTTGCTTTCACCAGCAAAAATCGCCATAGTGACCATGATGTGCTCAACCCTGTAATGGGTGTCGCATGACTTTTAGCTATTTTTAGACTTCATTAGATTAACATGTCAGAAACAAACTGCCTCCATACACATATAGCTCAGCATATGAACATGTTTACTGTCTTTTGGGAATTTGATACTTGTTTTTCCTTTCGAAATGTTTGCAGGTCTGTAGTTCAGCTGCTTTGTTAACAGATTTGAGTATTCGAACTCCATCAGTAAACAAACACAAAGCTGATGTTTCTTTATCACATCCAAAGAGTCCTCTCTCACTCTCTCTCTCTCTCTCTCTCACTCTCTCTCTCTCTCTCTCTCTCTCTCTCTCTCTCTCTCTCTCTCTCTCTCTCTCTCTCTCTCTCTCTCTCTCTCTCTCTCTCTCTCTCTCTCTCTCTCTCTCTCTCTGTCCACCATCAATCATGCATGTCTGAGAATAAGAAGGGAAATGGACTGGCACCGGACCTCGGAAACCTTTTCATTACCCATTTTCCTTCTAATGCCACGTGAGCCCACGCCGGACAAACTCATGACAGACAACCTATTAAGGACCATAACGACTGGCCCATTCTGGGCTACTTTCCTGCTCACACCCCCCACTCCCCCATGCACACTGATTAATTTCCAAACTGACTTGTTTATCATCCACCGCTGCCTTTCAGCTGAAGTGACCAGCAGAATAGATCCTTTTCCGCCCCAAACGACTGACTTCACTTGACTTTGAAAATGGACAGGAATTATTCATCATCCGCCCTCCCCACTTTACATTTTCTCCAAGAAGAAGAGCAAAATCGCAGCGTCTCTAGTCTCTTTATTTCCCCATCCACTTCTCTCACGGTCATTTTATACTTCAAGCTATTTGACCTTTTTCAAAGGGGCTTGCAGAGGAAGGAGGAGTGACCTCCAAAATAGAGTGAAGGTTGGTCTGCTGATTTCTAGAGGTTCTTATGAACCCTCTTGGCTTTGTAGGAGAGTTCACAGACTGACTTGGTGCTTACCCTCGGTATGTAAGATGAAATCATATTACACTGATTCCTATGGGGCAGCACGGTGGCACAGTGGGTAGTGCTGTTGCCCCACAGCAAGATGGTTCCGTGTTTGATTCCTTTCCATGCAGAGTTTGTATGTTTTCGCCATGTCTGTATGGGTTCTCTCCAGGCTCTCCGGATTCCTCCCACATCCAAAAACATGCAGCTTAGGTGAATTGATCACTCAAAATTGTTCGTAGGAGTGAGTGTGTGCGGTTGTGTTTAAAAGTGTGTTTTGTGTGGCCCCACGATAAGCTGGTATCTTATCCAGCGTGTACCCTGCCTCTCAACTGTAGCCAGCTGAAATGGACTCCAGCAGACCCGTGACCCACAAGGGAATAAGTGCCTGCAGAGAAGACGATTACGATTGTTTCCTTTACAAGAAAAGGGAAGGACAGATAATAACATCAACAACTACAACATAATATTGTCATTATTATTATTAATAATAATGATAATAATAATTTATGCGGTAGAGTAGGTTGACATTAACCATTACATCGGTTCATTTGATACCTTTTCTATTCTTTGACAGAGGTTATCGTGTTGAGCCAGACAATAATCTGACTCTAATGGGCTAAAACATGAATTGGTAGTAGTTAATCTTTATTTTGCTGCTACTCTTTAAGAGCAGATCTGTGTAGGACTGGTGAAGGCATGCACTCCACTGAGTGCCATTCTAGTTCTTGATTGCCTTCACACAGTTGGATGGATGCAGACAGAAAACACCTCATCTATGGCCGGAGGGTGACTTGGATGATGCTTGATCTCTGACCACAGCCAAATGGAGTCGTCAGCTGTCTGATGTGCACCTCTCACCTCTTCATATTTGTCAGCGGGTCAGTGGGAGGACAGCCACCTGCCAAGAGCCATTAGACCTGCACTCAAATCTATGCTCCCAGTTTGCATAAAGGAGGGTCATTAAAATGTAATTACCACAAAAGAAGGCAAGCTGGTTGAGTCCAACATGTGCTGACAAAAAAAAGAATTTAATGATAAATTGAAAGGCTGTCACACGGCATTCATCACTCTACAGTAAAGTTGTTGACGACCACTAATGACAGCAATTATTTAGTGTTAAAAACAGTTCTAAAAGTGCAGAGCACAGAAGTCAGTAAAGACTCTTGCAATTGCTGCAAGCTTGATATGTTTTGCCAGAGGTTGTGAAATGATTGTTTCTAGCATTGACTATACAGTGTTGACATTCCTGTCTTATTATCTTGACATGAAAATGGCCTCATTAAAAGGAAAATCTGTGAAAACTCTCTCACATAGACATACAAAACAGATGGAAATGCAGTCACTGAGTCAGCATGTGTCACAATAAACTGACACTTTATTCCAGGCCTGTCAACCATGAACTGTGTCATCCATCTGGACTGTCCTTCATCACAGGCCTCCCCTTCATCGACCCACACCCCATACAGTCTGAACTGTGCTGCCACTAATTACAATTATTAATTAGAAATAGGAAATCAATGTCTCTGAATTAAACACAAGCTGATGTGTTAGTATATGGGTCACCTAGTAACTCAGCTTGCTTGACACAGTTATCTACTGACATGACTTCCATAGTATAAAAAAACATTTCATACACAGGTAAGCATCTTACTTTAATAACTGTTATTGGCAACTTTCATCTTTCTTTGGAGGGTAAATTGCTTACCACAGGAAAAAGCGCCACCCCCCCAGTACTTCTTTCATAGAGTATTGTTTACCCATTTGTCAAGGGATTGCACAGAGACTGACAGTGTGCTCATGAAAACAGTTTTACTCATGCAAGTCGTGTGGCCTTGTATAAAGTAGTGCATTGTTGGGAAATACCTGGCTGCTGTTGGAAATATAAATGTGCAGAACTACTTTGTGATGGATATATTCCAGAAGCCATTGGAAAATTCATTTAAACAGACATCTTTTTGTGAATAGATGTGCCTTAAATTTATCGTTTGCAGATATTAACAAGCATAAAAGCTACTATTAACTGTAGTCTGGAATTAATGTATACCATCAAAGCCAGCAATATTCAGAGTGCAATCCGCCCCCAAACAGTTCAGTTTCAGTTATCTCCCCTCAAGATCACCTTTTCAGTCTTCGATCACATTGTGACACACCTCACTTTTCTAAGCAAATCTGTAATGGAGGACTGCAGTTGCAGCTGTTTTCCACTTATCTCTGATGAACACCTTGAGCAAATCATGAACAGAGTATTGTTGGCCTGCAAAAATCTACATCTACACTGAAATCTAGAGGACACTTGGCAACATCCTACCTACTTCTTATAGAAAATTATACTGTTATTCTGTTATATTAACATGTCCAAAAAATAAATAAATATTGTAATGAGAGAGATGTTTGTTGATCCTGGGGGACGGGAATTTCACAGCCCTTTTTTTCGGATGTTGTTGTTGATGTTGTAAATGTGATGAAGGGTGTGAAGTCTATTATATTGGCATGTCTGGAAAAATGTTTTTTTTAAACTAAATAAATACCTACAAGTTTTTGTGTAATCCTACTCATAGTCAAACAAACATTGATGAAAAAATGTTCTGTCCACCAGGTTTTACATAATCAACAGTCTAGTTAATAAGAAGAAAATCCATAGCTGTAAAGTGGCATCAATCCCATGACCTCTTACTGTGAGGTAGAAAGCCTCAACCACTGCACCCATGCCACGGCAACACTTGTTTTAAGCACAAAATGTTCTGACCAAATAGCTGATGATGCAATACATAATTATCCCTGATGGAGACAGATGAGGAAACAGATGAGAGTAGCTTGGTTAGAGAAGGAAAATTATCTTAACATTTCATATTAATTCATTGGCAGTAGATCCACCCATAAAGTACTGTATTATTTACAGTATCTTACTGTTTTACTAATTATTACTAAGTTATTATAGTATATTATTAAAAATAAGTACACACAATTTTATTCAATTCTTGTAAATTTACAATGCAGTTAACATCTAATCAATAATTTGTCAGTAAATTACTGTATATAAATAGTATGTTAACTTTAATCTACTGTTTTGAGTCCTGCTCACGACAATAAAGAATGTTACTGTTATATTTCTACTCATATGGTGACTGGTCTGTAAGTGTAGTCTTACGATAGAGACAAATTGTCTTTCCTCTGCATAAGAGGTTATGGTCCTTGTGTTTGTGGAAGCGACAATAAAAATTTGTTTGGAACAAATAAAAGAGAATAATATTTAATAATAGATTATAATGACCCTGTCGCTGTTGTCAATGTAATGACAAACAAGTATCAAACAGATCTGCGTCCCCTGGGTGTGTGTGTGTGTGTGTGTGTGTGTGTGTGGGTGTGGGTGTGTGTGTGTGTTTGTGGACTGTTTGGATAGGTCATTGGCTTTTGCCCAACCAGACACAGAGTGTAGCTGAGAAGGCGTTCATTGGCTGACAGCGTAATCGATCCTCGGCATCTTGACAGGGTGAAATCATTTATTCATCACTGCGACAAGCTATTTAGTTGTACTCGCTCAGAGATCATGCAGCTTTTTATTGGTCTGCTGCTATGAATGAACTTCTCTGTTTTACATTGGAGGGTAACACATTTCACATGTTTGTCTAAACACTTGTGTCCTGATTGATTGTCAGGAGACTATACCTCAACCATTGTCACTAAAGCAGCATTGTTGTGTCATTGCATTAGATAATGCTTTGTAAAATAATAAAGTAGTCCTTTTGGCAATATCTATCACAATCCAGGTTTTGAAATAGAATACAAATAGGCTTTTCCACAATGGATGGCCTTTGTCTTTTTCCATCTAGATTTATTTCACAGATGCATGGGATCCATTTGACAATATAAGTTTTTTTTTTGTCTGAACTTCATAAGACCAGAGCATATTATCACACCTATCTATTTATTTGTATGTTTATCTGCTAGATATTTCAAAACAAATTGTCTGATAGGTTGAACCTCAGTTCAAGGAGGAGATTTAATTCCTAAGTACGTTCAAGAAGGCATGAGGACTCTGCCTCATTTTTCTCCTTTCTTCAACATTGTAAAACCAGACAAGAACTTATGAATAATGTATCAGTAGTTCATGAGTTATCAGCAGAAATTAAATTTTGTATTATAGCATTAAAAACAATTTTGATCACAAAAATCTAAATTTCTTTAAATGTATAGTGTATAGCTTTCTGGTTTCTGCCACTGCTTCCACAGCTTCCTCCATGTCTGACTCTCAGCCATATGTCGGCATCTATTGACCCTCCTGTGTGTTCCAGACCATCTCCCACTGCATGCCTCTAATTTGTCCATGTTGACACCAATAAACTCAAATAAAAATACAGTGTAGCTCAGAGTCCGTGATCGGCAGGGTAGAACTGAGACAGATGGGTGTAGTTTGTGCTCCATAGATCAACAGTTGGCAGTCAAAGTGCCGCGGTGTTTCCGGCCACTCAGCATTATGTCTTTTCCTGGCCTATTGGCAGAGTATTCCCCTAGTTCCTGTCTGATCAGGCTGCTCGTCCATCACCGTCTCACTGGGACAGATACATCTCATTATAGAAAGAGTATTTTATCATCATGGAGAGGCTGATGAGACAAAGTCAGAACCTGATTGGCATTAGATCTTTTGTAAAATGGCCAGTCCAGTGTTACTGCTGCATATTTCTTTCTGATATCTGTATTCCTTTTTAAGCGTATAGAGACAAGTGATTAACTCTGATTCCTCCAAATAAGCAAATAACCACAGAAATGTCTGTATGTTATCCACAAAGTCCTGTGTTTTTACTTGTCCACCAATTTGATTCGAGTCAATCAGCTGGAAAATAAAGTTCAGTCAAGAGGCATACAACACCAGCACATCATGATCCAAGTAGGCTTTTTTCTACTTGTGATTGGACACTTTTGAATGCAGACTTTTGCTGTCTGGTTCCCCACTTGGTTAATCACTGTAATTTTGTGGCCCACCCTATGACCATATTGACTGGTGAACAGAAGTCATCTAATCAGGCAGATGTCAGAAGTGGAGAGAAATGTTTTCAATATCAATTTGATACTGTAGAGGTTTTCTTTGTCTAACTGGTAGAAATAGTCGATTCATGGTTGTACAAGAAGCTTTAAAAGGTCTCCACAGCAGGGAAACCTGACAGCAGGCATTTAGCCAACATTAACTTGAGTACTGACATATATGTATATACTGTATGTTTGGAACTCTGTAATGGTGAAACAGAATGCTGTGATGGATCATCAGGAAATCAAATGTGCACAATTAAAAAACACTCACCCAACAATGAGAATGTAGTCCTTTTCTATATTCTGTCATGATGATTCAAAATCAACAATATTTTTAGTCAACATGTGTCACATCTAAACAAAACTTTACTAAAGCAATAAAAAACAAAAGTGAAATGATTCTAAACAGCTTTTTTGGTGTGATCCAGGTGTCCATGAGGTCCCACGTTTATTTTAAAAGATGTATATCCACATTTTCTACATTTGAATACATACATATGAGCCTGACAAACAACATCAACAACCATTCACCCTCTGTGCAAAAGGTAATACTCTCCTGGAAGATGAAAAGCAGACCCATTTGACATTGTAGTTTTCTCTGATGGGTGCCGTTCAACTTTCAGGTTATAGATAAACTGGTATATGATCATAAGTTTCCACCGGTCTCGTCTTGTAGCAGAAAAACTTACGTTAGAGCTTGTGTGCCTTCCTCAGACAAGATGTTCAAGGTGCAGTAATGATGCAGCCGATAAAAGCTACAACTACAACGATTTCAAATGATTACATTTTTGGGGCATGTAGAGACTTGGCTTGATCTTTACCAACTATATGAAGTCCTGTCGTATTTTGTTTTTATGTTGTTTAAAATAGGTCCCCCATGCCCTTGCTTGTTAAGCAAAATGCTGCAACAGTATTTTTATATGATACCCCAGAAATACTTTGTGTTCCAATAAACTTTACCTGGATTTGGATCAGAGTGATGCTGAGTTGATAATAACCTATGAGCTGTTCCTTTAGATGATTGTAGTCCAGTTACGCACATTGAAATGTTTTGTTCAAACCCATTAGGTTTGCTCAGTGGTTTGCTGGAAAGATGAGACAGGAGCATTTAAAGTGGGTGCAGCAGACAAATTATGAAGACATCAATCAACCATGCATAGGTGTCACCTTAAGTACATTGTAGACCTCTTTAATACAATCTCATACAGTGGTACAATAGAAAGCGTAATCACGATCTGTATCTACTTCAAATATGAATTTCGTTCAGAGCTTATCACTGGAGAAAGAAAACTTAGACATCCACTCAAAGTTAAATGACTATTTGAAAGCATCTCTCCTGAAATCTTGTATGGAAACGTTTACACCACTTTGTAATAACATGTATTTTCAGTTGTTGCAACGGAATTATTTCACAGAAAGCTGTTTGAAAAGCACCAGGACAAACTGTTATTTACTCGACACACTTGGATACCCAGATGAAACCTGGATAAATACACGTAATGGGAAACAAACATAAAAATTATAAGGAACTGCCAAAACAGCAGAGGGCAGCAAAACACCATAGTAGTGTTTATGTAGCCTTTTCCAAAAAAAGGAAGAAGAAATGGCAACATCATAGGCCTGTACCATAAAGCTTGATGAACCTAGCCAGGCTTCCTCTTACTTATCTGGCTTCACTTACCGAGACATCCGCACTCCGGATTTTCGGTACTATAAAGCCGGCTATCAACTCACTAATTCAATTCAGGCTTGTCCACTCTAGATCTGTGTGCGCTCACATAAAAAGGGCGGAGGTTGCTGCATGCGACCAATCACAAACATGCAACAAACCGGCCTGAGCCGCATATTTCACAAGGGAGGAGCAAACAATAATAATTAATAAATACGAGCAATCTTCTTCTTTTCCTTTCGGCTTTTCCCTCCAGGGGTCGCCACAGTGAATCAATTGCCTCCATCTAGCCCTGTCCTTTGCATCCTCTTCTCTCACACCAACTACCTTCATGTCCTCTTTCATTACATCCATAAACCTCCATAAATACGAGCAATACAAATCAATAATCCAGGCAAAAAGCAACACAGTTGCAAACGGCGCAAGGATCACTGGCAAAAAATTTCCGACTGTGTCAATGCAGAACTTAGTGCCATTATAATATTACTTCCCCACTATGACTGCACCTGTATATCTGACTACAGTAACATTTGTGTGTTCCATAAATGTATGTACGTACGACATTTTTCGTTATGGCAAGTGATTGTAGCCCCCGCGACTTTATGAATAGCTCTACATACTGTGTTCTTCCCGAGGTTTTCGGCATCGCCAACAGAATACATAAAAGTACCTATGAATGAATGAATGAATCAATCCATGATTTACTTCAACAAATAATTGATTAATGGCATTTTATCTGTGACTTGCTTGTAACCCATCCAACAAGGGATTTAAGGAGATCATAATAATTACGAACATCACTAAGAAATATATTAACTGTGACTAAAAACCTCAGTGCAATGAACACTGTGTGCGGGACTGTCAGCGCTTGGTTGCGGTGCGTTACGTACATTACTGTTGTAAGGCTCCAGCAGCTGACAGATGTAATGTAACCCCTCTCCCAAAAACCTGTACCTTTCGTACAGTGATTGTTCAGGCAATTCCAACGGATTACAGCGATCTCTAAATATTATCTCGTGCCTGAGCGCTCTTCGCACAAGCTGTGCACCAAGATCCACCGGGTTCTCGTAAAACGGACAGCCCGTTTTCCAAGAGAACTGATTGGTAAGTAGGTGGGGCTGTTAAACCCCCTGAGCTCTGATTGGTCAGTAAGTGGGGCTGTTATACCTGCTGAGCTCTTATCCCGAACTTATCCTGCTCCGGAGCAGGTTATGGGTTCAGCATAGGTTACCGGGACAACGTAGCCCGATAGAAAGTCAGCCACCTTTATGGTACCGAAAAGCCAGGGTTAAGCCTGAAGTTCTCTCGCTAAGCTGTAATCCAGCTTTATGGTACAGGCCTCAGATCCTGCCTCATCTACACTCAGTTCATTCCCTTTACCTGCTTTCCTCCACACACCTGCAGCCACTCCCCAATCTGTCGCCACCCTTCAAAAGCCAACTCAGCCTTCTGCTCTCAGTGTTCGCCCCGACTCTCCAGCCTTTGATTCCTGCCTGTTGTTCTGATTCCTGTTATTGACCCAGCCTGTTTCCCGGACCCTGCCTTACGTCGACCCTCCTTTGGATTTGTCTGCTTGGTTTTGGATTGCCTTCCTGTGTATGACCTAGTCTGGTTTTTGGACTCTGCCTGTTCGTCTGTCGTTTGGTTTGTTGGACTGATCACCCGGTACCTCACCCCTACCTGTATTATTAAGCCTATTCTAAGACTTTACTTGCCCGTTACTCTGTCTGACAACTAGTACTGTTGTTGTTGACAAAACCTTAGCAGGACACTAAGCCAATGCAGACTAAAAAAAAATCTTGTTTTTTCCGTATTCTTTGGTTTTGTTTTTTTCCTCTTTTAGTTCTTTGCGGCCCGTTAATTCATGCAACAAGAGTCTTTTTAGCTTTGGATGATGAGCTGGAACATTCTGTAGTCAAGAAAATGAGACAGAAATAAAAAGGTTAAGAATTTAGTTGTAATCCAGATGTTTGTCATATAGACACGAGGGAGAAAAGAGCCAAACCTCTTCAGCATCTCAGATTTTACTACTGGCCAAGACTGACTAGACAAACCTAGAAATGTTCCTTCCCTTGCCAAAGTATATCACACAGCTCTTAATTTAGTGCAGAAAGTTCTGTGTAGTGCCAGCGAGCTACTCTTGATCAAAGTCATTAGTCACTTGATTTGGACTCTTTGCTGCTGAATAATTGAGGCTGTGAGAGGATAAAGGATTCGGCTGTGCTAGCTCACTAGTTAAGAGAAATAAAGAGAAGTCCCCTCTTTGAGGGAGAAAGGGGGGGTAGAAAGGGGGAGAGACGGTAGGAGTAACTGAGACGGGGAAGGGAAGAGATTAAATTAGAGAAGGAATGGAAGACGGAGAGCCTGATATATGTTCTGTCCGTCCACCAGGGTACTTATGAAACATTTAACACTAAAATATCTGTAAAACTACCACCCACATGAGGGCAGAGAAGTCTGGACAGTTTTGCCCATCTCTCAAGCTTGTTTGAACATCCAAGACTTTTGCTTCCAACTCAAGACCATTCTTTTAGAGCTCCTGGCACATTAGTTCCCTTCTGGGGAGTGCACTTCAACCCATGAGAATATATCAAAAAGATAGTAGTGCTTTGATTAATGTTATCTGAGATGATGTAATGCACAATAAGATGTTCTGTTTTTTGTACTCGTTTTCATTTAAAGTCTTCAGGTTCTGATTTATACCAGCAATGAATTGATTTGCTGGTATAAACCTGTGATATATTTTCTGAATTGAGACCCTAAGAATCTGTTGAATCCATTCATTAGTGTATGTAAAGGAAGGGAAAAGGCTGAGAAAACTTTAATATGAGTCCATTAGAACACAACACAAAAAATTGATTCAGCATTGTTGATGCAGTGACAGGGAGAATTAAAATATTAAATGCTGAATATTCTACTGTTTCAGCCTGAGGAGAGCACTGTAGAGAAGGAAACTGCATCCATCACACTGAGTGTCATCGCTGATGTTTGTGGTATTTTGTTCTGAACTGTTATCATGTCAAGTCAGGATGAATGTGGACTGATATCTGAGTGGAAATGTATTCCAAAGAATTAGTTGCAGTCAAGTGCATCCTGCCTCGATTGTGCTTCAAATCAACTAGTTTGTACAGCAATTCCAGGAGATAGAATTGTTTATAGCTGTTCCATAATACAGTTAAATATTAGGGAGGTTACTGAAAGTGTTCCCCTGCAAGGTACGATTACATCACACTAGATGAAGTTAAACTACAGAAAAAGCTAAGTCAGCGGCAGTCTGAACTTTTCAGAAAAGCCAAGTAAAAAAAATTTTTAAAAAATTATGAATTTGACAACATGCGAGTGATCTAAAATTATTGCCAGCAATCATCCTGTTATGTATAGGAAATTAATTGTAAAATTAATTTATCAAATAGGCTTGAACAAGTTGTTAATGAAAAGCAAACAATTTAGAGCATCCGACTCTTTTTGGCAGCGTGAGGAAGCAGGAGAAGCCAGAAAGAACCCACGCAGACACGGGGAAAACATACAAACTCCTCACAGGAAGGAATCAAACTCTGAGTCTTCTTGCTGTGAGGTGACACCCTGAGACGCCACCAAGGTGCTTTATGATGTGATATAAATTGTACAATTAAAAAAGATCAGAAAAACAAATGCCGTATTGGCCCGTGTTTTTTGTATTGAAATAAGACTGAAAAAGTGGGGGTCGTCTTACATTTGGGGTCTAGACATTATACCCATTCACAACGCTAGATGGCGCCAGATATCTTTAAAGCGAATGCTGAACTTAACACCCCAGGTCAAAGCGAACCCCTGTCACAAAGCACGGAGAAGAAAAATAAAAAATAGCGGTAAGAAAGAAAAGAAAATGAGACGAGAGATAACAGAAAATAGAGAAACGTAGCGACAATCTGGAGAAAAGTGGGTCGAAGATCGGCCAGGTTAACCGGCAGCTGAGGAGAAGTTATGATGCAAACTTCAAGATGATGGTACGGCAGCGTAGAGCTGCCAGACCAAGAAAATAAAAACCGGGAGGACTTTTTCACGTTATAACATGAAAGTATCACGTTATTTTGTGATAGTATCACGTTATTTCGTGATAGTATCACGCTATTTCGTGATAGTATCACGCTATTTCGTGATACGTATCACATTATTTCGTCATCCGTATCACGTCATTTCATGACAAGTATCACGTTATTTCGTGATACGTATCACATTTCGTGATATGTATCACGTTATTTCGTGATACGACTTTTTCACGTTATAACGTGAACATGAAAAGAAAAGTGGTTTTATTTACTGTCTGCTGGCCATCTGTAAATCATGGCTCCTTTACATGATGCCATTAAATTATATTTCCTTCTTGGCTTGAGACATGGTGAGATTTTGCAGTTATTGGGCTCCGTGGATGAGATTTATATAAGCATGCGTACCCTAAGAAGAAATTTGAAAGACATGGGGCTATACCGGAGGACAAACGAGTCGGACCCTCTTAAGTAGGCGTCGTTCCTCATTGATAAGCTGGAGGGACACGGCCGGCTGCATGGATACAAGCTCCATCATCTCAACTGCATCCAAGCTGGATATGTTGTCACCCAACATACAGTGAGGCATTTGTTAAAGTTTCTCAAACCCCGTGGTGTTGAACAGAGACGGAGAAATCGCCTAACGCGGCGCATGCACTTTAACCCAGGGTTAACATCTTATCACGAAATACGCTGCCGTACGATGGTGATAAATGAGGCAGAGTCTTCAAACAATTGCAATGTGATCGAATATATTGAATATATTTTTGTAATCATTTGTTTCAGATGTACTGTAATTATTTTCTGTATAAAAATTAAATTTGGTGTTCAAAAAGTCTTTTTTTCTAACTTGAGTCTTGAAAAAGACGGGGTCGTCTTATAATCAGGGTGGTCTTATTTTCGGGCCAATGCGGTAATACTAGCTCAGCTCCTTGGTCCGGATCTGCCTCCCCTCTTTCCGGTTCAAAGAGCCAAATGAAAAACAAACCAAAAAAAAGCAATTAAATCATAACTTCTTTGGCAATGGTCAAAAATAAAGATACCTGGTTGTTTTCACTAATCGCTGTTTTGAATAGAATTTAATTTGCTTAAAATAAGTAATTCAACTGACAGATATGAGAAATCGAAATATAAAAAAAATTTCTGCAGCTGTGCCCAGACAAAAGGGATGTGTGAAAAGGAAATAAAGAATATATACAGTACATATATAGTTTTTAAAATGTTGTTTAAATAAAATTTACTTGGCTTCTTTGCCCTGAAGTATCACTCGGTATGGGGATGAAGAGATCTCAGACCAGCTGGCCTGGTAAACATCAGCATGCTGCACGGTGATTAAAGTTTCCCACACATCCGAACTTTTCAGCCTGTCACCTCTTCCGTCATTTCAGCTCAACGGCATTCAGACTTATCAAATCTGATCCCCTCAGGAAGATGTTCAAGGTGCCTCAGCGTAGGTGAAACTGCCAGAGAAATGCTAAATGTTTGCTTGTTCATTAGGACATGGGATGCAGTGCATAATTACTTGGCATGTCTCTGCGCTGGACTGAGTTGTCTAATCTGTTGATCTGCAGCTGTTCAGAACCAGAATATTCCAGTGTACAAATGACCAAAATCTACAATAATTTTTAAATTTTTAGAGAGTTTTATAGACACAGACGTCAAGATAACAAGACACTAATCAAATAACAATAAATTATGCCTGTGTACCTGGATTGTACTCTTAATGCAACCCACGTTCACATCTTTTCTAAACAATGCTACTCTCTTCTTCTTATCATGATTTCTCTGACGTCCAGCAAAAACAGGATTACAGTTCTGCTGGAATTTAGTCTCCATTTTAGTGTGAATAACATTATTTTATTTAATACCATGCAGCAATCTGTAATCATTATTGATATGATTCAATTTGCATGTTAATTAGCACTGTGTTCATTATGAGAAACAAAAATCTTTTAAATTGGAAAAATGAACAATATGTATCCAATGTAAAATAAATGCTTATTTTTGCCTGGATGTTGAATCAAGTCATTTGATAAACATCCTTTTTTTTTTACTTTCAGCAGTTTATAATACTTTTTTTTAAATTTAAATTTATAATCAATAAATTAAGAAGTATTTAATGTTTCGTCGTCTTCACATCTACCCTCACCTTCCTCCTTTCTTTGTTGAGCAGTAACTCTTAAACTATGACTTCGTTTTCAGATGTGTATGAATCACGAGGCATCAGTGATGATTGTAGTTTTAAATCTGACTGATCCGTCCTGCCCTGTCCAGGCTGTGAGAGTGACTTCTGGGGGCCCCACTGCACGAACCGATGTCAATGTCGGAACGGAGCCAAATGTAACCCGATCACTGGAGCCTGTGTTTGCACCGATGGCTTCCAGGGGTGGCGCTGCGAGGAGCCCTGCAACCCCGGCCTCTACGGGAAGGATTGCTTACTGGAGTGCCAGTGCCTCAATGGCGCCACCTGCCAACATCAGACGGGCGAGTGCCTCTGTGCGCCCGGATACACTGGAGTGTTGTGAGTAGCTGTCAGAAAACTAAAAAAAAGTTTTTCTTATTTTGTTATTTTTGAGAAATGTGTGGATTTCCAAAAATAAAGTAGTGAAGGTGAAGATATGTTACTTCTTAGCCAGGTGTAGGAGGTGATGGTGATCGCCTGTTTATTTACATATCTGTTTGACAGTAAGATAACTAGATAGATAATTCAACATTTTTACATGATTTTAATTGAATTTATGAATGAATGGATTTTTGGTAAAGTAAGAGTTGCTTAAATTTTGAGGTAGAAACACGGAAAAATTAAAATGGTTTAAAAAAACCTTACATTCCTCTAGCATAAACTCTATTTGATGTGTAATTTACATGAAGTTAAGTGGTACTGTGAATTTAAGTTTGCGTTTGCATTTGTTTCAACTGATTATTGTATAACTTGTCAGTTATAGTTCATGCCTATTCTTTGCCTCCTCTAGGATTCATCCATGGTTAGATGTAGTGAATTTGAACTGAAACTCTTGCTTCTTGTTTTTTCTTGCAGCTGTGAAGAACCTTGTCCTCCAGGTAAACATGGTTCCCTGTGTGAACAGCGCTGTCCCTGTCAGAATGGAGGAACTTGCCATCATGTTACGGGAGAATGCTCCTGCCTTGCTGGCTGGGTGGTACGACCTGCAAGGAAATTCACCAGTCTTCATGTTTTAGAAAGCTCAGCAAATAAAATCTTATTTTGTTTGGGGGGTTTTGTGAACCAGAAAAGTTTCCCAAATCACATTTATAATCATCACAAAAAAAATAATTTAACTTCATACCACTGAGAAGCATTTTTATGACTGAAACATCTAAACACTAAATATCATTTTCTTTCATCAGGGTCCGGTTTGCGCTCAGCCATGTCAATTTGGATCATTTGGCATTAACTGTTCTCAGGAGTGCACATGTCGTAACGGAGGCTTGTGCGACCACATCAGCGGTCAGTGCCAGTGCACCGCCGGATACATTGGAGAAAGGTATTTAACAAAACCAATGAGACCTTGTGAAGCTTTACTGGACCTGCTGAGGGAAGCAGCTTGATATTTATTGAATTAAATGGTTATTGGTCCAAACGCATATAGAGTCATCTTAGAGTATAGTCATTATAGTTATTAGTTTTTATTCTAATAAATATTATGTATTCCAAATTTCTGTCTTTTTCTCTCCATCTAATCAATGAAAATATTTTAAGGACTTATCCTGGCCTCAAGGGCTTCTATATAGGTCTATTTCATCAAATGTGTGATAACTTTGCCCTTATTCACAGAAATTGTAACCCTTTTAGTCCAGTCATTAACATAATTATTGCCATAATAGAAAATGTATGTGTTGTATCAACCACTAAAATTAAACAATGTCCTTCAGATTGGTTTAATTCCCTTTGTTGAAGCTGGTTGTTTTTGTCTTTTTGTTGGCAGGTTTACTCAAAAATTAACAAATTTGCAGAGGTTGAGTATGGCCTAAAAAAAATCCACCAGATTCAGTTTGGTTTCAAACTTGACAAATGTTTTCTTTATAAATATCAGTATTTGTATTAGTATCAACCTGTATCAAACTAGGTCAGGTGATTCTAATGAAATGGGTGAGTTTTCATGAGTAAAACCGTTTTGGCACTCAGGCTTTGGGTACAGTGAGGAGCTGCTGTCAGGGTTGTGATCTGAGTGAAGTCTGGTTCATTCTGCATCATCTGACATATAAATGTCGAAGAAGTTAAGCAATGTCTCTGTATGGTTCTTGCCATTTCTGCCCCATTCTATTACAAATATACAATACTGCCATGCAAATCATGAAGCCTCTGATGACCAAACAAAATATTTTTGCAAAATCAAAAATAGATTAAATTTGTAAATTATTTCACTCCTAAATATCTATTGTGTTGCTATCCATTCGCCAGGTGAATCTTGATTTTTTTTTAATGTGAATGTTTAACGAAATGTCTCACACCAGCGTTTCACTAAAGAATGCACAAACTAGAAGTTACAAACTCAAACTGCAACTGGAAATTGAGTTTTCTTTTTCACTCAAACATGATGCACATCATGACTTATTCTTCTCCCAGACTGCCCACTAACAAGCCATAAGTCGTAAACAACTAGTTCCCTGCTGTGGACGCGAGACTTTTATGCAACAGAACTCTCAGCCCCATGTTTAGATTTTATTGCTCTAAAGGAACTCAGTAGTTACAAAACAATGCAAAATAGAACAATGAGACAATAGAACAATGTCAGTCAGATTGCTTATTCAAAGTATTTTCTGTCACGTCGGTAACCGATTCTGTGACTGGGACAGAGATGCCTTCCAGTGGATCTCGCAAATGTTTACCTTCGATTTGATGCATATTGGTCTTCATCACAAAGTATGTGGATGTGTGTTATTAGTCACACATAGAAAATACACTCAAGGCAACACTTCATTTACAATTCTATTACATAAAACAAAAAAACAAATATTTGTTTTTCATTAAATTTTAATTTTAATTGAATTAGTAACAAAAACATAGACAGAACAAAACATCAAAAACATCTGCAAAATGCATCTCCTTCATCAGAGATTATAACAGATTCATTTTTGATAGACAGACAGACAGACAGACAGATATTTTCACATATGTTGACTGTTTACAGTACATCTTTATGTCGGGAATTAAATTTTAACATTCTTCCACATGCTGCACTAAAGCTCATGAATTTTTATGTCCACCCTTTTCCTTCTTTTAACATCTTCAGATGATGGAAATTTTAAGAAAGTGTAATTTGATTGTTGTCTCTTTTATATCCTCCGTCACCTGTCACGCTGTGCATTAGTTTAAAAAGACTTTTCTCCAGCCTCAATCTCCCTCCGGTCAGCTCTGTCTCTCCCTTCCTTCCACTCAGTCCATCTTTGTCTCACTCCCTCTCCATCCTTCTACCAATTGAGCCAAATTACCTCCATTCATTCATGCCCCAGACAGGTAAATTAGCCTACATGGAATAATTCCTATATTGAGTTCTCCTCCACCCTGTCCACGTTCTAATGGAATTAGCAGAGATAAGAGTCTTGAGGAAGTTGGCATGATTTAAACGTGACACAAAACAGAAGTCCTCACCGAAGCTTTTTAATTGAGTGATTTGTCTATTTCTTAATGGTTTCATCTGCGGACGTGTTGAGAATGATACAGAGATGTCAGCCTAAGTTAGGCTTTATCTTAGCTGAAATAATTTCCTGCCTGTTAACTGGATCTCACTACAAAAACCCGTCAGTTTCTTGGGTTAATGTGTATCCTGTTGACCTTGTAATTCTGTGAGTGCACGTGATGTGAAAGCACATGTGCTCTGTGAAGACAATTTGAACAACCAAAAGTAGAAATTCACCCATCTTTAGCTTGAACCTTTATACGTAGACAAGCATCTTAAGTAAAAATTCATTCATCTTTTAAATTTAAAAAGTACTGACAATGCTTAAAATAACATATAACAGAGCCACATATAAAATATAAAATTAAATAAAGACAAATTAATTACAATATAATGTTTGCATACTTTAACTTCCTCATATTGTTCATCGCTGTATTTATAGTTTTACTAATAGACCTGCAGATCAAGGGTGTCAAAGTCATTTTCACCATAATGGCTGTCCTTAAAGGGCCAGATGTAACTAATAAATGTAATTAAATGTAACTCAATGTAATGCAAAATAAACGTAACTACTCCTTAATGTTATATAACTCTGAATTTCTTACTTATTCAAGTTACAAACATTATAGTTGCACAGGAAAAAAATGTGTATTTGTTTCTCTGTTATAACAAATCATTTTAATTTATCAGATTATGAAACCCATAAAACTCCATCAATCAAGTATCAAACTATCCAACATAAAATCAAACACAATTTAGGACATTGACTTTGTTCAAAATGTTTTTGTCAAGGTTAAAATGGGCTTAATTACTGCATTGTGGGAAATGTAGTTTTGCCCTAAGCACCTATTTGACCTATTTATGTTTAGACACTCTGACCTTTTATGCTCTCACGGTCCACATAAAATGATGTGGCGGGCCACATTTTGTCCCCGGGCCTTGAGTTTGACACATGTGCTCTAAATGCTTACTCTGGAACTACACACAAACTGATTTCAGTCAGAACATAAAGTTGGGAACATAAAGTTTTACTACTTAGTGCTTTATTTAAAATGAGTCACAATTAAGTAATCATTTTATCTGAAGCCCTTTGCTGTTATTCAGGGATTCACCCACCATCTGATCATAAGGAGGAATTGTGGTTCACATGTGAAGGACGCTCTTATTCTGCTAAAAGTCACCATTACTATTTCATAGAATTTCACAGGAACGTTTCTTATTTATCAATTTTCCACCATTGACTAATAATTATCTGAATTTATGTTGAATTATTGATTAACATGTAGCAGACCAGTTTTCATTTTCATTTTTATGAGTGTTCTGCAGCACATTAAATTGGAAACGGAGAAGCTGTTCAACATTTAATTTTTAAAGACTTAACCTGCTCTTCAGTGGACAGTGTTCAAATGAATTAAGTGCATGCAGCTCCCTCAGTTTATTGCTTTTTCTTTTACACATTGCCAGGCTATTTTAAGTACTGAAGGAAAGAAAACAAATTTTAGTTAATTTATTTAAAATGCTATATATTTTAATATAATTTGTACTTTTTGTAAGCAATGTTCAATTTATATTTTTTTTATTTTCGATTTGTGCAAGCAGTCTCAGTCAAAATGAAAATAATTTTTTAAGCTATGTCCAAATAAATGTAGTTTGCACAGTGTGAAAGAGAGAAGTTTACAGATCATTTTCTCAAATCCACAGTCCTCTGGCCGCACACACACACCCACACACACACACACACACACACACACACACCCACACACACACACACACACACATGCAAACTAAGATGGATATATTTTGATAAATATCTAGGTTTATGAAATGAATGTATTAAAACAAAAATAGGTCAACAAAAAATTGTTGACCCATTTTTTCCAAGCCCCATGGCAACACAGCACTGACATAATTTAGCACCTTGACAAAGTCAGTGCAACGTGTCATTTTGAAACAAGGCTTAAAAGTGGTTTGAAAATAAAAAAGATCAAAATCACCAAACATGTAAACAAAGCATATCAATATATGGCACGGAGTAGAATGGCTCAGTGGAGCACAGCAGCACCAAGAGAGCACAGTCTTACTAGTCTGCCTGACCCATGAACCACCTCCACGAAGTTTCATGGAAATCTATCTTGTGTAATTCTGCTGACACAGAAACAAAATGCTTCATACCTCTCATCACCATTTCTGTTCCATCACTGTTTTAATGTCTACCCAGATGCCAGGATGAATGCCCAGTTGGTACCTATGGGCCCCAGTGTGCCCACAAGTGTGACTGTCAGAATGGGGCTAAGTGTTACCACATCAATGGGGCCTGCCTGTGCAACGAGGGTTTTAAGGGCCCCAGCTGCCAGGACCGGTTCTGTCCTGCAGGCCTGTACGGACTCATCTGTGACAAATACTGCCCCTGCAGGGCTGAGAACACAATCAGGTGCTGGCTCTTTCTTTTAAGTTCTTCTCAGCTGAAGTATTGATGAGGATTCAGTAAAATGTAATAGATTTTTTATAATCTATCTATCTATCTATCTATCTATCTATCTATCTATCTATCTATCTATCTATCTATCTATCTATCTATCTATCTATCTATCTATCTATCTATATTTTTTCTTTGTACATGTATCGTTTATTACAGTGATGTGCAGTCAGAGAAGGCAGGTGAGGCACTGCCTCACCTGGCTCGGCTTGCTGAGCTGGCATGCTATACAGAGAGACTGTAATGCAATCTCTCTGTATGTCGCTATTAAAATGTTCAAAGACGTTTACTCAATGAACTAAATTCCCATAATTTGTCTTATGCATCTAATGTACAGTGGGGGGTTTTTGCCAACAACTGTAAGCTACACTTCAGGTTCATATTTTTGTAAATCTAATTATGATGAAATCAGCCATGAACCTCACCGCACGTCACTGGTTTATTGTATTGTATACAGTATAATGTGTATTGCCATTTGTGTTTCATTTGAATGTGAATGTTCTTGAAGTAAACATGCAGAGGCTGTTGTTTGTAACCGTGTGCCTTATTCTACCAATGACACGTGCTTTCTTTCCCTCTCAGCTGTCACCCTCTATCAGGCGAGTGTACTTGCGCTGCAGGATGGGCAGGGCTGTATTGTAACGAAACCTGTCCAGCAGGTTACTATGGCGAAGGCTGCAGAGAGCTGTGTGCCTGTGCCAATGGGGCCGACTGTGATGGCATCACTGGGGCTTGTACATGCGCTCCAGGGTACATAGTAAGTATAGAGTCATGCCCATGCATCTGACTGTCTGTCTGTCTTGCTATCTATCTGGAATCCAACTATCCCACAAGATGCATGTTGATTTCAGTATTAACCACATGTTTTACTCCAACTTTAAATATTGCTGCCCATCAAACTAATCTGTCACCGTTGCTGGGCAAGCTGTTGTGGTAGTAATTTTAGCATTGAAGTTAAATAGTAAAAGAAACCAATCCAGCTATCCTAATTAATTTAACAAACTGTTTTAATTAAGATATATAACATTACAGAATATTATAATACATTTATCACCAGCTGTAGGTGTGCTCTGTTGTTACTACTGCTGTCATTACTGCTTTTGGTAGAATACAAAACTTAAATGCACTTCCACCACTGTTTTACAAGCGATTTCTTTAACAAGGAGCCATCAGCTATTAAAAAAGAAAGTCCAAAATGAAACATCCAGGGCTGACATCCACTCCCACTGCAGCTGTGCAGTCCTCAAATTCCACATTGCAGCAGCTGTGTTTTCATAACAACACACTAAAGCAAAAGCAAGCACAGTAGCATCAGTGAATTACAAATGAGATAAATCCCTCCCCTAGAACATTAAACAATTTTCAAATAAAGAAATATATAGTATTATGTCTTCAGCACACACCTTTCGCCCCTCTTAATAAAATACGACTGTAGTGGTACACCTGGGACCTTGCAATGGTACATTTCTTCTGAGTGTTGTTAATTCCAGCCAACACAATGTGTGCTGGATGTGAAGCTGCAGGTGCAGGGTGTGCTCTATAACATGCAGAGGTTAATTTATCAGGTGCTGTTGACTGTGCAGCTTTCGCCGTAGAGTTATGTGGTTTGAAATGAAAAGCTACTGCAGGTGCAAACTAGTGATGTGGGTCAACCTAATGGAAAGAGTGTGTAAAAGCCAGAGGTGTTGTGTGTGTAAGCAGTAATAACAGATGAAGTGAGAGTGAATTCAACACTATATCACCCTGTGTTATATTTAATGTATTGGGGTAGAAAACCAACATTACTCTTGCAAAACTATCGGACTAATAATGAAACTGATGGGATTCCAGATTGAACAGATGGTTTGTAATAGATATATCATGAGGGTCAGACTCTCTGGGACATAATGGGGAACTGAGTTACTATGGAGGTTTCAGTGGTCCTTGGTAGTCAGTCAGTTGGTTGGTTGGTTGGTTGGTTGGTTGGTTGGTTGGTTGGTTGGTTGGGACACTGCTGTCAATACTCCACTCCACAGACTCACAATATGAACTCCTTTGAGCTTTCAAAAATGTCTGTTGAGATAAAGTCACAGTCTAGTGTTTTTTGACCCTGGGCCTGACCTTTCAGGTATGTATTTAGACTGCAGTGGCAGAGCAGTGAGAGGAGGTGAGAAACCCGGATGACAGGATTGTGATAATTGGACTGAGAACATCTTCACCAGCTGAAAGCAGGATGTGTCCTGTGGATGAATGTCTGTTTGGTTTATCGCAGACAAATTCAGATAGATGTTGCTCTCTGAGTCATATTGATTTAAACTGAATTTATGCTGCGATTGTGACTTGCGGTTTGGTGCGCTGTGTGTGTCAGTGTGTAGACAAGAAACCGACTTTAAACAGAATTTATAAGTTGTCTTGTTATCTCTTTGAATAGATCGATAGATTCCTGTAAACATGGGGAACTGTAGACCAGAAGATCTGTCATACCATGAGGAACTATTGTGTTGCTTTCAATGAAAAGGAAATAATTTCACAAGGTTTCCTTCTGCATTTATTCATTTGTTTATTTATTTATTTATCCAGAAAGAAACTAATCCACAAACCACTGAAGTTCCACACTTCCTCTTTGAATTAAAGATCGACTGATAAACATCAGGATAAATTGATTCATATCTATTTGTTATTCTAGAGATCACTTCATGCAACTCTTACAACCCCTGGGAATTTCTCATGATATCCCTTATTGCACCCATACACGTTATTTATTAACAAGTTTCTTTTAAAAAGTCCTTAATTCACCAACTTTTTAATAAGGCTCTTCTCCTGTCTTTGCACATTTGGCTGGCTTTGTGAATATTAGATTAACGATGCTTTAAAGGCAGCAGGTTGGAAGCAGCGACTTTAATTAGTACAGTTTATAATATGTTGAAGGTCCTGATCAATGCCACAGTGTGGAGGTTCAGGTTGTGTGGAGCTTACTTACACAGCATGCTAACAGCACACAATAAGGTTACACATCCGGCTAATGCCAAGCTGTCCCTCTAGCAGGTGTGTCAATATGTCTTCTATTGATCTGAGAAGCGTAGACATCATGCTTCTCTCCTGGAACTCCATCGGTGGTGATCACCTCTCTCCTTCACCTGTATCCTCCGCATCTCTGTCAAAATTTAATTCTACTAATAGATGGAGACCTGAGAAGCCTGAAGAAAAGCTTTCTCTGAGGATGAGCGGCTGGAACCATTTTATTCATAAAGTTATGAATAAAGTGTTCTTATCAAAGAAAACAAATACAACAATATTTTCACATAACACAGCTAGTAGACCGACAGGTGTCACACACAAATCTATTATGAACTCGTGTTACTGTGGATTTTTTTGACAAACTTGTAGATCACATGCATTATGAATATGAATAATTTGGTTCTTTAACTTAACAACCTTTTTTTTTTCATTTAACCTTACCAGACAAGCATCAATACTGGATTTTTTTTTTATCCTAATAATGATGATTTCTTTTTGTGATATTTCCTTATTTGAAAAATAATAATCATTTAGTAATATAAAAGTAATCCTTATATTTAATGTAAAAGTAATCCTTATATTTAAAAACACATTTACACATTTTTGTACATACTGTACTTTATACATTTAACAGCAAGTCCAAACACTCTCTCTTTGGCTTTCATATTTATGCATAAAAAAACCAATTCTTTTTGTTTAAATTTTAAAAAAAATCTGCTAATGATAAAATAATTTAGGAAATAGTGGAAAATAAATATCTGTCAATCTGACAAAAGAAAATTTTCAACACATGTATAAAAATGGTATTTGTGTGTGACTGTGTGTGTGTGTGTGCGTGCGTGCGTGCGTGCGTGCGTGCGTGTGCGTGCGTGCGTGTGTGTGTGTGTTTAGTACACTCTGAATGTGTTGTTTTTCAGATGACAGATCCAGCATGGCTCAATGGTGAATGATGTAGTTTCAGAATTACATTCAATCATATTTGTGATTTCTGTTCTGCAGTTTCTTCTTATTTTTCAGACTATACACACCGACACATCTGCGATGTGAAGCTAATGTCAGCTGATATTCAATCAAGTTGATATAACTGTCAAAATACTTCATGCCTGCTAATACTCTGTCAGTAGTTATACTGACTATTCAGTACTACAGCTACATTTCTTTAAAAAAAACCCTCCGCTTCCATTTTAAACAGTACTTCCAGTTCATTTCTCTTGTGATAATTTTTTTCTTTGTTTCATCCACTGTCAGTCGATGTCATCAGAATGTTCAATTGTGTTTTTCCTCTCAGTCAGTTACTTAACCTTCTGGGAATTTAAGTGCTACTACTGCATTTTAGTTATATTATATCAAACTATCAAAGTTAAATAAACCATAAACCATAGTAAACCATAATTTAAAAAAAAAAACTTTATTCACGAATGCGCTGTAGTGTGTGACGTCTGTCTGACCATCTTTTGTCTCCAGGGTGACGACTGCTCTATTAGCTGCCCAGTAGGCCTCTATGGGACCAACTGCACGTCCTCGTGTTCCTGCCACAATGACATCTCCTGCTCACACATTGATGGCTCCTGTACATGCAGAGAAGGTTTGTCATACTTCTTGTCCTTCATATAGTTTTATATTCATGATGTACGTAATGCTGAAGTTTCTGTTTTCACATTAATTTATATCTCGGCCAAGATGAAGCTACACATAAAGTACCATACAGTATGGAGGCGCCAAACTTTACACATCCACAAACAAGTTGGGTCATAAGACATTGCATGCTGTCCTTGGTGTTTTCTTGGAAACTTTAAAGTCTATGCTTTTAGGGACAGTGGTGGCTAGAAATGTAAAACACAGCAAGAAGGTTGTGGGTTTGGACCCCGACTTGGGCCCTTTTCTTACTTGCACTGTGAATGTGAGTATAAATGGATGTTTCTACCTCTTTGTGATAAACTGGTAACCTGTACACTGTGTCAGACCTTCACCTAATGTCAGCTGGGACACCCCAACCAAGGACAAACAGTTCCAAAAAAATAGTTTGATTTATTTAACACAGGCATGGACGTCATTGAACAGTGTAAATGATCTGGAATAAGAGACAGAGACTGACATGACTTTCTCCATGACTAGACCAGCATGTCATTACTATGACTCCATTACTAATTTAATCCAGTACAGGTGTCTCATCATCCTCAGGATGGCTATAGCAGGAGCCTGCAGTCAGATCTACAGGAGACGATGGCCATCTGTCTGTGTGAACTACAACTACATTATTTCACTTCTTGGTTACAACAGGCACTGATTTATAAATAGCTTCAAAGATTTAAAATCCCATCAGTTTCATTCTATGATGAGTAGAATGTGTGTATCCGCAGTTAGCTTCAGATAAAGTCACATAGTTTCAGAGCTGATAATATATTTAATGATAATGTATTATGTATTTCCTGTAGAGATTAAAAGAACCCAGAAAACACAAAGACGAAGCAGGAGATAGCTCTGCCTCGCTCATCCCATCCATTTTGACTTGATATCACTGGACTGCTTGCGATGAGACAAGCTGATGGTCTCACAGCAGTGTGTCTCCCTCGCTCTTGTAAAAATCCACATAGCTCACCCAGAGGTCCATCTCTCAACTTGTAATAGTAATCCAACCAAGATCAACTGAACAAGGTGATTTTTATTCCAACAGAATTAAAATATCACTGTTGCAGATGAGTTGACATGCTGGCCTACACACTGCAAAAACTAGATATGACGACAGGAGGCTAGTAAGATGATTAATATACCAGTACTTCCTGTGAAAAAATATGCAAATAGTAATAAGATATATTTGAATTGAAAACATTTTCTTGAAGAGACCAGACTTCCTGTGTTAGTCAGAGGAGGGTTATCATTACTTTTTTTTTTTCTGAAAGTAAAAATGCCTGCCAAAATAGCTTTGGCCTAGCTATATTTGAAATCCATGCACCACGCCTGCCATGAATGACAGTTTAAACATGTCAATAATTTTTTTTTTAAAAAACCTTAAAAATGACGTAATAATAAGTTTGAAGATTAGTGCTTCTAAATAAAGCTTTAAAATATATTACATAACTACGTTAAGAAATCATATTTCTACAGACTATTTTATCTACATGTATTTAAAACATTTAAAGTAAAATAGCTCCTGTGTTTCCTGAATATGCTTAAAGTTTATTTTATGGTCAGATTTATTCAATTTAATTTTGTATTTTAGTAATGTTCCTAATCATCCAAAGTGCCTACCTTAAAAATCTCTAGAACTTTTTCTTGTTTCTTATTTTACTCTCCATTTCACTTCTTAATATCTCTCAATATCAGCATCTTTAAATATGAATGAACCTTGTGGGGTACATGGATAATTAAAGTACAGAGACATCAGAACAAGTGGCCAGGGGCCGGAGATCTTTAGGTAGAACAAGTCGGTGTCTTTCTTCACCTTTTATAACTGTATTTGCTTCTTCTTTCAGAGCATTTGAGGTGAAAAATGGAAGGGGAATTCAAAGGAATATTAAACCTGCTTTTTTTATCATGTGACTATCATCATTATGCAAGATGCTTGTAAGCTGTACAGTTCAAAATATGCGGAGGCAAACTCAGTGGTCTTCCTAAGAAATTAATTTTGACCAATATTTGACAATATCCTGAAGAATAAAATAAAATAAAATCAGGACACTCATACCAATATAATTTTTAATTTAAAAAATAGCTTTCCATCACAGAATAAAAGCCAATAACAGCACGTAAGATTTTTCAAAAAAGGATCCAGAGCTGACAAGTTCAAATGAGATGAGTGCATCCTCCCCATTTTAAGTCAGATAGTAGACAGTAGGCTGATGCCCGGGCTC
Organism: Antennarius striatus; assembly: GCF_040054535.1. Lineage (NCBI taxonomy): Eukaryota > Metazoa > Chordata > Actinopteri > Lophiiformes > Antennariidae > Antennarius > Antennarius striatus. Next base: position 23,443,711 of record NC_090776.1, on the reverse strand, counting down.
TCATTTTTAAATATGTTCTTCATCTTATACTCACATGTTCCAGTCATGTGTTTGTGTTCAGTCCATATAAGATGCTGTGTACTGTGCACACACACAGAAAAAACACTGAAGATGCTTGCTCTATTAATCCCATTTGTAAAACAAGAACCTGTGACCTGATCTAAAATCAACTTCAACTGAAAGAACAGGTAGTGAGTTTTTCCTCGTATGATGACTGGACAAATTAGGATTTAGTAAGAAACAGACGATTCAAAAAGTATAAATTTGTGGAAGACAGGATTATTGTCATGATGGAGGAGACTGAGGTCAGGAATCATCCAGTGAACTTTGGATTACGTATATCCTTTCAGAAAAAATAGATGTGGGATTTCCAGGAACAGAGACCTGCTGTTTTCAGAAATTGTTCCTGTTTTACTGTATTTAAAACATGGTTTGCAGTACTGGATTAGGTGATATCGCTTTTGGAGACGATTCTAGTACTGTTGAAATATACTGGCCTTGTGCTGATGGTCTTTGGACTTTGTGTCTGTCCAGGTTGGCAGGGTGTTGACTGCTCCATCCCTTGCTCCAGTGGTACTTGGGGATTAAGCTGCAATGAAACCTGTCAGTGTGTTAATGGGGCAGCCTGCGACCCCGTGAATGGAACCTGCACCTGCTCCCCTGGCTGGAGGGACGAATACTGTGAACTACCGTGTCATGTGAGTGTTCATCATAGGTTTTACTCACCTAGTGCCGTTATTCACGTGATGCCTGACCTGGCACTGTAAAAGACGCTTGTCTTTGTCCTATAGGACGCTTGTCCTATAGCAACCTTTCACATTTTTCATCAACTTTTATTTCTGATCCTCCAGTACAGGAATATTTGTTTTTATTTATATGTGTGGACAAGTGTCCACAGACAAATATTTTTAGTGCAACCAATAGTTAGTCTTCTTATTTATTCCAGAAAGTGTCTACCGGTTCTGGAGACAATAGCACCAGACCAGATAAGGCATTACATATCATAGATATTGAGGCTACAGGGTCAGTGGTAGGGCTATAGTTAAGATACCAGACTAAAAAAGGCAAGCAATCTCTTATATAATTATTTGGAATGTTAATGCACTGGCGAGCAAGATGGATGGCTTGTCAGTGCTCGCCAAGCAGTGGATATACCGAGTGAGTAGTTTGCTGCTGAGACATGGCATGATCTGTCAACAGAAATTCCAAAGTATGTGGCGAAAGCAGAGGTGGGGGTCTCATTGTGTACAAAACAATCAATCGTATAATTATCTAAATACGTGAAGATTATCCTGTATCGCCAGTGTTAAAATTTGCTAGCTGTTAGCCTTTCTCCCTACTGTCTGCTCAGGGTGTACAGTGACGTTATCACCATCTGTGTCTGCATCCCTCCAAGAACTGAAGCAGCAATTGGTTTTGAATTGAAACACCCAATCACAGCGCAGATTCAACATCCAGACGCTTCTTTGGTCATCTGTGTGCATATTAACCAGTTCACACAGGACTCTACCTTTTCTTTCTTTTAGCAGTTTGTGGATTTTCCAGAAAGAAACATCAGAAAAATAGGCCTCATGTGAGGGATGCATGCTGAGCCACAGTCTGGTTTAACTATAACCAATGCATCCAGTCACCTAGTAACTCATTATCTAAACTCTTTTTGAATGTGGTCACCCCTGCTTCAGCTGCGAATGCAGTTCTTAATATGAAGAAACTGCTTTCAGTAACAGAGATAGGACAATCAAGTCAGCACATTGGGACCTGAAGCAGTGTCCAAGGGGAGTAAAGGAATGCTTCATGAGGAAGGTTACATTTGTTCAGGTTGTGGTAGATCTATTAAAACTAATTTAATAATTTAAAGTAATTATAATTATATTCCTTTATTTTTGTGTGGTCCACTCTCACTATTTTTAGGAGGGATCATATGGGTTGGACTGCAGAGAGAGATGTGACTGTATGAATGCCAACGGCTGTGACCCAGTGACCGGCTTCTGCCATTGTCTTGCAGGGTGGACAGGTGAGTCAGTACTTTCAGGGTTATCTTTATTTTTGCTGATGAACCATAACAGTCAATGTTATGACATCCAAGTCCAATGCAGGAATGATGGCCCAATAGTTTTACATTTATTTAGCAAACACAAATGACCTCCAAGTATTGAGTAAAGAATTGCTTCTTTGAAGCTTAGAAATCAATTGAACATGTCATACTTTCTATATTCAATATTTTATTCTATAAAATGATATCAACCACTGCCCTAAAGAAAACTGGACACTCTCATTCATTCACCGATCTGCTTTGATACTAAGGCACCTGACCACCCTCACCACTGTGACCTCTATAAACTGGTGGGCTGACCCCCCTCTGTACCCAGCCGCTCCATCAGTGGTTTCATTTTGTCTATAAATCAATTGTGGGAAAGACACCACGCAAAACAACTTTCATACTAGGTCAAGTGAATACATCAAGCTGATTATCAGTAAGGCCTCTTCTATTTTTGGCCACAATTCCTTTTGCTCTGTAGAAGTCGAACAATTTCCAAAACAACCTGAAGCTGCAGTGATTGATGTCCCTAACCCCCTTAAACAGATTACAGTACTGTTGCTGTTACTCTTGCTTGAAATAAAATTATATATAAAATATCAAAATACGGTTAAATAACAGGCACTATATCAAAAAAAAAGATAATTTGCAGTTGTAGTACCTTTAGAGTACTTTTTAAATTATCAGGGGATTGAAAAAAAACTTCTTCTGCCACTTAATTGCTGTTGCGTGACCTTAGGAAAAACACAAGGGGTCTACCCTTGAATAAAGAAGTTGTTTTCATAATGCTGATGTAGATTCCACTTTAGTGTGGAGTTTGGAGGACAGACTTTCACAAACCTCATCCAACCCCTGAATGGAGGGCAGGAGAGGGGCGGTACTGCTGGCTACACCATGACAGGAACTGAGGCAACAAATCAATACAACAGAATAAAAATTCAAACGTGTAATTCCAGAGCTGATGGAGGTGCAAGCATGGATGAGTTTGACAGCCCAGCTCTGTTCAATAATTCAGCTTCACAAGAGTTCCCCGTGGATAAAGTACCTTTCAAGTGAGACTTGGCATCACTCTCAGACTCTTGTGTGAAACTTTATTTTGAAACTAAATCAACAGTCTCAGCACCTCTTTTTCTGAGGCTTTTTTAACTTTAATTTTTGTTGTGTTGCTCTGCTTATTCACTTTTCAGCAGTCAGTAGAGTTGTGATTTTCAGTAATTGATATGAGAGCTTATGAGCATGGAGTCATTTAACATTCAAAGAAACTTCAATATATTGGTGAAAGTCAGAAGTAATTACATCGCTAGAAATTTGACAAACATGAGATATGGATGATATGAATGATAATTATTGTGGTGTTATAGTAAAAATATAGCCAGATAAAGATGTGTCATCAGAACATTTTTATCATCCACCAGCCCGGTCTGACACAGGACACTAAATCTCAGAATGAATGTTTGTATTATAATGGTTAAAATATGCTGAAAGCTTGATGGCTGCTCTGTGTCCATCCTCTTTGGTCACATTTCAGTAATTTATTTTTGTCCCAGTGTAAGAGGACAGAAAGGACACAGTTAAAATGCTGTAGAGAACAATTATGAACAATACAAAACATACGGTAGTTCTCAGGCATGCAAACATCAGTCTTAGTCACATGACCCTTACTGTCATCCATTTTATTGTAGATGAGACCATAGCAATCACCTCATCTACGGTTGTTTATTCACCTTGCGGGGTCACTGGTCTGCTGGAGCCGGCTACGGGTGGGGTACATCGCGGATAAGATGCCAGCTCATCACCTGGCAAACAACCACTCACGCTCGCACTCACACTTACGGGAAAATTTGGTATGACCAATTCACCTAACCTGCAACAGCACTATCCACTATTCCTCGCTTCAGCATCTCTTCCACTTGTCCTTCAGGGTCTGTCTTGCACAAAAAGTACTGAAACAACCTGCCAGTAAACCCGAGTCAGTCAAGGTGAAAGATGGCGTACTGCACACATCCACCACGTTTCACATGTGCCCCAAATGTAAAGAGTTTTTCCACTGGTCACACTAAAATCTTTCACAAAGTTTCATCAAAAACTAGACAGGTGCTCAGGCCATGGAAGTAAGAAGTAAGAAAAATAAAATATCACTGTTCCTGAGTTTCCACTGCACATATCTTTGTTTCATAAGAAGAAATAAGACTAAGATAAAAACAAAAAAAAAAGTAACTAACATTTTAAACCAGATATTTTAATTCATGTTTCCTGATCTAGGATTTTAAATATTACTAAATACCATGTGTAATACAGAAAAAAGATGCAAAAGAAAACAACATGCCCAACAAAACAGGAAATACAGGTGCACCACAAATGATCAAATTTCAGCAAATAGAAATGCAATTTCACTGCTGTTAAATGAAGAAAGACAATTAAAAAATATTCTTCTGTGGTGTTTTTCCACTATCAACAATTTGTTTCTGTGCCTTTATTAGGGTGAAAGCGTCCTTCCTCCTCTGTAATGATTTATTTTGTGTGTTGCCATCTTTATAACACCACAGTACATATCCAGAGAGAATTAGTATGTATGAACCTGTGATATGTTATATGTTTATGGAAGATGTATAGAGCAGAACTGAATCAGAAGCATTTTTATTTATTGGTGTCAGATCTCATTATCAGACTTCCCCTCAATGCTGTTGCATCTAGGGAAATGAGGACCAGATTTTGTCTTTATACCACATTCTGTCAGAATGTACTGTAGCGCTACAAGGTTTAAATCAGCCTTCTGCTTCATTTCCTGTCCCCACCCACTCGTCCTCCATCTCTCCCTTTGTTTTTGGCTAATGAATAGTTTTCACCCACTTTGTGGCTCATAGGTAGTTTATTAATTGACTTGTAATGGCTGCCTGTTCCCTACTCTCATATTCTCTCATATGCTAATTCAAAGGAAGTTTCTAATGAGCTGCAGATATGTCAGGATGCAGAAGGGAGCAGGGAGACACTCTATGTGCACAAAAACCAATTCTGAATTGTCTGCTGTCCTGTTTCTGTATTTAAATAGGATGATAAGCATGTTTGTGTGCAGCTGTGTGTGACGAAGAATTAATGTAACGTAAGTCTCTGGTGTGTTGGAGACTCCAGAATGTCTCCTGGGAGGAAAAACAGTTCTGATCTGCAAGCAGCAAGACGGCTTTAAGTACACAGACTGCTGCCTCTTAGGACATACATGCAAGGCTGATGAAAGACGGAGACACGTCAAAACATGATAGAGCAAAAAGTCAGATTTTGGAGAATTTTTAAATATTTGTTCATACAACCTGATAGTTTATTAGGTAAGGCAAGCTCAAAGTTCTTTTAATCTTAATGTCGGAGATCATTTTGTATTTATATTCCAAAAGACCAGTCATGTTTGATTTTATGATGCTGGGATGTAAGTGTAATTTTGTACATGTTTTTTTTTAGGTGTAAATTCCCTCAGTACATATCTGGGTTACAAATCTGTAATTATCTCAGACAAGTAGGTTATGTTCATGCAGGTGCTGGTTTTTTTTATCTGTTTGTAGGATTACTCCAGAAGTTATGAATGGATTTAGATTTTTTCTTTTATTTTTGGAGTGGTAGGCTACAGCCCAAGGAACAATGAATGTTTCTAATGATCTGGCTCATTGTCTTTTTTTTAAAAATCTATTTGTTATGATTTGTTCTTTAGCATTTTACGATAGGAGCGGTTACAAGAATTTGCTTCTAACATCATGGATGACTGCAGTGCTTAACACACCATAAGATCTAACACACATCAAACTCTCATCTGGATGCAATATTCTGGATCTGGTGACTCAGAATGTTTAAATTGTTAGAATCATGGAAAATTCAGTCCTTTCACTTTTGTACAGAAAATATTACAAAAATATATTTTGGAATAAAAGCTGCAGTGGATTTAATATTATTTGTATCATCATTATTATTATAATTCATGAAAAAGGGACATGAACATTCTCATTTTTGAGCAATGCTACAATAAAAGACACATGTACAAGATTTAATACAAAACATTATGAAGTTTTTTTTATTTCATTGTATTTAAACTGAATTATACTGTGAATATTCATGAACCACAAACCTCACCGGACGTCATTGAAGATAAGAGTCATTCATGTGGATTTGGTGGATTTGTTGCATAGATATAAACATAAAGAATGCATTCACCATTATGGTAATTGATTTTTTTTTGAAAACTCTTAAACTGTTAATAATAAGCAGAGGATTCCTTAAGCTACAGGGTCAAGCAATCAAGTTGCATTATTTAATTTGGCCTATAACAGCCGTTGATATAATGTCATTATGGTGACATGTATCATTGTCCTGGGAGAAATAATTCAACAATGTATAATGTCCTCTCAGTGATACAAAATCAAATGTACATGTTGTACACACCAAAGAGCATCCATTTTTATTCCAGAGGTTCAAATACTTGCAGAAAAAAAAAAGACTCTTATTTCGAAGAACTTCCTAGTCTTCATGTTTTACTGACAAGATGTGTGTTGTTGTGTTCATCCTTCAGCTTCTACTTTCTGGTGTCTTGTCTTGAGCTTCCAACTCCAAGCTCATACTGAAGATATTATTATTATTATTATTATTATTATTATTAATATTAATATTATTATTCACATTTAGTATAGTATATGGAGCTGTGTATTTGGGAATGAGTTGAAATAAATTACTTATCATTTGTGGTATTGAAAGTGCATGTTACTGACTTAGTGTTATTAGATTTTATGCAAACGTGACATTATGACACAGGAGTATGATATTTTAGACTGTGTTTAGATGTGTATGTGTGGTGTGATGATGTTTTTTAGTAGCTACATCACTGTTGTTTTGTGATTTAAGAAAAATCTGATGATTGCCATGAGCTTTATTTATGTAATAGGAAGATAAGTAAATGCTCCCGCATCTTTCACGTCCCTCCTTTCTTGACAGCCCTCCCCTGCTGTGTCAGTGCTTAAAAAGCCTTTTGCTCATTTTTCTTCACCCACTCTTTTTTTGCATCATCCTCTCTTGATATGTTTGAGTGACACATCTGAAACTGTATGATCAGCATCGGGTAGGTAGTTGGATTAGAAAGAGGCCCTTGCGTTAATACACTGTACACTGAAAATAGGCGTCTTTGCATATGTTTTTTGCAGGTGTCCATTGCGACAGTGTCTGTGAGGAAGGGCGCTGGGGACCCAACTGCTCCTACAGTTGCACCTGTGAGAACAGTGGCTCCTGCTCCCCAGAGGATGGAACTTGTATGTGTGCTCCTGGCTACCGTGGCACCAACTGCAGAAGAAGTAAAGAAATGCACAGACGCATTCCAGTCAATCTTGCAAATATGTGGCTTACTACTGGAAGTAAAATTATTTAAGCCCCACAGTACATCAAGTATATTTAAAAAATAATTTTTTTATCAGTTGTTTGAGGTTGGATAATTTTACTTCCAGCTGTATTCCATATCTCCATTTTATTTCGATCATCAAATTTCCTAATCAGTTTGGTAGATATAGGAGCGATGTTTGTTGACGTGTGTAAATGCAAACCACCAAGGAGTGTGTTCAGGTTATAAAGAGGTGTGATTTAAAATTGTATTGATGGAGAGAACTGTAAATCTGAAATAATGTCTGAGGCTACTTGTTGAAATGTATCTGTAACACACACCAGCTTTACCCTGCCTCTCCCTGCATTAGGGTGATAGATTTAAGGGCTTTTGGTTCACAGTTTAGGCAATTATCTTAATTAGGACAATCCTGCAGCGGGAGGGAAGCAGCAGACCAGCCTGCATCAGCTTGTCTTGCCACTTAGAGTAACATCAATTAAAGCGAATTAAAGGCCTGAGAAAGACATACGAGAAGGTTTGTGCAGGAGGGAAGACAAAGTAGACATAATGCAACCAACAGGTTGACCCTGGAGGGAGACAGTCTGTAGGGAAGAACAGTCATGAATACACTTAGTGTGGACACAAATAGTGCATTTGTCTTTCATATGTGTGCTGTTTTAAAATGCAGCTCGAATCAAAACGGCGTGGTAACCCAAAATCAATACAATAATCAGAAAGTTTCCCTTTGTCCTTGAATTCTACAGGCATCCTTCTAACGATGACGTTCATGTTCTTTGCAGCGTGCTCGCAGGGCTTCTACGGCCATCGTTGCAGCCAATCTTGTCCTCAGTGCATTCACAGTGATGGGCCATGTCACCACGTCACCGGCCATTGTGAATGCCTGTCTGGCTTCTTTGGCTCTCTCTGTAATCAAGGTCAGTTTACCTCATTAACTAGTTCCTTCCTGCATTTGTCTGCCATACAGTTTGTATCTACAACATTTATTGCCACCAGATGATGCACCAGAGCACGTTAGACCAGACAAAACTCATGTTCATTCAGTAAAGTAGGAAGGGATGTGAATAAAGGTTCATCACCACATGGTACAATTTGGCTAATGTCCGCATTGAAAAAGGCACACATATCTCAAAAACAACTATTAAATTATAAAGTACCGATAAGTTATTTTACCATAGTTTTCTGAATTGCTTTGCTATGAATAGATTAAGTTCGTTATGGGGTCACTGTGTGGAAAACAGATTGATAACAGAAGGGAAAACAGTAGAAGGACATGTAGTCAGAACAAATCCTTCAAATTTTGCTTTGGATCCATATTTAGGAAAAGATGAGGAATTAATTTCTACTTTTATGACCATTTTTGTCACTTATGCTTTAACTTCTTGAAAGATTACCATGAAACTTAGAGGTATGGCAGGCATAGTTATAAATTCTGAATCCAATCCAGATGAAGGGGTGCATCCATGATTTTTCTTTTGCATTTTGAGTACCATGGGGACAGCCATTTAAATAAAAAACTACAGACAGATTTACATGGAACTTGAATCAAGGATAGATATCAGGGATAGAAGGATGTGACTGAGTCTGAAATTCATCTATTCAGTAGAAGCAGAAATGCTGACTTGTCTGGAGCAGCTGTTCTCTTTAAGCCAGGGGTGTCCCAGACCTGCGTTTTTGCCTCCATGACCACTCGTGCCACGTTATGCCTGGCCTGTCTGTACCTGTCTGCTTCCTCTGGAGTCTCACAATTCAACAAGACTCCTTTTTCAGCTTGACAGCATCCCGATCATTGACCTTCGGCCTAGGGTCAATGATGTGCACCTATGGACATCCCTGTGCTCAAACGGGATGTTTTTTGTGAACAAACTGTGACTAGCACAGAAGTCCAATAACAGAACACCACTTGTGTCCAAACCGGGGAGGCAGTCCATCACAATTACCCATTTCCAGGTCTCACTGTCATTGCCCACGTGAGCATTGAAGTCCCCATGAAGAACAATGGAGCACTATTCAGTACCCCTCCCAGGAACTCCACAAAGACTGGTATTCCGCACTGGCAGTCAGCCCATAGGCTGAAATAACAGTTATGTACCTGTCCCTGACCCGAAGGGCAGGAATGCGACCCTCTCATTCCCCGGGGTAAACTCCAGCATATGGCGGCTGATCTGTGGGGCTTTTAGTAAACTCACACCAGCCCGCCACCTCTCACCCTGGGAAACACCAGAAAAGTGAAGAGTCCAGCCCCTCTCATGGGGTTTTGTTCCAGAGCCCAAGCTGTGGGTGAAGATGAGTTTGACTAGTCGGTAACTCTAAACCTCCCTCATAAGGTCTGGTTGCTTCCCGGGACCGGTGGGCAGAGGCATGGCTACCAGGCGCTCACATACGAGTCCCAACCCCACGCCTGGCTCCTGGGAGGGACCTGGTTGCACCATACCGGGCAAAGTCACGGTCCTTGACTTGTTGCTTCATAGCGGATTTTGAACTGCTCGTAGTCTGTCGCATTACCTAGGACCTGTTTACCATGGAAGACCCTATCAGGAGCAAAAAGCCCCCGACAACATAGATCCTAGGGTCATTTGGGTAGCCAAACTCCCCCACCACATTAAGGTGACAGTTCAAGTGGGAGGTATCCAAACCTTTCTGTTTTACCTTGAATCTCTTATTCACCCTTAGATTTAAAGCCTCACATACAATCAAAGCTCTTGTATGTCTGTAGTTTATTAAAATATTCAGGTAATGAATAAAATTTTAAACCTTGAGCTCATTTCTGCTTCCTTTTTTACAGCTTCTCTCCTCCTTTTCATTCATCTGAATGCCGTTTTTGTCAGCTCCTGTTGCACATCATTATTTCAGTATAGTTTAGCTCCTCTGCAGGTTAAACAGGTGTTAATCCTCCTCTGAAGGCAGCCGGTCCAAGTCAAATTTTAATAGTGACAGTGGAAGAGTGAGCTGTGAAATATTCATCATCATTAAACATGAAGACGGCCTTAGCAATGCCCTATCCCACATTAGCCATTCTGCTGGCTGCTGCATCTTTAGCAGACCCGTAGATAGTTGGACAAGTCTCAATAAAGCAGATGTTCAGCATGGAGGCTTTTAACCACCTGCAGAGCTTCAACACTGCTACCCCCATGTTTGATAGCTTTTTCTAGCCTCTAGAATCTAGGGGCTAACAATGCTATTGACTGGTGAAGTCTTAATGGGTCTTGTTTTGTCTCAGAAGAATAAAACTGTTTGAAACAGTTCAATGACATGTAGAAACTGTCTACTCTAGAGCCTACAAAGCAGAGATGCCTCAAGAGGACCAATGCTCTGTCATAATTACCTTTCATTATATGTAAATCCCAACCAATCAACAGACAAAACAAACAAACAAAAAACATAATGTAAAAGCTGAGAACATACAGTATATCCACATACTCATCGTGAAATAATCCAAATGAATCAGGAGCTGAATAAATACAGAAAATAATTAAAGAAGAAAATTCAATTAAAGTCAGCCTGAAAATTATTGATATTCAGGAATAGATGCACACGTCAACTGTTTCTGGTTAATGAGACAGAAGAAACAAAAAATGTACTCAAGGGATGTAAAAACACACCATTATGTTTAAAGGCAAAATAACAGCTGGTCCAATTTTAATTATTGACTTCATTCATTCAGTGTTCAACAAAAGTAAACAACAAAACCTTCAATCCACAGAAGCAAGATATGGAAAATTGTTGCCCTGTTAGAACTGATGGATGTACTGTTTATTTGTACTAATGCAAATAACATGTAAAAACTATTATAATAAAGGTTTTGTCCTTAAATAGTCAGCAAACTGTATATATGCAAGGCTTATTGTAAAAAAAAATTTACAACTGCATTTATTATATAAAATTAATTATATGCTATAAACAAGTTTGGTGGGCCGTAGTTGCCCATGCCCGCTCTAGTTCCTTCCATTTTCCCCATCAATTTTTGGACCTGGTACCTGTATATCTGTGTGCTTGTCTGTCTACTTCAGTATCATTCTGCCAGCCTGTCTGACAATCTTTGATAAATTCCTGAAGTCGTCCTGCTTTCTGTTATGACAGCCGAACCCCTGAATGATAGCACCCCCAGCCTGGCAGCAGCACTAGTCATGTTGCTAAGATGGAGGTGTATGCACAGTGGGGATGATGATGGATACTTTTTTGAAACAGACTGAATAAAAATAACATTTTCAATGAAAAAAAACTGAAGTGCTAAACTGTGACAGTGATTAATGAGGAGGCGTCAAATCCAAATTACCGGGGGCAGGTCCAGCAATCATGCAGTACTAATGATATTGTACTTTGTAAGGTTAAAAACCTTAACGTGTAAAATTTTCTCAAGCTTCATATCAACTTAATTATTTTCTAAAGTGCTTTGTTTCATTCAAGTGCCCTGATTGTGAGGTATATTATATGTACATAGCAACTATCCATATAGTTCACTCTGGACCAAAGTTTTATACAGACTAAAAGACATCAATACTAAATAATTAATTCACAAAAGTTAACATCAGGGACTTGCTGAACACTTCTGTTAGTTACATCTGATAAACTCTTTTATTCATGCGTCCTGTATGTACTTTGATCCAGGCTTCACCGAAACCAGTCAGACGTAACTGTTACATAAGTGGAGACTTCATTAAGGGATTCATAATGATCTTTATTGCACTCATATTCAAAGATAAGAGCCCCCCTCTGGGTTTTATACTTTTAGTGAAATAATATGCATGGCCGGCTAATGGCTATTATAAGCATAGACGGGCAGAATTTACTAATGAAGACGATAGATTTTATGCAACAGGTGGAAAATATGCAAAAGAGTAATATAAAAATAATGAATATCCTCATAGCTCATGTATAGATAATATCACTCTGAGTAGACACAGTCATAAAACAGCTATAGTGTTTTGTGTACTTGAGCACAAACTTTTAATATGCAATACAAATGCAGGTTTCAAAGCTTGGCTTCATGAGGTAAGGTTGAGGCAAATAACAGCCCAAAATATGTCAAACTTTGACTTTAAGCTGAGTTGCTCAGCTTCTTTTTGTCCTGTCCAGTTAAGTGCTCTGTAAGGTCTTATGGAGTTTTATTGCTTCCTTTTAACTTAATAAATGCATATTTTAGTTTAAACTGAACATTATATTGATGTGAGTTAGAAATAATCATAAAACCCCACTTAGTACATCAATATATCATCAGGTTTGTTGGACTCCAGACTCTCTGTCCCACCAGGGTCACTATATTTAGTTAATTTAAAAAAAAACAGGATTGTTATTATTACTTCCTTAAACTGATGACTGGACAACAGACTTGTTTTGTGCTCTGGAAGCTTTTAAGCTCGTTTTTATTTTGCTCACCTACTCATCATATTTTGGGGAGCTGAACGGAAACGTAAATTACGAACAGTCGATGTGACAGTTTGACATAAGTACGTTTGATTTTTTAGTTGTCATTCTGACATAAACAGGAAATGCAGAGTAATAAACGTATAGCCAGGGGTGAAACAGTGCAGCTGATATTTAGCTTAGCTTTTTGTCAGGGTTCATAGGAGGGAAATGTCAAAGCAACTAGGATTACCTGAGTGTCACAGAGGAAACCACATTATGTCCGAGGACATCCACATACAGAAAAGACCCATAAATGCTCTCTTCCTATTTGTGAGAAGTTTATAGAGCCAGGTGTTCCATTTTCCCTATATTGTAATCACCTTCATATGTTGCAACCATTTGGACCAATAAAAATAAAATTTATCGTTGCGAAGACTTAGAGAAAAGTGGGGTTTTTTTCCATATCACATATTCCTTTTACAAACACTTCTTGGCTGATGGTTCCTTCTCTACCTTTTCTATCTCATTGGGAAAAGGTAGCCAACTAAACCAGACTTGTAAAATCAAGTTATTTTATTAGCTTGATTGATAAGTCGTTTCAGTAGACAACTGCTGTGCATGTGCAACGTTATTGTGAAGGCAACATTAGTATGCATTGACCATTGCATTAAACACCACATGACTAGAGAGACCAAGTTTCACCATATGCAGAAAGAAAACCTTCTGTTTATGTTTTGTTGAATGTGAATAAAGCATTCTCTGTCATGACTAGTTTTGTTGTATTTGATGCTAATACAAGTACTTCCTGCACGTACCTATAATTACTTGCATTTGTCGATCATAAACCTGAACCATTTTACTGGGACACTTGCCCCAGGATTGATTCAACTAAATTAAAAAACAGGGTTATTTTATTTTATTTTATTTTATTCTATTTTATTTTATTATACTGGGACATTACATCATTTTAATTTATCAGGCTATCCAAATCATGTACTTCATTTAATATTTTGGAACATCATTTGTAACAAAAAAAAACCCAGAAAAGTACATTAATTCTTTGTCTTTATGTATGTCTCTAAAAAGCATCAAAAACTGATTCCTGGACACATGGTGCATTTGGTGCATTGTGTCACGGTCAATCTCTTTAGCCGGTAAGAGCATAGCGTTTTGTTTTCTCCACCAAAGGCAGCCATGAAATCAGTGCAGACTGTTGTTTTTTTTAAACGCTTGGTTATACTTATGCATCACAAGAAACGTAACATTTGAATTAAATAATAAAATAATCTCTATATTTTTACCGTTCCCAGCAGCGTTTTCGTTTCACCATTGCTCTACAGACACTCAGTAAGGACTTCACCTCCAAACATTTGCAGTAGATTATATCAGGTGGTATTGTTGCAGTGAGGGACCTTCCTGCCATTGAAAGTGCGAGGTTCTTCACTTTCATGATCTTTCATTGAGGGATTTAATAGAACCACAGAAAACTCCACCCAGAATAGAACATTCAATGACAACAACAAACACGTCACACACAACCTGAAAAGGAGGAGCTGGTTTGCCAATGACAGAGGAGGAACAAAGAGAAACCTATGAAATAACATCCCATGTATGGAATATACCCATCAGATAAACAGAATGGAATCAGCCGAGCCACCAGCTGATTTGGAGCTGTCTTAAAGATTATCAAATGATGTCACTGAGAATGACCGCTCAGTCATTCCTCCTGTTATAATACCAGGCTCCATTAGACGTGGTATTCATGAACTTGAGATGCTGTGGTGTTGTGTGTCCTCACAGTGTGTCCCAGTGGGAAGTTTGGTAAAGCTTGTGCTGAGGTGTGTCTGTGTATCAACAACGGCACCTGTAACCCCATCGACGGCTCGTGTCAGTGCTACCCGGGCTGGATCAGCAAGGACTGTTCCGAACGTAAGACATCCTCTCCCACACTCTCTTTTCTCCACTTTCCATCCTTAATTCTTTGTGTTAGAAAGAACTGAAATGAATTTCCTCTGTGCTAGTTATTCACTCACTGAGTTTCAGCTGGCTAGTCAGGGACAGCTGGGAAATAAAAACTTAAAGGCAGTTACTCCACTGGCTTTGACATTAATTGTCTCTCTAACATAGAACAGAGCATATCACTCTCACTCCATCATTAATGAAGGCACAGATCCTGTCCAGTCCGAGGGCTGGTGATGGTCGTCAGTGTGCATGAGTGTGTCTCTAACTCTGACTGTGTGTTAATGGCTGCAGCGTGTCCTCAGGGCTCATGGGGCCCAGACTGCATCCACACATGTAACTGTCACAACGGAGCACAGTGCAGCGCCACAGATGGAGAGTGCAGCTGCAGCCCTGGATGGACCGGACTCTACTGTACTCAGCGTACGTCTCTGCCTCTCACACAGTAATAAGAGAAATAGTAATAAAGTCTGTGGCTGTCACCATGGCGCCCCCAGCTTTAATTGTAGTCAGAATCCAAATTATTCAACTCTAATTGCATATTAGGTTTATTGGTGAAATGTCCTATTTATCAGCGGTTTGCAATAACCAAATCTCTCAAAATCATTTTAAATAGCTCAATTTAACAGATATTACAGCGTTTATTCACACACACACACAAAACAAAAGGCTCCTTTTACTGACTACTGCAACTTCAATTGAATCCCTTGAATATAATGTCTCATAAGAGACACATTCACAGATCAGATTCAGTTGAAATAGTGAGTCAACCTTCAAAGACCCACTCGAGCAGTAATGTCCCAAAGTTTTTCCTCTTAAGGCCTAAATTTAAATAAAGGCTCCCTGCCTGAACTCAAAGAGCTTCATGCCTGCTGACTCATCAGCACAGGATAAAGTTGCTCCAGTTGCTCAAAACCATCCAGTTAAGACACAAATGTTGTGGGATGATGTTTTGTAAAGCCACTGTTCATTTTGAGATCAGTGGTATGTCTGGAGGAGGAAGAATGAAGCGGATGCTGAAACAAACACTTACAGTGAAGCTTGCTGGTGGCCCTGTGATGCTCTGATGGTGATGCTTATCCTCAGACTCTGGAAACCTGCAGCATATAGAGTATCAGATGGATTCCATCAAGGATCAAGAAATCCTTGAAGAAAAATCCTCACCATCTGTAAAAAAGGTGTAAAGTTCACGAATGTTCGATTTCAGAAGTCCTGGATCATTCTAGAACAGCCGTTACATTCAGCTCAAATCATGTTTGCAGCAGGTCATAACAGCTAAAAGGCCTCTACAAAGCAGAAGGGATGATTGTTATTAAGAGCTGAATAATTTAAAAACTGTTATGATTAAAATATAATTTTGGAGTTATATTGAGAAACACTTTTATTATCTAATGTATTAAGAAATCAAACAGTTCCTGTTTGCTTTGTTTACAGTAGATAAATTACTGGTAAACTTTATATACAATGGTTGAGTAATTTGAACCGTAGCTCATTACTGCACTTCCATCTGGTGGCAGATTAGAAAAACTACATGTCTGAAGACATTACAACTTAAAACTTGTTTCTTTCCCTGCCTCCACTTAGAGATTTAGTTTAATGTCTCTTTTAGGCAATAATTAGCTTCTATCTTTTCTTATAATAATCCTTGTCCCATGAAAAAAAATGTTTGAATGTCTTGATTTCAATGTATCCCAATTTGATAACACCATAAACCTGAGGAATCCTCCCTGCATCAACAAATTATTGTTTATTGGGAGATGAAGCCTCTTTTTATCATCATCAGAAGTAGTTTCAATATAAACAAGAATAAACTTCAATCTTCCAGCAGCCACTAACTGTGCTGTGTAACACTGAGCAATAAAATACAACACAATCGTATTTGAAGAATTCATGATGTTCCACATTGTGAATTTAAAACTCACAAACACAACAAATCCATAAGAATGGCATCCCACCACTCACAGACAACATGAACCCTGCTGCATTATTATTGTTCCCGTTGTTTAACACCCGATCATGTTTCATTCAAGAGGCTGAAGATGACTCTTCATCCAGATTACTTTCTACGCTAAATGAAAAAATAAAGCAGATGGAGCAATTGCAGTGCAATAGATGCTGACACCCAATTTTCAGTGGCATCGTTTGTAAAGGCCAACCATCATATTGTAAAATATAAATAGATGTAAAAGTCTCTTAAATCTGATGGATGTTTGCAACAACTAGTTCTCGTTTATTTGGTATATTTCACCATCTGCCAATGTGTTGTTGCTCTGTCAGTTGAAGACAGACAAAAGAAAGAAAAGTTCAAAGTACCTTCAGAAAATCTGCCGCACATCCAAACTGGGTTTAGTTTAATCTGCAGAAATCATCCTTGTTGGTTCCACTGTGACAGAACAGATTAGGAAATGTGCTTTCAGTCACATCTCCAGATTTGTGGATCATCCTGAGTTGAAGAGCGGAACGGGCGATGTTGAAAACTAGAACATGCAGTTTCTCTCCTCAGGTTGTCCTGCAGGTTTCTATGGCTCTCAGTGTGCTGAGGTGTGTCGCTGTCAAAACGGCGCCGACTGTGACCACATCACCGGACTGTGTTCTTGCAGGACAGGTTTCATCGGTCCGAGCTGTGAACTCAGTGAGTATGTTTTCACATGCCAGCTGTCAGTGGATCTACCTTTTTCATCAGCGTATTAAAAGTGTGCTGTTCTGTCCAGAGTGTCCAGCAGGGGTGTTTGGTTATGGCTGCCAGCAGTTATGTGACTGTATGAACAACGCTACCTGTGATTACGTGACAGGAACCTGCTACTGCAGCATTGGATTCAAGGGTATCCGCTGTGACCAGGGTGAGAGCTCACGTCTCTGCATGGATCTCAGCAGAGCAGATAATACCTAACCTCGTAATGTCACAGAAAGTCAAAACTTTTGCCAAGTCTGCTGAAACCTGTCCAGCAGTGCAAATCTTCCAGGGAATAAACTAAACATTCAAAACAAAAGTAGCACTCAGTAGATCAAAAGCTTCCTCTGTTATCCAGCAAGCCCCTCTTAATACAATCGGGTCTTCTCCAAAATGAAACTCATGGCCTACAACCATTGTTTACCAAAGACTACCCTGTATGAAAACATTTAGATCTGGTGGATCTTTCCCACCTCTCGCGTGTAAGTCCGCTGGGATAGGCGCCAGCAACTCACATGACCCGCAAAACTGGAAGAAGTGAATAAGAAGATGAATGAATGAATGGATGGATTTCTGCCGCCTTTTAGAAATCAATTCCCAAAATATGTTGGATTTTTATCATCAATATCATTATATTATTCCCTACGGAATAAAAACATGTTCAAGGAAAGGATGAATCCAACCCTTCACCTGGATCTAGTCTAAAACTTAATGGTTCCTCCTTTGGAACAAAGGTTTCATGCAATCTTCTTCTTCTTCTTTTCCTTTCGGCTTTTCCCTTCAGGGGTCACCACAGTGAATCAGTTGCTTCTATCTAACCCTGTCTTTTGCATCCTCTTCTCTCACAAAAGTTTTCATGCAGTCAATCACGTAAATTGTATTGACATGGTTTAATATCAAGGGACAACTATGAAAACAGCAGCCCTTTTCTAATGGCTGTGTTTGTGAAAACTTGTCTTACATGTGGTTAATATAAGGGAATTTATTTTTACTTCTGTTACTGCTATTCACAGGCAAAAAATGCATTCAGCGTGTATGACCATTTTGTAGAACACATGTAGAGAAACACTTAATTTACAAAAAAAATACTAAAATCACAACTTTTGTTCATGGTGGAGTTTCTTGTTGTTTCTTTTTTTGTTACACCTTCTTATGTTTGTGTTTTGTCTGTTGAGGGATCAGCTTTTCTTTGTCAATTAAAATAAATCCATAAAAGAAGTCTGTTTTGTAAATGTAAAGAATAGAATGTACAGACATTCTTCAATACTTCTATTTCATTACTTTTTGCATCCAGCTTTCGTTGAGATTTTATTGAAGCCTTTTTAAATGGACACAGCATATAGAGATCAAGGTAGTGTGGAAATGTCCAAGGCAAAGTATCATATAACTACAAATACATGAAATTGTATTTTGAAAAGGTAGGAAATTCTATAGTCAATGTTAGACAAAGGTAAGCTCACTGTGCAATTTTTGCCGCTGCTCCTCAGCTGCTCTAATGATGGAGGAACTGAACCCCTACACTAAGATCAGCCCGGCTCTGGCATCGGAGCGCCAATCAGCCGGCGCCATCCTGGGCATCATCTTCCTACTGCTGCTCATCATGGCTATGCTCAGCCTGGTGATCTGGTTCCGCTATCGGCAGAGAGAGAAAGGCCAGCGCGTGCCGAACGTCACCTACACACCCGCCCTGCACATGAACTCTACTGACTATTCCCTCTCAGGTAGGTCTGGTGTTTTCTGTGCTTTGTGTTACAGGTACTTTCCAGAATGACAACTCTCAATTGAAGTTGTTGTTTATTTTAATCACTTTCATTTCCAAAGCCAAGAGTGTGGGTGAAAGAGAATCTCTAAATGTGCAATGTTTGGCAGCGTTACCTGATAAATGATGTTTAATCAAATAACAAAACTTTGTTGTTGATTCAATTATTTCAATTCAAGTGGGAATGTGAGTAGGTGTAGCTCCTCATGATACGAGTGGATGAATATTCTCTTGGCTTTAGTTCACTTATTTTATTTTTGCAGCTTTGTCAACTGTGTCACTTCCTGATCTTAAAAACCTTGTGTAGGTTGTCATGCCTGCTGTTCGTGCGCATGCATACATGTTATGATGAAAATACAGGGCAGGATTTTAGCTTCTGTGCTGATGTGGTGACAGCAGGGCTGCAGTGCACAGGCCTGCTCTCCTCCACAGAGTCCTCTCCCAGTAACAGCTCTGTAGGCGGCTGCTTCTCCAACCCCACCTACCGAACCATGGGCCCCTGTGCCTACGCCACGCACTACGCCAAACCAGTCAAGAGGAGCTCTGCCAAGGTGGGTGGGAGGACTTTCTGACTCAGATCTGAGGACTACAAATCCACAGAAACTCAAACAACAAATTAAACAATTTAACCAAAATGACACATTTCACGTTTTGCCAGGAAGGCAGTGCTTTCTAAATTGGAATTGTGGTTCTGTACTCCCACCCAAGAGCAGCTGTGGGAGGTAACTGTAATAATTTTTCATTCCTGGAAACAATCACCAAAATTCGCACACGCATTCCTTGGGGATTGCTCTCTTAATAAAACTCATTAGCAGCCTAAGAATTTAAGATGGTTTCCATTTTCCAAGAAGGCCACCACTGAATAGAGAAACCTAACCTTTAGTGAGTACAAGTTCAAGTTCCACTCTCCAGCTAGAGTTCCTTCCTTTCCCAGTTCAAAGTAGTTAAGTGATTCTCCTTTTTGACTTTTCTGGAGTAAAGTGATATTTTATGGGACGGATTGCGGACCCCACGCCCACCCAATCACCTCTTACAACAAACAAGGGAAACATCGGTTCTTACCCAAAGGGTAAAGGAAACCACACTGGGAATGGATATAAATTCAGAATTTTCCTTCTCCTAGGTGAGAAGACCCCACCCTACCCCCATGGCTGTTAAGCCCCTCGTGTCCAATCTGGTTATATAATTCCAGAAACACGCCGTTCGTTTGATGAGGAGAGGCTGTAGAAGACACAGTTCAACATAGAATATTTGCTAATCTCTCCCTACCATCCCAACCATCCTAGTCTTTTGACCCCCGCTACGATAGACGCTAATATGGATTTTAGCCAAGTCAGACGTAACATAAACCTCCAATTTAGCAGAATATTATGATTCTGGAACTGATACATGGAACAAGGAGTCCGGAGAGTAGGTGCATAGTTCCAATTAGAGGTGAAAATTAAAGGTGTGCAGGCAGGTGGTAGAGAACATTAGTTATTTATATATGCAGATGACATCTTAGCTGCAATAGCAGAGCCTGCTGAGTCACTACCAGTGTTACTTGAATCATTAAATCATACTCTAATCTGTCAGGCTATTCCGTGTGCACACACCAATCTGAGTCTGCAGCCTGTTACAGTCACTCCGCTCATTTTTACGACTTTACGTCTTTTTTCTAACTTGATTACTTTACTACTTTATTACTATTATAACAGAGTGGTCAGCAACACGGGGGCTTACTTTTTCCTTATGTTCAGCAACTGTGACAGAAAGCAATTTCCCCTAGGGGATCAATAAAGAATTCTGATTCTGAAAATAAAGTAGCATAAGTCAGAAGCATGCCAATATTGAATACTTTCAGTCATTCAAGTAAAATCACTTTCAAATGGGCACAATTAGGAATGAGATATTGAGGGATTCAGAAAAACCTGAATTCTGGAGGAATAATGCTCTTGAATATAGAATGACTCCTGCATAAGATAAAAGCAAAATTGAAAAAGGAAAGGAAACTGAAGTTCACTTTATGGAGGAAAGTAAATTTGATCGTAACGGTGGTTTGCCCCATAATTCAATGGTGTTTCCATGATGCTTCTTGGTGATATTCCAAAAAAACTGTTTTAAGAATCTTTGATTATATCATAGATTATAATGTCAAGAAATGTGGTCATCCAGAGACGTGGGAGGTTTAGGCCTCAACAATGTAAGGCTGTGTAATCTGGGATTCGAAATGACCAGAGTGAGTCAACATTGGAAGGGGACAAACAGACATAAGCTGGATTTAAATTACAACAGCTGGTGACACCCTTCACATTTTTGGACATGTTTCACACGGATCAAGGACCGCTGGATGTAACTGACCCTAAAACCAGTGTTAAAAGTAATTTGGCATAAAGACTTACAATGTCAATTCAGCATAGAGGAATAGTTAGAAATATTGTCAAATATAGGAAAATACATAAGAAAGGTTTATGCAGTACAAATTAATCCACAGGTTTTATTTTACCCTTTCTAAACTTACTAGAATGAGATAATTGTCCGGTAACCAATGTTGGAAGTGTCACACAGAGACGGGAACATTTATAGCTTCAGTCTGGGAAAGCAAACTGATAAATCTGATAAAGACCTAAACTGATAAAAGGTTATAGAACACATGGGGAAGGGGTTGGGTATGACAGTAACTACTTCTCCAAGGCATGTTGGAGAATTACACAGAGCCCCCAATGGCAACAAAGCATGACCTTGTCATAATTAAGGTTGATGTTACATCAGCTGCCCGAAGGAGTCTTAAGCTTTGGAAAAGTACTTCCCCTGCAGAATTTAGGCAATCGTTAGAAATTGTGACACAGATGCGTCTTTTGAGCACGTTAGCCAGAGTTAATAATGAAAATGAGAACGGGACGTAATAGGACCGCTTTCAATGAGTGATTCCATTCAGTGAAAGTCATCAGAGTAAACGCTGGAAATGACCAAAAGAAAGGGTTAATTGTCTTGTGTTGTGCAATATAGGCTCATGCGGTTATGCATGGTACGTCAACATATATTGTACAAAGAATTCTAAGTATATATTTATAAATAAATATATGTTTTGCATTTTTGTAGTATGTGGGTCATTTTGACTTGGTCATTTTACAATAAAAAAGTGTGAGCACTCCTGGTCTGTTCTATATGAAAAACTAAATAAATTACTAACGATATAGTTTACAGAAGTATAGAAGGAGTAGAAAATTGCCTCCTTTAAAGAAAAAAAAAACGTTAAAATTTTCAGTTTTAGTCATGTACAAGTTGCTCCATACCTATGTGCAGTGTTTTTTTATTTCTTTAACAGTTCATGTAATTTTATATTCTCATGTTTAGCACTTGGTGTTTTTTTCCAGACAAAGAAGCGACACAGGAACAGTGCTCCAGAGTGGGGCGCCTATTGTAACCTCAGTGAGCTAGGTCAGTTGCAGCTTCTCTCTGTTCCCTCTCTTCTTTCTTTTTTTTGATGGCCTCAGTCAGCCATTTTCTTCCTACTGGATGTATTACATCATGAACATTCTGATCTGCTATTGAAAATCATCCTCCGTATTCTTGGAAATATCCGATCTTAAATTTCCATAGTAAAATTTGAATTACATAATTTTATGGTAGAAGCATATGGGAAATTTTTTTTTGATTGAGTTAAAGGCGTCTTGCTGTGTCGCCTCAAAGCAAGACGGTTCCAGGTTCAAGTCCTGTTCTGTGCGCAGTTTGTATGTTCTCCCCGTGTCTGCGTGGTTTCTGTCTGGGTTCTGTCCGGTTTCCTAATTGGTCGGTTCCAAATTGTCCGTAGGTGTAAGTGTGTTCGCGAGTGGTTGTTAGTCTTTCGTGTGGCTCTGCGGTGAATCGGCGTTGCACCCAGAGTGTCCGTCGCCTCTCACCTGTAAGTCTGCTGGAATAGGATCCAGCAACCCCCATGACCCGCAAAAGTGGAAGAAGAAGATGAATGAATAAATGAATGAATGAATGAATGAAAGGACTGATGAAGTGCAAAATAACTTAACAAATTAATGTGACACCATGAAGAATATATGTACATAATGTACGTCCCTTTTTAACATTTGTTTCTTTACAGGTGTTTACTGCATTGACCGCCGTTACAGCTACCATGTGGAGCCGTACTACAGAGGTACAGACTGAGGTGGACTGTCTAACCTCGTCAGCTTCTCCCAGCCAATCCTCTTGCTCGACCAGTCCCCTTAGCCAATGACAGGCTTTACTTGGCTTTCACTTTCAGCAGGACCTCTGTCTACTCAGTTTTAGAAAGTAAAAAATTAGTCATAATAATGTATATAGTACAGCAGTTAGTGCATGTTAGCATATGGAACAGTTAGTATATTGAAAGTCCTCTAACAGCGAGATGACTCTTTTTCTCATGGCTTCAGGGACAATACTTTAAAGTCTTCCAACTCTACTTTAATGCAAAAAGTAACACATATAATCAGGATGCGATTTGTCCAGAAAAAAAGGGGTGGGGGGGGGGGTATCATGAAAAATAAGTAATCAAGAGTCCAAATTCTAATTCTTGGCCAAGTTAGGTTTCTGACCTGAAGCAGTAACAGTTGTCCACAGTATAAGGCGCATCGAATTATAACGCACACTGTCGGTTTTTGAGAAAATTAAAGCCGTCTGGATGCGCCCTTTAGTACGGAAAATACGGTAATCAAACAAAAAGTGGTGTCAGACTATTGATAACAAGGAAGAGCATCAGCGTGTCAGTCACATAAGTGTGGTGGGATACCTCAGTGGCTTAAATATTGACTTAGCCACTACAACCCCAAGAATAAAATTAATTGAGCAGAAATAGATATGTAAAAACTGGTAGAGGGGATGATCCCCCGACACCCATCCCCAACAAATCGCACTCTGCATATAATGATGTGCTAGACTTTAAATGTTTCTGAACCACCTGTCCAATAAACTTAGCCATCATTACAATTTGAAATCTTAACAAAAGTTAACTATTTAATGAAAATGTGCAATAGTATGTAATGGAGAAGCTAGTTTTAAAACGCTAATAAACCCAAGATCCTCTCTGCATCCACTACAGTACAGGAATTAATGGACTCTTTCTTGACACATGTTCAATCTTCAGTCAAGTATCTTATGAGTATTCCTGCCAACAGAGACAATAAATAAATAACCACCAGTGAAACCCAAATTTCACTAGCATGGATAATAATTCTCTGTGGGTTTTTATCTTTGGAGGTCATGTTCCGTATAAAATTATAGACAGCAAATGCCTGCTTCAAATTGATGAACGTAGCACAGACCTCTGCTACTCTGAAGCTCTGGTCCAGTCGATGCAGAATTTCAAGTGGATGAAAATCAGACAGTATATTATCAATTACGGTCTCACTTTTTACTGTGTGTTCACAGTATCAAGTGATTTGTGATGTTTAAACATCTCTAGTGCTTATTCTATCTATTTACTATTTTTGAAATACATTTAATTGGACTCATTCTGTAAAGAGGCATCTTCCCTGATCCATTCAGACCACATATTTACTGAAGTGATTTGAGGTGGCGAGAAGGGGATAGGGAGCCACTAAATGCTAAACTTGCGTGTGAATGAGACTACGAAAACTTCACATCTGAACCTGGAGCCAATAAAACAATTGCAATTGATCTTATTGATTTGTTACCAACCAGTGATATTTTTTTTGTCTCTGCAGGGCGACTTCTCTCCTCAGTGTGTTTTCCCTCTCCACACGGTCCTTCTCCTCCATCACTCCCAAACTTGGAAATCTCCCCCTCACATGAATTAAATGCTGTGTGTTCTCCTGTTGCCTGATATGTTTTTCATCTGCAGCACCAAATTTTTTTAACCTTTGAAGTTGGCCTTGTAAAGTAACCCTTGTGTTTGTCGAAAGAAATGAAGTAAGGATGATATGGTGATATCATCCTTGGTCTGGGGATATTCAAAAAATAATGAATGAGTCCATCATTTGCTGCAGTTTTATGAAAATGACTGTGAACAGCTATATGTATTTTGAAAGATTTAAATTTTCAGCATCACAGATGGGGCAAAAGTGAGAATTATTCTTTCACAAATCAGAAGAATCTAGTATAATGCCAGCCTTCTCCTTACAGAAAATATCTTACCTGATATCTGACTGACTGATAATATTATCCCTGTTACTGTCGCTCCCAGCAACCTGTTTCATTCACTTCGCACAGGAAATGTTTCACTTGAAATACTTTTTATAACCCATCTTCAGCAAATGTCAACAAGGCCTTGAAGCTTTAAACGCATATTGATTGTCCGACATGAGTCAGAGAGCATCACTCAGGTTTCACTGAACAATGGCGTCTTTATCTTCTAGACTACATGAAGGGCTCGCTGTCCAGCACCTGCTCCCTCAACAGTGAAAACCCGTACGCCACCATCAACGACCCGCCTGGCTTGTGTAAGCACACAGAGAGCAGTTATGTGGAGATGAAGTCCCCGGTTCACCATGAGCGTGTAACACACTGCTGCTCCCCCACCGTCATCACCACCACCACCACCACCACCAACGCCACTGCTGCGCCCAACAAGAACGTCTACGACATGGGTAGTAGAAGTAGAGCAGCATAATTTACCCATCATGCTTTATCTCTGTTGTATAATTATATTCCTCTCCTCCAACTCCAGAACCAACCATCAGTATCATCCAGGGATCTGGTGGGATGGTGGTTCCCAGTTATCCCCAGAACCCATACGACCTTCCCAGGAACAGCCACATCCCCAGCCACTATGACCTGCTGCCTGTACGCCCCAGCCCCTCCCACAGCCACAGCCTCACCCTGCAGAGCCACAGCCCCCCACTGCCCGGCAGCCCCACCAGCTCACTGCTCTAGATCTATCTCCTAGCATCCAGACCGGGCCAATGCTCCTAGTTTATCTAGAACCAGGACACCAGAACTAATTGAAGTTTTTTTTAATTGGTGGCACAGACTGACATTCAAAGGATGTATCAGAACCTTTTTTTGTCTGTGTCACGGAGGTCATAATGTCATCAGTGAACAACTCTAACTGTTGAACTGCTGTTTGGTATGTATTGCTGTATTATATTCAATGAGCTGTTTGTGCCAGTCATTTGTGTTGTTTTTTAAATTCCCACTCATCAAAAACATGTTTATACAGGGAGTATAGACATACAGGTACATACGCACACAAGTATACCTTTTTCCAGAACTCTTGTCGTTTTTGATATGTCCTGGTTCAGAAGATGGACAGTGAAGAATGAAAAGAGAAGACAAAAACTGGCTCTGTGAGATTGTTTCTTACATCTGGAGTTGTGCTGAAAACTGGGAGTGTCAAAGACAAGGCATCCAGATTCAGCAGATCTGTGAAAGGTGCTTAAAAGAAGCTTCATAAATGCCTGTATGATCGGCGGTGGAAACTCGTTGGGACAGCTCTGGAGAAAAGGTGCTCAGTACTAACAACTAACAATATTAAAGAAATATTGAAGAAATGCACACAAGCTCATCTGATTTTCACAACATGTACAGTTCTGGTGCTTTTACACATTGTTTCTTATTCCCTGTTTACATATTGACATAAGATCCTGCCTTGGATCCATATTTTCTCTCTGGAAAGTTATCTTTTTGTAATGACTGTAGACAAAGTGGTGTATTATATGCTCAACAATTACTGTACACTAGTGATTATATTGTGATTTTCTTTTTGTTGTTCCACATGCATGCCAAAGATTAGTCAATTAGCCAGGAATACCCTTAATGTGTCCTCTAATGAAAAAGGAATTTAATCTGACTGTCTCGACATGGAACCAATTGAAACTTGATTTTTTTTTGGAGTATGCATTAATTATGTACATCACAAATTTATCCTCAGAAGAGTTTTTTCAATTATCACTCAATCAATCTATCAACATAAACAAAAACCCCTGCAGACCACCAAAATGCAATTACTATTACTACTACTTTATAAAAAGCAGGAAATACTGTATCACAAATCTGGTTCAATTTTGTCATGCAATTGATTGATTATTAATGTTTTGCTGTGAAACTCGACAAATATTTTGTGGACTGAAAATCCAATGGAAAGCCTTCCATTGGCAAATGGTAGATGTAGATGGATAGAATTTTCATTTTTGGGTGACCTGTTCTTTCAAAATTCACTTTCACCTCGACACTTATTACAATATTTGTTTTTGTTCCCAAATGAAAAGATTTATGAATCTTATTTTAGCAAATATGTCTCACATTGCCCATGGACCCATGTGCTGATAATTATTCATTGTTAAACAGCAATAACCGGACATGTTGACAATCGAAGCAGCTTTGTTTTCCCATGTTTGGTTTCCTATTTTTGCTCCATTTGCTCTAATTCATTTGTACGCCTTTTCTTCAGCACTGATCCAAGTAATAGTTTAAGTTAAGAAAAAAGTAGTGCTGCTTGTTGATCCCTGTTTCAAGTCCCAAACTCAATAAAGTCGTCATAGCTCAGGGGAGTGGCGTCATGTCTTCTTACGTAGCTTCTGATATTCAATGAATAAAGTAACATCAAAAAAGGGACAGAAAACTTTAACGTGATATATATTTTGTTTATCATTATGAAAAAAATTAAGATTTTTTTCTTTCTGATGTCTGGCATCATCCCTGTGGTCAGCTTCTGCATCCAGTGGTCACGTGGGGGTCATACGTCATCGGCGACACCCGTCGCTTCATCATTCAGGGCAGCCATTAGAACACAGTCCGATCACTGAAGCGATAAACCCGATAAAGCCATGGTTACCTGTGGACTCAAACACAAACAGAAGAACCTATCTTTCTTCAGGAAGGAAGGAAGGAAATGGAGACCAAAGATCCGAGAATCTGTCATGAGGACTTCAACCCTTCAATTTCTACAGAGATTTGAAGGTAAGATCATTTTCGGACAACCCATATTATTTATTCTGAATTCCCAAAGTTTAGTGGATAATTAAATCATGTTTGGAGCCACTGAAGATATTGTATTGATTTTTTTTTTACCAGATTATCATGCGATTATGGCACTCGCGAAAAATAAATGATATCAAAGGTGATAGGTCATTTTACTGAGAAGATCTGTGACTCTGAAAATCCCATTGACGGGCCAGCGCGTTAACATCGGTAGAGCGATCAACTTTTCCATACACACAGTAAACCAAAACGGGACACTATAACTAGTTCAATATCTCTGTCAGAATCCGATTCAGATGAATACACCTGGATGAGTTGCTAGATGTCCAAACTCTCATCCTCCGCATACATCGGGTGATAATTATACAGGATAATAACCCCCCCAGGTAGGTTCACAGAGAACTCGTCCTCAGTATCTGATGACGATGGCATGATCTTAGATGATATCCTGGTTTTAGATGATAAGTTTTAGATGATAAATGTGATACTGTCGGCTCGTTATGTTGTCGCTTGATGTATATTTATAAAACAGCGCTGATGTGGATTCACCGTGATGTCTGCAATTGCGTCACTTCCGCTGTCATGGCTTGCTCCATAACTTATGATAAATTTTGTTTTGCTAAGTCCCCATTGATTATAAAAAAATAAAATTGCCACCAAGCCTTTTGTTTAATTATGTACTGCAAATATAGACCTGGTTAATTTTGACTTTACTTTCCCGTCAATATCAGCTTTAACTCATAGTTGCAGCTTAAGTTGTCTTTGGTTGACATTAATTTCATAGGTATTGTACGTCATCTGTATAGCAGTAGTAGTGCAGAAGTTGACTTTGCCATGAGACTAAAGGATCCAGAAGGATTTCAAAATCATGATCAAATATTTGAAGGTTAAATTAAAGCTTGAAGATGGGTGATCGAAGTGATTCCCAGCTTGAATTCAATATACCATTAATTCATCGTTTTTAAAATAAATTCAGAATTATGAATTTAAAGTACAAATATTGAGAATGTCAGAACACTAAGAATAAAGTCAGTATTAGTACCGTTTATCAAACTGTTATGTTTGGGGGTTTTTTTCAATAAAATGAATTGTATAATAAAGTTGCAAAAGTAGAATATACTGGTAATATAATTGCTGATATAAGTAAAGGTGGAGGATCAGGTGTCTTTTCTAATTCAGTGCTATATTTCATTAGCTTTTTAGGCTAGGTAGACTTGATCTTTTGGATTGGAATCAGCTTCTGAAGCATTTTTGAATTTACTATTTTTTGCCATTATCTAAAGATATAAGTAGGATCTATCCTACTTTGTAAACAAGGTGCCCTAACCTCAGTGGCTAAGCCGTTGGTTTTTCTATTCTAAACTGTTTTATATGTAGTATTAAAAACACACACATCTGTTTTAAGTTTATATGCTACATATTTGAGAGGATTGTGTCTCAGTTTAAAATTTACTAAATGTAAAAATTTGGAATATCTATTTCAACAGCTTTTTTGAACCTATGCCTCTAAACATGGCACAATTTGCAATTGTTGACATCTAGAAGCACAAAAATCCCCCAGCAAACAGACGGGAACGCGGATATGAATCTTGTCATGCAAACAACTCAACTGATCAATCCACATCTGAAATATAACAAACGTGTTATGGTGTCCCAGGATATCTAGCAGAAACATTTATGATCCCCTGAGGATAAGTCTTAATTACTTGGGTGTCCTCCATGACTCAACTCATTAATTTGAATTTGAGAAAAAAAAAGTTGTGTCTTATGGAAGTAAACACTGTTAACAGCAGCTGTAATTTAGACTGCTGCTAAAAGATTATCGCAGCTTTGTCTATAAAATGAGCAATAAAGTAGACTCCATCACACTCTGTTAGCAAAACAAACATTAAATTCTCACATTTGAAAAGCTAGAAGCAGAGAGCAGGGAAGAAATCAGTATTGTGACAACTTAATCGATAAATTGGCCCATTCTCAATCATACAGATCCATTGCAGATCCATCCAAAAACAAACAAATAAATATGGGGACCTGTTTTTAAATGTAGAAAAACAATATAAAAAAATAATTTTATACAGTCTGCACAACAAAGTCCAAGCTTTCAGAACCCAAAGCAGGCAAGCACTTAGGTTTGTCACACCAGGTTCTTTGAGGTCGTCTGGTGATGCAAGTTCCCTGGAATGAGCTTGAGCACCTTCCTTTAATGCCAATGCTTTTAGCTTAGAGGCCGTAGTGAAGATTACTTCCTTCCGTGGGTTTTTTTTCTAATCTATTACTGATTACTGAAATTAGTTGCAAAAGGTCAATGGGAGAGAATCGGTTCGGTAATGTCTTGTTTCTTACAGCTGTTTCTACGTTTCCTTAGGAAAAGAAGGTAATTCTATAACAGTTGAAGGCTGGAGGTGGCAACCTTTGTCTCTAATAAGTAGAAATTATCATTAATAAAGCTCATAAAGTCATTAGTGTTGAGGCTCATAGGAATCCAATGTTTGACTGTCAGCCTGACTACAAGGGTTGTTCTCATTCTCTTCTATCATTGAGTAACAGGCTGCCCTGGCTTTGTGAAGGACCCCTGCTGTACAGTTTTTATACCGTGTTTCCAGGTTAATCAAGAAAGTTTAATAGAACACCATTTTCCTTGTAGTTTGGGTGTAGCTGACGAGTTAAAGGGCTGTCCCATAGTCTTAATCTGTTTCACATGTTTCAGAGACAGCTAAATAACTGCTGTAACACTCAGAAACCTTCACGGGGAGGGATCGTCTGCTAATGCAAAGAGAAAAAGTTCAGTTTTCAGTAATTAGAATAAATAAAATGCTTACAAGGCATGAAATATCAAAACAGCAGGTCTACAGTATAATAAGTGTTTACACAGTGTAGTACAACTTTTTGAATTCTGTTCTGGAAATGAAATGTGAAAGATGAACAGACAGATGGAACTCAATCCCTTTGTTAAAGGATAATAACATCACAAGTCAAAAATTAGCTCATGTAAAGGTTTATGACTGGCGCGCTTTATTAAGATGAACTGATAACTTAAGATATAGACAACAATTGTACAATTTATTAATCTGTACAAAACATAAAACCATTCATTTTGATCCCCCTGTCACATTTAACCCCCTCTCATTAAATTCATTGAAATGACAATGAAATTATTTCACTCTTACACGTTTACATTGGAATTACAGTCAGCTGGAGAACACAATATAGTAAAAAAAAAAGAAACAAAAATCAAAACACACCTTTAAAAAAGAACAGTAAAGATGCATATAACAGGATCAGAAATCATGTTTTCAGAAAAAAAAAAAAAAGAATCACTTCTTTGACAGTTCCAGTGAGTCTGGAGGGGCTCCGGCTGGCGGCGCCGTCTGTTCCGTCAGAAAAACGCCATTGGCGCTTCCAGCCGAGCCAACTCAGCCCAGAGCTCCCGGTATACCCTCTGCCTCTACACACTGTGCTACCATCACACACTGACACGGATGTAACCCGGGATGTTCAACAGCTAGTTTAGTGAGGCGTCTGTCAGTTTTGACAATTAGCTTGATTAGCATGTCATCCTGGCCCAACTTAAATTTCATGACAATTTTTGCTATGTAAGGCGATACGACATACAGAAAGCCATGCATTATGCTGAAGTCAGAGGCAGCTTGGTGTACGTAGGCTGAATGTGGCATGGAATGGCATAATGATCAGTCTGAGACAGACAAAGCAAGGTCACAGAGGAGGAGTGTATGACTGTGAGCTGTTAGCAGGTGAACAAGAGGCGTTGTAGGAGGTTCAAGCAGTGAAGGAGGCACTGCGGCCTGAAGTCAGTGAGGAAGTAGTGACAGGTTTCCCTCGATTCTTGAACTGCTCTGTTACAGCGCTGAGTATTTAAGGACAAAAACCCAGCCTATGTCCTGCAGTGCTGAATGTTGTATGTTTAAAAAGTTTCATCTTTGAATTCTGAAAAAAAGAGGTCCAGATTCTCGAAGTGCAGCAAAAAACAAACAAACCATGAACCATGTTTACTAAATCAGCTATTGAT
This sequence comes from Antennarius striatus, assembly GCF_040054535.1. Taxonomy (NCBI): domain Eukaryota; kingdom Metazoa; phylum Chordata; class Actinopteri; order Lophiiformes; family Antennariidae; genus Antennarius; species Antennarius striatus. Next base: position 23,411,660 of record NC_090776.1, on the reverse strand, counting down.
GTTCAGTGCAAGACTTATGGGTGGGGTCTTAGTGGGTGAAAAACATTTCAGTATCGGATTTCGGAATGAGGGCTAAGTTGCGTGGATTCGTGCATTAGCTACAGAACAGGAGCTTTTTTTTTTATTTTAGAATGTCAGATAATATCTGCTTTTTTAATTCCTTCATTTGCTATCGAAGCAGTACAAGAAAAAACATCTGCCACGGCTTGGTCTCTGCATAGGCAAATATGTCAAAAATGAATGCATATTAGTCTACTGGTGGAGCAGAAAAGTCTGGCAGACGAATCAAAGAGTCTTACCCAGTGGAAAAATGACGCCATAATGAAACTTAAGTGGGACGACTGGAAAATGCAGTCGTGTTCAGCTTTCACCGCCTCAAGTTGGACGCCCTCAAGGCCACAATAGTGTTCCACATACAGTCCAGGTTAACGCATGCAGCACAGCACAGTGCCCTCTTTTACATACATGCAAAGCTGGTCCACACCTGCCACCTGCAGTAACCATGGCGATGACGAGGCTGACCTTCCCACCACTGAAGCTCGGTACATGTTTCTCACAAGCGTCACATTCACAGCAATCAGATTGAATGGCATGACACTACTGGAGCACTCACATCTACACTGTGCTCCATACATCCACATGGCTTCCAAAACAGTACATTGCACTAAAGAGGAGGTGGGGGGGGGCTATAATAACAGGGGCGAAGCTTGTTTATAGGAATACATTTCAGAGCAAATTCAATGTGCTTTAAAGTCATATATACCTAAGAGTAGATATATGATACAAGACAGGACAGATCATAAAAATGTGTAGAAATCAACAGTATGAAGAAAACAAATCACATTCATATATTAAGACATTTTTGTGACATGTCAGCGCTTCTAGAGTAATGAAAGTGATATGAAAAGCCTGCTGCCTGCTGTCCTGTAGTAGCCTAACAACGGAGGGGCTCTGCTTCGGGGGGGAGGGGGTCACCCCACAGCAAGACTTCTTATACTGGGATGTATTTACCTGGGACAGAGGAGGAGAAGGAGTTTTGGGTGGGGGTGGGGGCGAGTACAGATAGGTGCAGGGGTCAAGATCACATCCTTGCTGTGATTCGTCCCTCTCTCACCACACGGTACACCACGGCAGTCCATTTTCTGAGGTTTGAGGGGATGTGACATGGGTAGGGAGGGTGGCGAGGTCATGGGGAGGAAGAGGGGGGGGGGGTATAGCAGCAGATCCGTGGCTGGGCTAGATGTTCTGACAGCACTGCATCTTTGGCTTATTCTCAGTGGGCTGCACCTGGATGTTGACCACGTTGTTGCTGGGAGACATGTCGCTCTCCTGACGCTCAGACATCTGCTTCTGGGAGACAATACGATAGATCTCTGGTTGGAGAAGACAGGGAGAGAGTGAACACTGTTATTCAAGACTACTTTCACGTAACCACAGTCAAAAGAGATTCAAATTTATTTTTTATGATTTTTTTCTTTGAGTGAAAGAAATTTACTTTCAAAGTTTTGCAACATCTACAGAAAACTTTATTTATTGAAGACCTTCGATCTGGAATTGACAACATTCATAAAAACCTTCAGTGATACCTGCCTCACAGTCACAACTGCCTGAAAAGATACAATGCATTCTGAGGCACTTGAATATGTGCAGTAAGACGACGCTGCTTACTCAGAATCTTTTGCTCATCTAGAATACATGCAGAATTTTTTGCACAAAATTTGCAGGTAAAATTCCCTATACTCTATTTGATAACGTAATAAGTATGAATAGTAAATTAGCCTGAGACTCAGAGCAGTTGCTATCAAGATGTTTAACACATTTGCATTCATCTGAAAGGGCCATCCTTATTCTGTTGTTGAGGAAACAAGATTATTTTTTACTATATTACAGTTTCTTAAGCCTTTTAAAGAATAGGACCAATTTAACGTGAACAAGAAAGAACTGAAGTACATGAGCTCTGTCTTGTTTGAGTAACTGCGACCCTAATATGACTCTTCCCAACCTTAAAAAAGTTGACCTAGAACACAGAGGTGGATTATTTTGTCCTAGTGTTTAATGACTTACGTTAGCTGTTCCTAAAGGACACAAATTCATTGTACAGGATAACACAAAGGAACAGAAAACCAAAATATAAGCTTCTATAGGGTTACATGGTAGTAAGACATGCTTTCAGACATGTAAAATATATGTCATTAAATAATAACAGCATAAAACTTATTCAGTTGACTTTTTACTGACTCGGTGCATTGACGCCATTCTAGACTTGGTGTCACCATCAGTCCCAAAGGCAATTAGATTATAAGCAGCCACAAAACTCAATAAAGCACCAAATGTGGTTTCATCCGCTGCTGAAAATAGTCCCCAACAAATGCAGTATTACCTCCTGTTTGAGTGACATTTGTTAAAAAAAAAAAAAACAGACTTTCAGTTTCAGGAAACAACTAAAAAATCAGAAATGTGTAAGCAGACATTTGGTGAGAGGTTTACGACTTCAACAGGAATAAAGTCAGATTATAATATGTTATACCATCGAAAGGAAATTACAATATGACAATATAGCTCTAGCTCATTTTAGCCATTTCAGCCATGATAAGAGAAGGTCTGCCACTCCTAAAAGATAAGCATTGAAATATTTTGTCATAATCACACCCCAGTCAAGCTGTGTGGTTCTGCTGTGTGTGTGTGTGTGTGCCTCTGCCCAGTAACACACTCTCTCGCCACCTGACTGGACAGTAATCACCTCATAAAACGAACAGCTCTGAGCACTGATGATTAAACTTCTGTAACAAGAACAACTAGTGAATTGTGTTTCATTTCCTCAATAAATGTCACACTACTAAACAGAACTGGCCAACTTCTTGCTCTATAAAGTGTGTGAATGTGGTTTTTGAGAATGGAACGGGCAACTCAAAGCTAAAGGTACATTCACAACAAACCTGTCAGAATGGTCTGGAAGGCAGTCTCAACGTTGGTGGAGTCAAGAGCCGACGTCTCGAGAAAAGATAACCCATTCTTCTCTGCGGGGCAAAGTTGAGCAGCACGTTAGCCATCTTTCAAATATGTAACATTCCACAGATAGCAGAGCAGTTTGAGGCATTACAACGAAATATGTGGGAGGGAAACTGGTGCCAGGCGCAGTTAAACGTGTCTTTGCTGTGTTGCATAATAAATGAAACAAAATTTCATTATTGATGCATTCAAGCTTAAACTGAACCTGATTGGAGCGTTCAGGCTGAATACTCGGATTTTCAGGATTTTTACGAGTTGTGGTGAAATTTTGCTTCTGGCTATTTCTTTTCATAACAAGGATTAAAAATTATTACAGTACTAATGATTTTTTTTCTTAAAATAACCCATAACTGTGATTGGAATCACTCTGCCTCTCATAACGTCCTCCCAAACAGGATAAATCAGGATCTGAAAATGAATGTTCTAAAACATTACACTCTGAGCCCCAGCCCTTACAGTGAAAGGAAAGAAACCGTCCTCCTGATTCCTCCATCTGAGCTCTTCAAATATTTATTCTTAAAAAAAAAAGCTTGAAACTGATCCTTCTGAAGCGCTTTCTTTATTCCTTAAAATTTAGGATTACGGGTTTAGTTTTTCTGCTTAAACGTCCCACACTAGTCATTTGTCCAACCAGAGGAATACATTTTTAGCTTTACGAACCTTTTAATATAAACCACAAGAATTAATACCGATTGTACTCCTTAGAACTTAGAGAATCTTGCTTCAGAGTAGTTGCTATCCTTGTACAAGATTGAACCTTGTATAAAATACTGCATTTATATTTCACAAATGTTGCTGAAAGATAAAGAACAAGCTTTATTATATCAACCACTGGTTGGTATTTCTTCCTATTGGCTGTTTCTGCTTCCATCAGTTAGTTTAATTTTCAGAAACACTTGGTTTAAGTTTACAGCCTTCCCCCGTTGTTATACTTAACGACAAACTATTCCTCAAAATGTGTGTCCAGATGTAAGTATAATGTAAACAGTATATGCTCCATTTGTCCGGGGCAACAAAAAAAAAATAGAACACACCCGCAAAGGCCCGCGCCTCATCGGTGGGAACAGCCCGAAGATGACGCAGGTCGCTCTTGTTGCCCACCAGCATGATGACGATGTTGCTGTCAGCATGGTCTCTCAGCTCTTTCAGCCAGCGTTCAACGTTCTCATAAGTTAGATGCTTGGCAATGTCGTATACCAGCAGCGCCCCCACAGCCCCACGGTAGTACCTGTCGCAGAGCCACATGCACGTTTCATAACACTGGCTGACATCACCCCATAGTAACACAGAAAATCACGATGACATTACAAGTAATTTGGTACAAGCAGTTTGGCGATGTGATTCTGACCTCTAACAGTTCCGTGTCAGTGAGTTGTATGAGGTCAGCTGAATATACGGGCTAGTCACTAGTGTATCAGCCGGTTAGTTGGGTTTGACAGACTTTTAAGAACGACAAATTTACAGGTCTAACAGCCTAATCCAAATCCCTATTTAACTTTTGGTAATGAGCTCTTAATTAATTTTCAAAATGGAGCATTATCTTAATTATTCATTGGTGTGTTTTGAATTGAGTGAATTACATCAGTATGAATTTCAACATCCATTCATCTCAATGTCAGGTTGAGCTGCCGCAGATAAATTCCTGTTTAAACAATGGCATTCTTCTTTCCAAGGAACAGGCAAGTGGAACGCCTGCTGTCTCCTAATCCTGTCCCGAAAACTACTTCACTTGACTCCAAATGAGGCAACACTGAACCGCATATTTTGCAGTGATCCTCATTTACAAAAACAATAAGAAAACACATACCTCCACCAAAGATAAACAATCCTACATATTGATTAGTCTTCATTCATCCACCTATAAAAGTTTCGCACACATCAATTCAGTATGCATGAAACATCCTGAAAAGTAATAAGATAAACATGAAATCCTGTATCTGCCCCTCTATCCAGAACCGCACCCAAGTTCTGTCCTGATCCATCAGTCAAAATCATTCAGGCGTTTTTGCAAAATGGAGGATTATATTTAAAAACAACTTCTTTCAAGATATAAAGCTGAACAAAGCTTCTAAATCCACCTCTTTACCCAAAGTAGTACCAAGCTGTATAGAATTATTTTCGCCTGTATTACTTTTGTGTGACAAGCACAGACCTCCAGACAGAACACCTCATTTTAAAATGAGCACAGATTGGTCAAGAAATTGACAACTGCAGAAACAGCAGGAGAAAAAATAATAAATTCTCTGTGCCTGGAATGAAATATATTTTATAATATATCAGGCTTATGTATACTTGAAAGTTATTTCTTGGCTGGATGTGACCTGCATGTGACCTGCTGAGGTCACCAACATAAGATCAATAAGAATTCACAATGTGTTTTTATAACGCTCCACAGCACTTCTGACTTCTTCCTGTACACTCACGCTGAGGTGATGGCGCGGTAACGCTCCTGGCCAGCTGTATCCCAGATCTGGGCCTTCACCGTCTTGCTATCCACCTGAATGCTGCGTGTGGCAAATTCAACTCCAATGGTGCTCTTGCTCTCCAGGTTGAATTCATTACGGGTGAAACGGGACAGCAGGTTACTCTTTCCCACACCCGAATCGCCAATAAGGACCACTGAAAAACAAATAGAGAATGTGATCATGTAAAAAGTATAAGAATAACACAAAATTGATTGTACCAAATCCTGCATAAAATGGTGTACTTTTCCAATCCAACAAGTACTTTCTAACATTTAACAAAAATACAATTTATGACATCTAAACTGCTTAAGAACCACAAATATATGTCAGATTATGTTTATGCACCTGTTGATTAAAGCAGCAACTATTCGTTTGATTGTGAAATCTATCAACAAAATTTTCACTGGCTACTTTTTGGATTTGATCACTTATTTTTACAATTTTTTTATACAGCCATACAATGATATAAAATAATCATCATTCAAACTTTACATCAAGTATATATAATATTTGAAAGCATAATGGCACCTTTTTTATCCTTTACAAGGGGAAGCCAGATGATGGACGCTACCTTGCGAATGAAAAATCTTTTCTATCTATCCTGTACATGTTTATGCATTGTAATCTTTTCTGCATATACTTCAATTCATTTATAGCTGCTTGTCTTCTTTACATTTCAAACTACATATGCAAAATTATCTTAAGACTGAAATACACGTTTGTGACTAATAATCAAATTGCAAACTGTTAACACTCACATCATTACATAACATTTTACTTCACTTCATCTAACTTCTATGAGTTCAGTAATGTAATCATTTAAGACATCTATAGATAATATCAAACATATATTATAAATCTCACTGCATTAAACACTAGAGCTAGCAATCTGTTTACTTTAAGTGATTTTTCCACTCATTGTTATTGTTAGCTGAGCCCCACTTTATTTCTGTTTATATATACGTATATATATAATCTAACTCTGAGAATAACTAGATAGCGGAAATAGTTACTATTACCTATTGATCGGACCTTTAAATGTGTATACATCAAAGTCTATTACGATGTTCGCTTGTTAAGTTGTACCCTCGAAAAATATGCGATAACTATTAAGGCAAAATGTTTCCGGCGTGAGGCTGGTCCGCGCCCACCGACTCAAGCTAATATCAGCTAACAGCTAACGTCACCCAGTACTCAAAAGACACCGTGTTGTGCACCATTAACTAACGAAACGCGATGAATTACCAATGGATTTAACCTCCGTCACTTGAAAAAAAAGTCAATGTATGCTACAGAAATAACTAGGATTGCTGACATTTGTCAGAAAGCTCAGTGAGCAGCAGTCAGAACACAAAGGTGGACGGTGGCTAAATTAGCATAGCCTGACAATCAGCTGGCCTGCTTATCCTGACAGTTAATATATTTGGAGAGCTTTAAAAATGAAAAGAAAATGTTGCCTTTACCTTTGAACAAATAGTCATATTCGTCATCTCTAGTACCCATCGTCTAATTTAAAAATTGTACAAGATTTAATTTGACTTAATGACTGGAAAGCGATCTACAGTATTTTACTCTTCCAACGGGAATCTGTTTGGAAGCCGTACTTCCGTGAGTTGTTCTTCTTCTATGGTAAAGTATTTACAGCAAATCAGAGAAGTGGGACCTCTAGTGGACAAGAACAAGAAAAACAAGACTTCGTTGGACCTATCCGGCTCAGCGGTAAACAAAGGTATAAATCCCTTACATTAGTATGTTTTGCAACACAGCTATGGAACCGTACTATATTAACAGCTGGAGTGATGCACAAAGAAGACACAGCTTTTTAAGCCTAAAATGTTGGGAAACCCTGGTTTCATCCTTGGACTAATAGAATATTATACTCATGGTTTTGCAAATTTAGATTGATATCTAATCTTAAATCTAATTTGTCAGTGGAATATTTGAGTGAATACTTGTTTACACCATCAATTCTCCCAAACAGACATCTTTCAAACAAATTTTTTTTATTTCTCAAAATGTTAAGGTTCATTGAAATAATGCCTGCATGAAAACTGTATCAAAATTGCTAGTAATGAATCAAACTAACTGGTAAAAAAGGATAATCAAACATAATTGTACCTCAAAAACTTTATTAATGAGTAAAATATATTCACGGTAAACGGAAAATTAAATACAATAAGAAAAGGACAAAAATAAATTTTTAATTTTGGGGAAAAATTCCTCTAAAGTTGTTAAATGTACCAACAGATTACACAGGAAATGTCTGACGTGCCTTCATTAAAAATGGAGGGAGGGTTGGGCATGCCAAATAAGAATTCATAAAATGTTGGACTGGATTAAAGGACCCTTTCCATCTTTTTTGAATGGTGCAAGAGATGAGTTTTGATTTAAAGAAGAAAAATATTCATCCATCCATTTTTTTTGAAAAACCAGACTACTATAACCGTCTCGTCTTCTGCCTCTTTTCCTGCGTTGCAGAAGCCTATTTCAGCTTGCTGCATGCAAGAGGTGGAGTACGACCGGGACACGTTACCATCTGACTTGAATATTACTGGATGTGTTTAAAGTGGGAGATCTGAGGCAATTTGTATTTTGTCTGTTTTAACATATCTTCTTATACTCTTGTATTCTTGTCGAGGTAATGGTAGTTTAATGTAATACTAAGATGTTTATGTTAAACTTTACAACACAATTTCAGCTTTTTGGCAGTTGAGGCCTGGTATATTAAAAGATCATATGGCCCAAAACATTTACAGTTGACATTTTCCAAATCTCTTGTGAAAATATACTTTTACTCTTGAGAGGCTGGTCTAAATAAACACATAAAAGGACATTTTTTAAATAGTTTGTTGCCTTTATTCTGCTATTATAAGGAGATTATAAGTCTCTTCTCTGCATCCTATAACTCAGTATCAATCTTTTAATATCTAATAAGTAAATAGAAGTAGACTGCCAAAATATTCCAGCAACATTTACTATAAGTTTTATTTGAAAGTAGTTTTGGCCCAGATATTAACAGAAATATCACAAATATGCACCTATCTACTGACCTCAGTCAATCTTACATGATTAAAAAAAATCAAAATTTAATGTGATCTGTAACACACTTTTAATATCCACTTCAAATAGTCTTTCTAGTCATTTTTATTTCCTTTTATAATCCGGAAGGAATTTCTTCCATTTTTTGTTCTGCAAAAAGAGAAGAAAAGGTGTTAAATTATATCAGCAGTGGAAACCATTCTAATTATTCTCTCTGACTTACATTTTTTCCCCAGGTGGATTTGGACTTCTTGGTCTTCATGTCTTCCAAAGACTCATATGTATTTCCATGGACATCCTCCCCGGGGGTCTGCTCGTAGGGGTCGTCTGCCAACCCTGACGGTGTTGACCTCTGGTGAACTTCAGCATAGCTTCCCAGCAGCTCTGAGCTCCACTCAGAGTCCTGGTACAGCGGGTTGGACTGAGACATCTCCACATCAACAGTCTGCTGTTCTGACCTGGAGTTGCTCAAACTGCATCTGGGATCATGAATGGAGTAGGAGTGACAGGTGATGCTCTTCAGAGGAGAGGGTGAATAAGAAGTGAACGAGGAACTACTTATCTGATCGGAGGACTCCTCCTCCCTCTCTTTTATGTTGTTCAGTCTAGGTAGAGATTTGCTCCTGCTTTCCACTGGTGTCAGCTCAGAGTATGTGATAGCTGGTAGATAGCTCATGTCAGGCTGAAATGAATCTCTGTCAGGTGTCAGTTTGTTCATTCTGTTTGTATCTGCCTGTGTCTCACTTGCATGTGACATATAGGAGTAAGATCCACTCAGGGAGAGACTCAGAGGAAGGCCTCTTTTTGGCACTGGAGGTGCATTCTGAAAAAACATCAGATCAGAACAATATGAAAGAAATTGATGATGGTAGGACCTCATGATCTTCCTTATGGGATGCTTAATAGTTCCATCTGGAGAAGGCTGTTATGAACAGTCGCATGTTTTATTGTGTCCACAAGATATCTATTGTGTCCACAAGATATTTATCAAGCTATTGTGATCAAATTTGAAGTAGTGATCTTCCTAGAGTCAACAACAGTCCATTGAAATACAAGGAAAATCTGGATGCATATGAGGTTCTTGATCACTTTTCCTCCTTTGATATAATGACATAAAGTTCCTATCACATGAAAAATAATTATATTGCCAATCTTAATAAATATAACCGGGTATGGACAACTTATGATGTTTCACAATTGGGGGCAATTGAACCCAGATCCTGACCAAAATCGGGATCTGGGAAATTACAATATGTTTTTGTAGGAGGGTCAGTGTGTCTCATGTCACAGTAGAGAGAGAACGGTCAAGACATGACAGCACCGTCAATATGAAGCTAGGATGATACATGAATTTGACTTAATGTACTTGTGGAAGAATCGTTACATTTAAATGAAAAAAAGATTCAGATCTGTCCTTTTGTTAATGCAGCCAATGGGGTTATGTTGCACCTGCATATGTATTAGCAGGTCTTTGCTCTATGGGTGCATGCGGTTTGTAATGTCTGTCTTACCGGTGAGAGGGAGAGCGTGTCCACCGACACGACTCCTGTCAGCTTTCTGCTTTTAGTTTTCGGTGGCAACGCAGGCGGGATGAGCGTCAGAGGTTCATTTTGCTGATGGCCTATCAGATTACTACTAGGATTATTTTGACGATCATTCTTCTGGTCCCACAGTGTCTTCAGAGCTTGGACGCTCAGGCCTGACTTCCCTTTGGTGTTGTAGTTCACAACATCATACAACTCCCCAATGTCTACCTGAAAATAACAACTTGTGTTATTGTCGCTATTCAATTCCATTTGTCTCTAATAAGGAATATATATAAGTGATGCAGGCCCAAATTATGTTGTCACTAAAATTATGAGAAGTTTTATGTACAGCATTATTGCATGAAGTTAGCCTGCTGCCACCACAACCTCCTTGTATATGCAGATGGATGGATGGTTGGATGGTTGGATGGATGGATGGATGGAGTAATAGAATGATAACTTTCATAGCATTCTGCAAGGTGAGTAGAACCTCACCAATAAAATGGTTCGGCAAAATAAATGAAATGTTCTGATTTTATACAGCCATAGGCATTTCTGTGGCACAGACCTACCCTAACATACTGTATATATGGTAACACATGTTTTGCATAAGCATAAGACACATTGATTCATTTACTGAATTTAGTAACTCAGTCATCGACACAAATGTTTGGATGGAGGATATCCCAAGGAAATGATTGTCCACGCTTTGACCCAACAAACTCCAAAAAACAAGATAGTGGATGCACAACTGTGTTTCATTCATGGCACAAACCAAATAAAATAAGTAATGATAAAACACTGCCCACTTTCACGAATGGAACCCATGCTAAATGATGCACCCATTCACCAACACTCTTCATGCCTTGAGGAGCTCAATCCTACAGGGACAAACTGGTTCATTACTGGCACCACTTAGTTACTTAAAGGACATTTCCCATATCCACTGACTGGCAAAAATTCTAATATAAATTTTTCCTTATAAAATAAGAACAGTTTAGTTTATATTTGAAAAAAATCAGATGTCAGGGAATTGGAATCCATAAACCGAGACTCTCTGGAAAAAGTTTCACAGTAGTGAAGCGGCTTCTCCTCACCTTGTAACAGCTGGAGGTCAGGTACTCCCCGAAGGGCTGGATGGGACTGACCTTGTGATGTTCTATCAGCTCTGTTATACTGCCGTATGTATGGGAGTCTCCTGATATGACGAACTGTCCAGTTTGATTTTGGACAATGACAAAATGACGACACCTGTCATGGCCCCTTTAGAAGACAAACACTGTTAGTGGCGTGAATCAAATAGTCATCAATGAATAAAGAAGTACTTGATTCTCCTCACTTATAGGAGAGGATATATCCAATGGCTTTATCACTGAGGCGAATGAGGAAACAGCCTGGAGCTTTATCTCTCAAAAGATCTTCTGTTTCCCTGTGGAAGCGAGCCAGACAGATGCAAGTTAACAGATTTGTAGGCAAATTAAATGTAAAAATATGAAGCCTCTGTTCAATTCTCTTACTGAATACAGATCAGCATTCGAAATACCCACCATCATGTGTGATGTTATATATCATATACCCATCAACCTGAGTGAATGATTAAGTACCAAAGAGAAAATGATCCCACATTTATAATTAAATTACTTTACGACAGTACTGAGTTACATTCCGACACTGCCAAACGGTGTCCCCTCTGAAGTTGAAATACAGTATAAGCAAACACATGGATTTAATGATGTTGGTGGCAGAAATCTCTACAGCAATTTGCAGAAAAACAAAGTCAAATAAAGTCCCAGAACCTAGAATAAACCTCAAAGTCAAAAATAATTTTTCTCCTCACAGTGAACTCATTCTGTGTTGCTTACTTTCTTGCAGAGAATCCTTGAAACCAGTCAGGGAAGTTTCCATTGTTGAGGATGAGAGGTGCCTGTGTGTCTGTGAACCACCTGAGTACCAGCTCCTTCAAGCCCCCGTCTGATGCCTCCACGTGAAGATCTACTCGGGGCTTCTCCTCCATTCTCACACATTTGTCAACAGCCCACAGAGTTGTGCCATCACGCAGAGCATCCTCTGTGCTCAGATCTTTCTTTAGAGGAAGACAGGTGCCTCATTTGACTACTTCCGTTAGTTATGTCTCTCACCTGAATGGTGGCATTGTTTAACTTTGGCTGTCATTTTCATTTCAATAAATGTGTTCCTTGTTTCAGATTGAACTTTAGTGAACTTTTTTTTAACTTCAACCCAGTAGGTTTTCACCAGTTTCTGTTTGTTGCTTTTTTGACACACGAAAACAAAAGCCATTGAATGTATTCCCATAATACTTTGAAAGAGGATATGTCAGTTCAGAAAAACAAAATTTTTGTATTGAAGCTGATAAAGAGATTGATCCAGAATTTTATTTTTTAAACATGATGAGAGAGGGAATTTGAAATGTTTTCATTTAAAGGTTTAACATATTGCTCTTGCATCAGGCACATTTATGGGGTTTATATTTATTAATTTACGCAGTTTGATGTGGATCTAAATGAAAATACAAATAAAAACTAAATATTCTACGTTTAAAAATGTTTACTCAAACGTATTCTGCCCTAGCTGTATACATTAAATTTTGGGCCATGGTTGCGTGAAATTTTAGTTTGCACTGTGTTGGTTGGTTGGTTGGTTGGTCGGTTGGTTGGAGTGGATGGCTGCCTTTGTTTGTCAGTAGGATAAGCAAAAACTTCTGGACCGATTTACACAAACCCGGAATAAGAACCCATTAAATCTGATCAAATTAATCCTATTAAATATAGCGACAGTTCAAGCAAATTTAATAATTATCAATGTAGTCTTTAAAAACATGGGGTTGGGATAGGGTGGAGCAAGTGAAAATGTTGTATACAATTGTGTGACCACTGCCTGCCATTCTAGCTTTGTTTCCAGTTCTGCTTGTAGTAATTTAACTTTTTTTTTTCAAGGCAAGTCGATGACAGTACAAAACACACTGTGTGTGTGTGTGTGTGTGTGTGTGTGTGTGTGTGTGTGTGTGTGTGTGTGTGTGTGTGTGTGTGTGTGTGTGTGTGTGTGTGTGCGTGCGCGTGAGTGGGTGTTGTAGCTGCTGTTTCATTCCGTTCCATCAGTCCATTATAGTTAAACCTGGAGATCAATCGTCACTCAAGAAACCTTAGGAACATGGACAGTGAATGCTAAAGCCAATAAAAATTAATCATTTAAAAATCAAAAAGCTGACATCTAAAATGCAATCAAGCAGAATTTCTTATCCCATCAACCCACATTAGTTTACTTGAGTATTCCATGTAATGTTACCTCTCAGTCATTTCAAACGTCAGACCACTCAACGGTCTCCTATTCAAGTTACCATAACTCAGCAATTTCTGCATTCACCCTCCCCTACAGCTCAAACATATTTTGTAATAACAGCCAGAAAAACCCAACAGTGTTGGCTGAAACACTTCTGACAAGACCGATTAACATCAGCTGATAAGCAATAATTAAGTTTTAGAAAAATCACAATTGGGCTAACAAAATAATCATTGCTTTCTGATGTATTTTTTAAATAATTTTATACAATTTTTATAATTCAACTAACAAATATATTTGATTGGGCATCGATCACAAATATCAACAATAAAAGTTCAAATCCTACTACTTACTGAGGGATTTGGAAAAAATATGTCAAAACAGACCCCTTACAATGCTGTGAAGCGCCCTCTGGTGGCAGTGTTGGAACTTTGGCAGGATATGTTGGGTTATTGAGGAAACGACCCACCAAGGATAAAGGACTAAGGATAAATCCCGTCTCCAAAAACATTCCCTCACAGGTGAGGAAGAGCTGCACCTGCAGTCCTTCAACCAGGAGATAGTATCAGATTTCTTTAAATGTGTGCACCATTACAACTTTATTAATCTTTATATGATTCAGCTTTATGGTACGTATATGATTCAATCTGGTGTCTGATTTGTCTTCAAAAGTTACCCACCTTGACCTTGTAGAAAAAATAATCAGTGAAATATTGTGTATAATAAATTTTTTTAAAATTAAATAAATAAATAAATAAATACATTATTATTATTATTAATAATAATAATAATAATAATAATAATATCTCATTATGAGTGCTGGTGGCTCAAAACAGGAAAGTACTTTCAGGAGGAGTCAAGTGATTTACTGTCTTCAGTGAGCTGAAAGTTGTTTTTTTATTGTATGTTAATGTGTCATATTAAATTGAGTTCAGGTTGACATCATTCGAGCCGTGTGTGTGACTTTTTCCTCGTGGTGTGAACAGACGCGCCTCAGGACTGGAGCGTGGACCGACACGGTGAGACGTTTTCTCTTCACTCGTATCGGCTGCTTTCCCTGCTCGTCTATCATGACAGGGGAGAGAACCGTCATGTCGGTTTAAAGCAAAGGTTGAATTAGTTATCGAGCGACAGATTTGTGGGGACGTCGTCTGTCGTGTGATCAAATGACTTTGTTGTGTTGCTGCAGATTGAAACAGATGAACAGTGAACCAAAAGCATTATTCTGACTACGACCACTGCAGCCATGTCTTCATTCAAACAACAGAAGTTTGAGGACTTCTATGAAATCGGTGAAGAGTTGGGAAGGTACTGTACATGTTGTATGCAGGTATAAGAAATCTATGTATGTACAGTATTTGAATACACATTTGAGAGACAAAAATTACAATACGAATGACAAACTTAAATCCGATTGTGTTTTTTTTAAACTATTTTATTTCATGTATAGACTTAAAGAAGTGATCTGTAAACAGTGCAGTCATGTGTCACGACAATTTATCATGTTTACTTTTTTTTACTGTTAGATATACAGTAAATTCAGAATAATCATTGGGATTTTTTATTTCACAAAACCTGGAAAAGAGGTTGGGCATGTAACAAAGCAGAACAAATTCAGTTTTGAAGTATATCTAAAAATTAGTGTTGATTACTTTTTAAAAACTTATTTCCAGCAACATGTCCACCTGTTACACAGCAGCTTTTGATTAAACTTGGTGGAAGGGTTGAGCACTTTGCTCTGAAAATACTGAATGATTCACTTCTGGGTACAATTTTAAAAAGATTGATCTCTTTCCTTTTCTTTCAACATTGTGTGACAGGGTTCATTTAATTTCCCCCAGATTACACATAAACTGCATGATGTCTTAAATGTTTTAACTGAAAGGGAAGGTTGTGTCTAGGGTAAGTTTTGCACTGTGCTGAATGCTCTGGTCTCATTTTCAATGAAGACAAGGTAAAGTGTTTTGATCCTGTTATTATATTATAATGTTTATATGTAAAGATCTGAAGAGAATTTTGAAGAGTGAGGTCATTTTGTGTTTTATTTTAAATTAGATTATTGAACGATTTAACAGCTTTAATTTTTTAAACCATTTTACTTCAGTGTTTTCAGGATGGAGACCTCAGTAACTGATTTTGAAGATACTCTGACTGTATTGAATGTTTTACAAGTTGAGTGCTTTTTCATATTAGGTTTAATTTATTTTATAGTAAGGAATCACTTTGTAAGCCAGTTTTACTTTCTCAAGGACGCTGATCAACATGCAGGTCACTGCACTGAGCAATTACTGCTATGGAAATTATACTAAATCATTAACTACACGCTGAAAAAATCTGTATACTTGTGACAACTCTGCGTTGTATCTTTAGTTTATTCTTGCTTTGCTCAAACTTTGTGTTTTCTATATATGTTGATTGCATCACATAATTCAGATTCTAATGACCCTCGATGCCACTGTTTACACCATGCAGAAATCAAGAAAATAAAGGTACTTGTGTTCTAAGCTGAGTTATGTTGCTGTGTGTTTGGTCAGTTAGAGACAGCTGTTGTGCTTGTTGAGCTCCTTTTTAAAGGAGTCTATTTTAAGCAGTGGCTATATTGACTGGCTACAGATCAGGAAGTGGAGTGTTAGCTTACAAAACCTTTAAGCAGGAAAAAAGATAGAAGCAGCTGCACTGTGGCATAACATTTGGGTTTTAAGTACATCAAACTCATGAATTACCATGTTGTTAGGATGTGTGAGTACCTATGAGTGACAGACGTATTGCTTTATGTGTCACAGATTTCTGGAACATTATTAAGTATTCAACTGATGGACAATCAGAGAGCAATCCTCCATTAAAGCACCTCCATTTCCACATTATGCTGTTGCCCCTGAAAGCATTAATCCTATAATAGTTTGAACATCACAATATGATAATGAAACCCTTAGATTCTGGAATTAGTGAAAACATGGAAATGGGACATGCCACAAAATTTAGGCCATCATAAACTGTATACCTCCTGTAAAGCTGATCAAACTCTCACGTCTTCTGTGATCCACTCCCCAACACAAAATTTCCTCTGGGATTAATAAAGTATCTATCTATCTAACACTACAGAGTTTTGTGAAAATTGCTTCAGTAGTTTCTGGTGATTAAGGAAAAGTGGAGAAAAGTGAAATGAAATTTTGACTCTCAAGATCCACATCTAAATTGATGGGTTATTTCCTGTCTCATATGCCATTCTTTTCAGGGATGAAATAATTCTGGTAGTTTTTGTGTAATGATGCTGTCATAGAAATCAACCAATAAACAAATAGACACAGATGAAAACAAAAATCAAGTTTCCTTTAAGCTGTAATTTAAGTACAGTACTGTATTACATTTTTTAAAGTAATAAATATCACTTGTTTTAAAGTAACATTCACTTTGTCAAGGCTCTTTGGTGAACAAATTATTTGATGATGACAGATGAGCGCTTCTCAAAATGAGCATTTTCTGTCATTTCCTGTGTTTTAGTGGACAGTTTGCCATCGTAAAGCAATGCAGAGAGAAGAGCACAGGGCTGGAATTCGCTGCCAAGTTCATCAAGAAGCGGCAGAGCATGGCCAGCTCTCGGGGAGTGAGGCGGGAGGAGATAGAGAGGGAGGTGAACATCTTGCAACAGATTCAGCACCCCAACATTGTCACACTGCATGATGTCTACGAGAACCGCACAGATGTGGTGCTCATCCTGGAGCTGTAAGTAATGAACCATTCTTCTAAACTACGCGCAAAAGTAAGGACATTCGTGTTCGGTAGATGATTTGTTTGTTAGAAAAATGTTATTTGGCAATAGATCTTATACTACTGGAAAACATGGTTATTTCTCTTTTAAATTGTACCACTTATGTAAGGAACATGCATTTGTATTTTACACCTATAAAGAATTTGCCAATGCCAAACAGCTTTTCTTTGCTCTTGTTAATACCTATTAGTTTGAGGTTTTGGTGCTATCTACATTACTAAAATTTCTGCTGATGACATTTTTATTTTGCCAAGTACCTGTAATTTACTTCCGTGCACATGTGATTGCCTTTTTTCACTTGTGGAAGCAACTCTGTAACACGTAGGCATGCAGCATTATTGAGTAGGTAATGTTATTGTTGTACGATACGTATTCATGTTCCAGGGTCTCTGGGGGTGAACTCTTTGACTTCCTGGCACAAAAGGAGTCTCTGAGTGAGGAAGAGGCCACGCAGTTTATCAAGCAAATCCTCAAGGGGGTGAACTATCTCCATACCAGAAAAATAGCCCACTTTGATCTCAAGGTGTGTCCACAATGGGTTGGTTTCTTTATGGTTTCTTTACACATTTATTTGGCGTGTCAGAAGACTTTCATTTGGATACCAACCATTACTGTAGCAACATTTAGTTGTGCTTTCAATAATAAAGTAAAAGGAAATCAAACCATTAAACATTAACTTTTTGTTTTTCTCTGTTGGTACGTCCACAAACTGTGTAAAATAACTAGGAACATGTACCAACAACGCTGTAAATAATATTTTTAATTGCCTTGTTTTACAGTCATGAGGGATCAAGTGGCTGTGGCCCACGTGACCTGTTGTGCTTTTCTTGCAGTTTCACAAACAGTAACAAGCAGTATTTAGCTTAAAATGCATTAATTTCACTCTTTTGTAAGAAGGACAATTTGAAGATTTATTAAGTCTTCAGGAGTTTGTTTTTAATCACACCTGAAGTTTATCCTTCAATTTTATAATGAGTAAAAACACATTTAGATACAAAAATCTGTTGTGATAAGTTCTTTTCTACCAGGCTGCGATAAGTGTTGAGCAATTTAACGGTGGTGGATATCATGAATTTATTAAAAGCCAGTGAGAGAAATGTGTGTTGCGGTTATTTAAACATTAATCCATCTCTGTCATGTTCATTTTTGTCACATTCATTTGGTTTTGTGCACCTAATGAATAAATAAATCATGTCACCTATGTAGTTTACAGTGCAGAAGTATACCCAGAGACTTTTTAAAAATCTTTGTTGATGTTTCTTTTAGTAAAAGTCTATGTCTCATCTGCAGCCTGAAAACATAATGCTGCTGGACAAGAACGTTCCGCTGCCAAGAATTAAACTCATTGATTTTGGTCTTGCTCACAAGATTGAAGCAGGAGTTGAGTTCAAAAACATCTTTGGAACACCTGAATTTGTAGGTAAGTAGAGTATATTTGTTGCATGTAATACTGAATGAGGTTTCTCATAATGACTGCTGCTGAAGTTTTAGTAGTAAGCATCTAATTTGTATATCAATAATATTTTTTGTATAATCAAATTGTATGGCAAATTCTTGTTGACTTATTTTTTTGAGCAGTTCCTTCAAATTATGCCAGTCAAAACACAATGTGGTGCAGATCTTAATCTGTATAAACATTAACTTACCATTAGTGAAACCATATTTGATTCTGTCCATCCTTCATCCTAAAATACTGGTCCCCTTACTCCAGATATCCATGAGTTGTTAAAAAATATCTGGAATATGACATCAGATGTTTAGAGAAACAGCATGAAAAGTTATTAAATGTATGACATGTGTCAAACTGGACAAGATATATTTTGATTTTCAATCATCTGTTTGTCTTTTCAGCACCAGAGATTGTCAATTATGAACCGCTGGGACTAGAGGCAGACATGTGGAGCATCGGGGTCATCACCTACATCCTGCAAGTGAAGCCAAACACAAAAATACTTCATTTCCACCACGATGTCCTGCTCAGCTTGCTTTTGGAGACATTGCTTGTTGGTTTTTCAAGTTGTGAATAATATTTGATACCTGGCTGTCTTTATTATCGCCTTGGTTGAGCAAAAACACTGAGGTGTCCTGGTTGGTGAATTGGATAGATGGATGGATAGATGGATGGATAGATAGATAGATAGATAGATAGATAGATAGATAGATAGATAGATAGATAGATAGATAGATAGATAGATAGATAGATAGATAGATAGATAGATAGATAGATAGATAGATAGATAGATAGATAGATAGATAGATAGATAGATAGATAGATAGATAGATAGATAGATAGATATACTGTACTTTATTTATCCCAAACTGGGAAATTTAGACTTTACAGTAGCACAACAGAATCCATTCATTCATTGTCATGTACCGCCGCGGTATCTGCCGTAGCGGGTCACTGGGAGCTGGAGCCTATCCCAGCTGGCATAGGGCGTGAGGCGGGGGACACTCTGGACACGACGCCAGTGCACCGCGGAGCCACACAGAAAAACATACAAACACACACTCACTCACTCCTATGGGCAATTTGGGACCGGCCAATCAACCTGAAGCGCATGCTTTTGGAGGTGGGAGGAAACCGGAGAACCCGGAGAGAACCCACGCGGACACGGGGAGAGCATGCGAACTCCGCACAGAGCAGGACTCGAACCCAGACCCGCCGTGTTGTGAGGCGATAGCGCTAACCACTGCGCCACCGTGCCGCCCTTATTACAGAAAATATACATTGAGGAAAAAAATAAGACAGGGAAAGATAGTAATACTATTAATAATAACATTACAAAATTTTAACAATATTAACACTATTAACACTAATAATAATAATAACAATAATAACAACAGTACCCATGCATGGTATGCGTTTAGTCATAAGTAAGTGTGGCACTCTGTGGCCATACACATGACCTAGTGAAGCCATATCTAAACATCAGACTGGTGGTGGGACTCTAGCTGATATTTTCGATCTGTTGTACAGCGCGATGGCTTGTGGGAGAAATGACTTCCTGTACCTTTCTGTTCGACAGCGGACCTGTAGTAGTCTATTGGAGAACGAGCTCCACTGTCTGTCCAGTGTGTGGTGGAGAGTGTGAGCTGGGTTATCCATGATGGATGAAAGTTTGTTAAGAGTCCTCCTCTCCACCACAGCCTCCACAGTGTCCAGACTGCAGCCAATCACAGAGCCAGCCTTCTTTATTAGCTTATTAAGTCGGTTAGTATTGCTGGCTCTGATGCTGCTCCCCCAGCAGACCACGGCAAAGAAAAATATGCTGGCCACAACAGACTGGTAGAAGATCTCAAACATCTTGCTGCATACATTGAAGGATCTCAGCTTCCTCAAGAAATAGAGTCTGCTCATCCCCTTCTTGTAGACTGCATCGACGTTGGAATTCCAGTCCAGTCTGTTACTGATCTTCACACCCAGGTACTTATAGTCCTCCACCTCCTCTACAGCCTCTCCTATTAGGATGTGGATCGGTTGTGGCGTGCTCCCCTTCTTCCTGAAATCGATCACCATCTCTCTGGTCTTGCTAAAATTCAGCCTCAGGTGATTGGCTCCAGCCCACTCCACGAAGTCGTCCACCACAGCCCTGTACTTCCCCTCCCTCCCCTCACTTATAAACCCAACAACTGCCGAGTCATCCAAGAACTTTTGTAGGTGGCACGACTCGGAGTAGTACTGGAAATCGTTTGTGTACAGTGTGAAGAGGAAGGGGGACAGCACAGTCCCCTGAGGGGCTCCTGTATCACTGACCACCGCATCAGACAGAACACTGCCCAGACGGATAAACTGTGGCCTATCTGTCAGGTAGTCACTGATCCAGGAGATGGTGGAGGTGTCGACACCCATCCCCCACAGCTTCTCACCCAGCAGCCTTGGCTGAATGGTGTTAAAAGAACTGGAGAAATCAAAGAAGGTGATTCTCACAGTGCTTCCTCCACCATCCAGATTCAAATGGGCTCTCTGCAGGAGGTACTGTAGATGATGCCGTTATCAACTCCCAATTGGGGCCGATGCGCAAACTGTAGAGGGTCTAGCAGCTCCTTCACCTGAGGCCTCAAGCTGGCCAAGACTAGCCTCTCCAGTGCCTTCATCAGGTGGGACGTGAGGGCAACTGGACGGTAGTCATTCAACTCTGATGGGGCTGACTTCTTAGGGACAGGGACCAAGCATGATGTTTTCCACAACACCGGGACTCCTGGCTCAGGCTCAGGTTGTAGAGGTGTGTGGTGACTGAAGACAGTTGGGGGGCACAGGCTTTCAGGATCCTGGGGCTAATAGCATTAGGTCCGGCAGCCTTCCTCTGGTGAAGTCTCTCCAGCTGTCTCCTGACCTGGTCCATAGTCACTGTCATGTGGGGCAGGGTGCTGGTGGGGGAGAGTGTTGGTTCCATGAAGGAGGTGGTGGTGGTGGGGAGGTGATGCCCAGGACTGCCCACCAACAGGGAGGGAGAGAGGAGTGGTGGAAGTGGAGGGGGAGCATGGGGGTCGGGATGTGAGGGGGAGTCAGACGTTTGTGAACTGAACCTGTTGAAGAAAATATTCAGCTTGTTGGCTCTATCTAGACCGCCTGATGGTCGTCTATGTCTCCCTGAGCTCCCTGTGATCTTTTTCATTCCCAACCACACGTCCCTCATGTTGTTCTACTGGAGTTTGGCTTCCAGCTTACTCCTGTAGGTCTCCTTACACTCCCTCAGTTTGTCTCGGACCTCGTGCTGCACTCCTTTCAATTCCCCTCAGTCACCAGACCTGAAAGCCCTCTTCTTCTTGTTTAGGAGTTCCCTCAGGTCACTTGTAACCCATGGCTTGTTGTTGGGGGAGCAGCGTACAGTCCGGGCTTGCACAGTGGTGTATTCACAGAACCTAATGTATTCTTTGATGCAGTCCGTCAGGTTGTTGATATCCTCCCCATGTGGCCTAAGGAGCACATCCCAGTCCGCGGAGTCAAAGCAGTCCTGCAGTGCCTCAGCCGCCTCCTGAGACCGCTTTCGGATTGTCTTGGTGTGGATAGGCTGCGTCCTGACCAGCGGGACGTAGTTTGGGTTTAGCAGGACCAGGTTGTGATCTGGTCTGCCCAGGGGAGGAAGGGCTGTCTGTATGCATCCTTGGTGTTAGCATACAGCAGGTCCAAAGACTTATTGTTCCTGGTGGGACAGTCCACATATTGATGGAATGTGGGCAGCAATCAGTCCAGGGTGACATGGTTGAAGTCACCTGTGATCACTGTGAAGGCGTTCGGGGGCTGGGTCTGCACTCTGGCGACAGTGGAGGTGATGATTTGCTTCTAGAATCTTTAGCTGTCTTACAGGCATCATTTGTTTTTGTTGTATTCAAGATGAGATCACTGTCTTCCTATTTTGCTAAGACAGTTTAGAATCACACTTACTGTATATTGGGGGAGAATATTGTCTTAATATAGTGTAGAAATGAGTATATAATGTCACAAACATGATCAATAATAATAATAATAATAATATACTGTATGTCTTCCTCTTATGTTTGGCTCCAGGCTGAGTGGCGCTTCACCTTTCCTGGGGGAGACCAAACAGGACACGCTGAAGAATATTTCAACCATAAATTATGAGTTTGATGAGGAGTTTTTCTGTCACACCAGTGAACTGGCCAAGATATTCATCAGCCAGTTGTTAGAGAAGGACAAGAAGTAAGTGCTTGCTTGTATTATTCAGAATAATACTTTCCTAATGCAAATACCATTCAGGTCATCTCGGAATCTTTAATACTTCAACGTTACTGTAGCACAACACATCAATACAGAGATAAGGCACAATGATACAAACAGATGCTGTACTATTATAAGCTGTGTATGGCATTTCCAACATAAAATCTATACAGTATTAATGATATCAGCTGTAGACATATTCTGGACCTAGATCAGGGGTGGGTGAACTTTTTGACGGACTAGCCAGCTGAGGAGCAGATGGATTGAGTGTTTATTTGTACTAATTCTACAAATGCATGCCATTAATAATAATTACATGTAAAAAGTACACATATTCAAGGCTTGTTGTAGGGGTGGCAGTAGCTCAGTCCACTGGGTCTTTGGCTAGGGGCCGCAGGGTGGCTGGTTCAAAATGTTCAAAGTGTTGACTGGCATTGGATAGGTAGTTCACCTCCTGAGCACTGCCGATGTCCCCTTTAGCCCTCACAAGATGCTCGTTGGGTGCAATATAACATGGCTGCCTGCGGCTCTACCTCTCACCATTGCATGTCTACAGGCCCTTTGTGTGTGTATGTGTGTGTGTGTGTGTGTGTGTGTGTGTGTGTGTGTGTGTGTGTGTGTGTGTGTGTGTGTGTGTGTGTGTGTGTGTGTGTGTGTGTGTGTGTGTGTGTGTGTGTGTGTGTGTGTGTGTGTACCGGTATAAGTTTATATATGTATATGTGTATTTATGTATATGTGTACATGTATAGATGTGTGTGTGTGTGTGTGTGTGTGTGTGTGTGTGTGTGTGTGTGTGTGTGTGGGTGTGTATACACACCCACACACACACATATATACACGAGTGTGAATAGGCAGAGTAGAAAAAAAAAATTCCCCAAGGGGATCATTAAAGGATGTTTCTTCTTGTAATATTTATTTTACAACTGCATCAGGAACATATATAATTGAAAATTAAAGTACTGACTTTCAAGTCTCTTTAGTAACTTTTGATATCAATGTTAAAATACAATTAACCTTAACTGTTAAACCTTAAACTCTGGAAGCCATACCAGGTTTTATCAAAAATCTGTCAGGCAGTTTATGGGTAGTAGTGGGAAAGGAGGAAAAAAGGCTCATTACTTTTTTCATTTAAGCAATTTCCTTCAAAAGATCAATAACATATTCTGATTCGGATTAAACAAACAAGGAAACCAACTTATATGTAATCATGTTATTGGTGGAGGAAGCTATTTTCTTTCATTATCACCATGGTAACAAATTTTTGTTTAATCATGGTTGATAAGCTAGATAAGCTGGCTCAGTTTTAACTCTGCTGCAGAGCACATCGTTAAAGTTTACATTTCATCCTGTCAGAAACACAAACTTTGCAGTGATTTGTGGCTGCATGCCTTATTCTGTATAAAGATTGATAAAGAAAATGGCTCTTACATTACAGTGCTCTTGACTACCAGGGTCATGTTACCTGTTTTTCAAATGTATTTATGAAATGAAATGCGAATTGGTTTTATTATGTTCACCAGACATTTCCCTGTAGGTTTGAGTGACATACAGTATGTATTTTTGCTCTCATATACAGGAAAAGATTAACAATTCATGATGCTCTTAATCATCCATGGATCAAGGTAAAATTAAAACATTTATTTTTGCTTTATCTCTAATGTAATTCAACATGAATGTTGTTTATAAATCTCAAGATAATGGAGATGTGTCAGGATGCAATAAATATGCATTGTTGTGACAGTACACTAATCTTGAGAGTAGTGTGAACAACTAAGAAAAGTAAACATCAAATTTTTATTTTCAGTTTTTATTTTGTCGTGTGTTTTCACTCTATACCCTGCTTTCAAGACCCCAGTAACCCTGAGAGTCTGTTTTAAGCTGAAAACAAGCAAGTTGGGTGTAATGCACTTTTAACCAAAGCCTAACAAATAAGTGAGCATAACTGCATAGTGTTAATGTATTATTGATTATTAATGATTCCTTCTTTATACCCTAAAGTCTAATGAACACCGAGAGGAAAGCAAATGTCAAGAGCTGAGGAAACATGAACAACGCCAGCTAAAGACTAAACGTCTCAGGGAATACACAATCAAATCCCACTCAAGCATGCCACCCAACAACACTTATGTAAACTTTGAACGTTTTGCCCAAGTGGTGGAGGACATTGACCAGATGGAGAGCTCATTCATTAGCCTGGCAGCTGTCCACGACTCCTTGCAGGAAGATGTTGATGCCATGATCTCTATATACAATGAAAAGGAGGCCTGGTACAAGGAGGAGACTGAGGGTGTGCGCCACGAGCTTTCTCAAATCCGGTATGAGTTCCGGAAGGTGGAGGCTTTCAAGAAGAGCCTGCAGGACGACATGCAGACTTTCAGCTCCAGCCTCTGCACCGTCAGCAGCCGCTACCAGGAGAGACAAAGCCACTTTGATGCACTGCATCTGGAGCTGAGCAGCGATTTGAAATGGGTACAGGAGGTAATGGCTTCATTTCCCATGGATGGAGGCGGTGGAGGATACTCTAACTGCAGCTTCTCCACTTCCTTCAACAATGATGTGAATGAAGCCCTGAAAGAGTTACTGAACCATTCCTGTGGAGGAGAACTGCTGTCTGGGATCAGCTTTGAAACTGGACAACAAAGATAAACCTTTTTTGTTAAACAATTATTTGAAAAACGTCCAAAACAGGAGTCACAACAAGTGAAAACTGTTGTGACTCATATCTAACACCCCTTAAATAATGATTTCTTTTGTGATACAAGGAACTCACAGAAATTTTGCCTTAAATCCATATTTTAATGATCATCACAGTATGATAAAATTAATTTGTATAGCATGTTCTATGCAAGTTGAAAATAATGAACTAGAGACTAGTAAAACAAGGATGTTTATAATAAGAGCTAAAAACCTGCAGAGTACTCATTAAACACACAAATTTTATTAATACAATTTTATAAATATATTGATTTTAACATATTTTCCTGCTGACACTAGCTTCAATTGTCAGCTCTATCATGACATGGTGCATTTGCACAGTAATGTTTTGCAGTAATGTAACAGTAATGGCAGTCTGTTGTGTTGTCTGAAGATAAGACTGTTGTCTGTTTAATCTACAGTATGTGAGCTTCATTAAAAAACAGTGTGAACTATATATTGTTATTGCTTTCAGTATTATTCATTTGATGCATCAATCTGAAATTATACACACACACACACACACAAAGACACACACATACCATAAATGTCATTCTTATTATATTTAGAAACCTCAAATATTGGCACACTGCCACTGCTGTAATTATCCGTATCAATTAAATCTAACACATTATCTTGCCTTCACTTTACAATTGAACAGCAAATTAAAACAAAATGAATAATGAAAATCTTGAAGAAAAGGAGATCATTGTTTAAAGGAAAATCATATGATATAAAAAAGTATGTCTTACTATGTTTAAAAGTACAAACTCAGTCATGTTTTTTCTCTGGGTCAACCTGAAAATAAACACCTATGTCACCACAGTCATGCTTTGGCTCTTTTACTGTTCACTACACCAAATTTGTCCGACTCATACCTGAAAGAATAATGATGGAGTGTTTTACTGAGGGGTAATTAAATCAGTCATACTGACTGAGCAACATGTCAGTTGTCTCTGTTCTCTCGGCGGTGGAAATGGTGTCATGATTAATTTGAAAAGTCTTGTAAAAGCCATGTGGCATGAGTCACAGCAGCAGCAATGAGAGCAGTGCTTGCAGCAGTATGCTGGAACAGGTCAGGGACCAGATGGAATATGAGCAAACCTTCAGACCAGGAGGGGAAGCATCACCTCCTGAAATCAACACCAAGAGAGTGTTTCCAGACCACAAGTAGAGGTTATTCTGAGAGCACAGTGTTGCTCAATTTATGTCTGGATCAAGCATGACTTTTCAAAACTACACGCATATATAAAAAGATTTATTTGGGTATTCAGAATGTATTGCAACTTATGGTGCTTTCCTATGGTCTTGGTGGAGTCTTAAAATAGGTCTATCAACCTGTTCTTGACAGGAAATGTTCTTGTGAATGATGTTTGAAATCAAAAAGCTCTGAACTTGATCTTTATTTTTGTATTATTTAATCTCTTTAGGTACTTACACATAACATAATGTGAAGTTAGAAATTGTGGGAAGATTTATGTTTACACATTCATTATTTTGTATGAATTATTTAATTTGAAACATCATTTATTCTCACCTTTGAATCAACAGAAGCTTCCATTAAATCATTAGTGAGTAACAAAATACCCATAACTTCTGTTCTCTTTCAATTGATTCACTTGCTATGACACATATAGTGTATAACACTTTTATAACAAACACAGGCCTGCAGAGTATTTGCTTGAACTGGGGTAGGCATTCAGAACTGAATGAATCACTGATACAACAGAAAGGACAGAGTGAACCATCACACCCATAGATCTATGGTCTTTCTGTGTATCTCTCTGTGGATAAAGTTGGATCAATATGCAAAATGTTGTTGTTACTTGAGTAAACTTGAGTTCATTAGAAGTGACCTGGTTTGGGATTGAGCATAAGTAACAAACACAATGCACATACAGTATATTACCTCTCAGGTGGTACCTGAACAGAGCTCAAGGTGAGAAGTAATAGTATTTTGAATAAAAAACATTTCAAATTTACAGACTCGATAGGCCAAAGCATTCCACCTGTGCTCTCCAATAACTGGGTCACGACTAGAGGGTGCAATTTCCTTTGTCTCATAAGAGGACCCCATCTAGAGGGAAGATCTGCTCCCAGGTTGAAAACATCTTGGGGTGTGTGTGGCTCTGAGATTTAAGAGTAGGAACAAAATTTTGTGGTTTGCGTTAGTGAAACTGAGTGACACAGCATTGAAACATGCCACTCTGTGCTCAGGTGGTAAAGTCTTCTGATTGGAAACTATTTCCAATCTGTTACCAATAAGAGGAAAAATTATTCTTATGTGGGGTCAGAGAGTTTTATTAAGAATCTCTGCTCATGGCTGTGGGGAATTGCTTAAGTTTGTAGTTGCTTTTTCAGCATTCTTGGGAATACTGTACATATATACAATGGTTACAATATCAGAACCCAAATACACAAGTATGCATAAGGGACTTGTGTTTGAGAGCCTTTGGAGCTGCAGTACCTTCTGGGCTGGGTGCATGAACAGAATACAGTATACTAAATCCCTCTTGGGTGGCAACAGATGTGGAGCAAGCTTTTCCCTGATGCTTATGCATCTGTCCAGGAACTCGGAGAAGTGTGGCTTCACTCCCATGGCACAGGTTACTAGAGATTTGGTGGTGAGCCAGTACTACAGGCAAAAGCATATGGAATATGCCTGGGTGTGGTGTGGCTTCACAGTGGAGGACCCAAAATAATGTCCATAGCCCTGTGATGTAGGTATAAAGTGCTTTGTTCAATGTGTTTAAATAAACTCTGAAACAATGTTTTACTTCATCT
Source organism: Antennarius striatus (assembly GCF_040054535.1). Taxonomy (NCBI): domain Eukaryota; kingdom Metazoa; phylum Chordata; class Actinopteri; order Lophiiformes; family Antennariidae; genus Antennarius; species Antennarius striatus. Next base: position 23,383,394 of record NC_090776.1, on the reverse strand, counting down.
CACTGTTACTTTAGCGCGATGGACCCAGAGATTTTTTATCTAATGTTTCAAGCAATGAGCCACAACTGTGGCACTGTTTTCAACTGACTTAGGTGCAATCTAGCTGAAAGATTCATTTCTGTGAATGTAAATGATTTTACCTCATGAGGTACACCAATAGCTCTTTTGTGCAGGGACTCCATCAACAGCATTTTATCCTAGGAGGAAATTTTGGGGCCTGTTCTCTATTCTCCACATAAGTCCATGCTTCTATTAGATTATAGAATAAAAAAAATTATTTTTCTTTTATACTGACGATACTCAGATATACCTATCTATGAGATTGGAAAACTGCCTGTGAACTTCATGCTGTTTTCTTGACATGAAAACACGCCTTCCTTAAAATTTTGCCACCAAACAGTGTTTCTTTACAATACTTGTTCAATTCCCCCTTCCTCTGGCACACCAGTGGAACGTTCATATTATAAATTTTATTTTATTTTCTTTTTACTTGTCTTTTAAGTTAGACTTCCAAAATAATTTCATTACAAAAACTGTCCTTTTTCCAGAGCAGCACAGATACAGTATACAGTACTGTATACTTGTTGTTGTTTTTAAAAAAAAAAAGTTTACATTTTTTAAAATTGTACAGCACTATGTGATGTACATGAAAAAAGTTCTCTGTTCACATTTTATTAGGCCTATAATAAATGAAGCTTCAAAAAAGAATTTCTTTGTTTACAAAGTGATTAATCACCTTATTCTGGAACTACACTAGATGAGTGTGAATAAGGACGAGCCGTGACATTACGCACGGCGCACAGAGTGCGTCGGTTGGCAGACAGACACACAGCCATGTCCCCACGTCACCGCTCTGGGCAGGGGCTCCGTCAGGGGCCGGTTCTCCGCAGACTGGACCTGGTCACATTGGGAAGTATGCGAGAGGCGGGCGGAGGCATGGCAATGTGTGTGTGTCTCCTGTCACAGCAACGTTATCAAAGCTTGCGAATATTGACTGGCTGCTAATGTATGTGCAATGAAGCACAGTTGCGTTCTTGTGTAAGCACAGCGGAGAGGGAAGAACGGGACGCTCTTGTTGCTGGTAAGCGAGATTTTTTCTCTCCAGCTAACGCCTAAAAGTGCAGCTAGCAAGCTAATCTGCTTTGACGCTATGATACAGCAGATAAACCAACCAATTGTAGCCAGAATAGCTCACGCTATTCGGAGTTGAGATTATAATAAAGTTACACCCGCTGACATGATTTCCATAACTTTTAACGCAATTTCTTGACCCATCTCTGTCACATTAGTTTGTTTGGTGTATATTTTACATTGCTAGCCATACACAATTTGCTAGCAATGTCGGCTAATGTTAGCTAACGTTCACAGCGTCAGCTTTCTGGGTTGTTGCAAAGCAAATACCAACAATAAACATTCGGCGTTTTAGTGTGCAGCCGAAACTATCATGGCTGTGGTGAATTGTGCTAGTTTAACGTAGTGTCTCAAACCTTGAACTCATGATCTTAATGTTATATGTTAAATGAACAGTTTGCCGCTGGTGATTATAACCACAGGGAAACTGCCCTCCTAATCTGGCACGAACACGAATGTTCGCAGCCCCCCCCCCTTTTTTTTTCTTTGAAAACAGCTGTGTCATGATACTTATTTACTTATGTCATGATACTGTACTTATTTAGCTGTCTAATATTATCAACCAGATAGCTCATGTGTGCAAACAAGCTCTGCTAGAACCATCACACCAGTTTTAGCATGAGCTGTTGCTGCAGTGGAGCTGCCAATCAGCTAGCTTTGCGATTGTAATCGATACAGTTGTCTTCTCTACAGTATCGCTGTCAACACGTCAAATTCATGGCTGGAATAAGTCAAGTACCTGCGTAATAATCTCGCATAACTCGGACATCCACAAGATTATTAGACAAAATTATACTGTAAACACTTAGTTTTTCAAAGAATGATGGTGCCTTTGTTGTGACTGAAGATTGTCGTGCGTATTCAAAGGCCTTGAACTATCAAACATCACCTACAGCATCAGAGATTATGACTCACTAAACACAACTGTGATTCAGTGAATGGGATGTACTGTAGAGGCTGACTAGGATAAGTATTCTCATATCCCCTGTAGTTAATATCAGTGGTTTGTAAACATGTTTGCTGCTGATAAACATGCTTTTCTAATCTGACGCAACAAGAATACAGTACGAGCAACAACTTTGCTTCAGAGACAGTTTGGTCGTAATACTGTAACCTCAGTTCTAAAGTTATAAAGCATCTATAATAACAGATTAAGATGATCTCTCATTTCTTAGGATGGTACCACATATGTCCTATTGATTTGATCTCTGCCACCACTGTTCTACACAAGGTATCTTTTGGACTAGCTCGTTTTCTCTTCCCTTCTGGGATCCAGTATAGTGCTGCTCTTGTATTGTCATCCTTTTTACTTCTGAGTACATATGTCCTGTCTACCTTCATCTCCGTTTCTCAAGTATAGTTCCTATGCTTTCTTGTCTGCATTTACTCAATAGTTTTTCATTTGAGGTCTTATTTCATCAAAATATTCTTAAGATTCCCTGTAGGTTCTTTGTGCGGATGACGGATAGCTTATTAAGGTAATTTTCTGTCATTCACCGGCATTCTAATACGTATAAGAGGAATGCAGCTCTGGTATGATTTCAGTTTGGTCTTGATGCTGTATTGCTGCGACTTTCAAATATTGTTGAGCATATTGAAGGCGTATCTGGCATCACTGAAGGGGTTCTTAATATCCTTACCGGCGCCTCCCTGACCTGTAACAATGCTTCTCAATTAAGTCCATGGTTTGTAAAATGTTTCCATTTACCCAGATTGTGAAGGTTCTGTATGTAGGGGGTTATCTGATTTCTTTTGGCTGATCGTCAGGGCCAATCTTTTGAGCAAATTCACAGAGACGGGCTTATTTCTCTCGCATTTGTTGGTGAATTAGGAGCAGTGATTTTAAATACTTGGAGTCAACAGTCCAGATCAATGCTGGGCTTGCACTAGGAGCTAGTGTGACTAAGCCACTGTGGCTCATTGTAGAAGAATTGAGCAAGCCACAAGAAGCCACTCTGTATCCAAGACAGTGGCACAGCGCGTGGACGACCAATGCTCGTCGCGGGGGGGCATGTGGGGGATACCAAACACAGGGGGCGTCTGGAGGCCCTCCCCCATAAAATTTTTTAGAAAATGGGGTTGTTTTCCTGCATTCTGAGGGTAAAATCTTCTGTTCAGTTTACCTACAAAAATACACTAAAGTCAACAGTTCAAGCTTAACTGTCTTTATTTCTATCCTACTTTATGCAAGTATAAATGTGAGATTCAACACTTGAAAACTTGCATTCACTATTGAAGATACAGTTATCGCTCCGGGATTTTCGCAAGTCCAAACAAGTTGTAAGTTTTAGCCTTTTTTCCTAAAAATAAGAACAATATTATGGCTACACAGGCTAAAAATCTTGTAGCCAATCCGGAATTTACTTCGCCAATGGCGACGTGGTGAATGGCTAGCGCAAGCCCAGCAATGGAGAGTGTGAGAAAGAGGTGAAGAAGCATGTACAGGCAGGATGGAACAGGTGGCAGAGTGGAAGAGTGGGGTTACAGGGAGAAGAGATCAAGAAGGTGGAGGATTTTAAGTCCTTAGGGTCAACAGTCCAGAAAAATGGAGAGTGTGGAAAAGAGGTGAAGAAGCGTGTACAGACAGACAGGTGGAGGAAAGTGTCAGGTGTGATTTGTGATAGAAGAGTTTCAGCTAAAATGAAAGGAAAGATGCACAAAACAGGTGAGACCAGCGATGTTGTTTGGTCTAGAGACAGTGTCACTGAGGAAAAGACAGGAGACAGAGCTGGAGGTAGCAGAGATAAAGATGCTGAGGTTCTCTTTGGGAGTGACCAGGATGGATAGGATCAGGAATGAGTACATCAGAGGGACAGCAGATGTTAGAGGTTTTGGAGATAAAGTCAGAGAGGCCAGACTGAGATGGTTTGGACATGTCCATAGGAGAGATAGTGAATATATTGGTAGAAGGATGCTGAGTTTTGAACTGCCAGGCAGGAGGCCTAGAGGAAGACCAAAGAGGAGGTTTATGGATTTAGTGAAAGAGGACATGAAGGTAGTTGGTGTAAGAGAAGAGGATGCAGAAGACAGTGTTAGATGGAGGCAACTGATTTGCTGTGGCGACCCCTGAAGGGAAAAGCCGAATGGAAATGAAGAAGAAGCAACAAGCAAACATGTTTTTTCTGTGCAACTGTAATGTTTGTAACTTGAATAAGTAATACATTCAGAGTTACAGTGTTACCTCTACTTACAAAATTAATTGGTTCTGGAAGAAATTAAGTAAGTAGAAAATTTCGTAAGTAGAGACGCGTTTTCCATGCAAATGCCCCAATCCGTTCCAAGCCCACAAAAATTCAGATATAAATGTTTTATAAAGCATAAAAAGGCATCAAAACATGTAACAAATACATGTTACAATTAGATTATTACACAATAAATGAGAGTTGTGCATAACGTAACAAACAAAGAATAAAGAATAAAAATGATGGTCATTTACCTTGTAACTGCTGTTCCCATTGTTTTTTGCCCTCTTTGGTTCATACGCTTCTGCCTCACCATGCCAAAAAACAGAGTGAATTTCAGTCCTCCTTTTGATCTTCTCCAACTACCCACGCGATGCGTTAAACTCCTATAACTTCCTTTTGTTTTAATAACGTGGTGATTGTAGATGCATTACGGCCATATTCTTTGGCGAGATCAACCAAAAGCATCCCCTTTTCATGCTTTTCTTATCTCTTGCTTTGTTTGTATGGACAAAAAAACTCTTTTCTTCATCTTTTCTTTTCCTCTTTTCTGTATCACTTTCTTGGGGTCCATAGTGAATACTCAAAAAGTTAATACAGTATATTTGCACAAAACTATCAGAACACCTCACGGGTCGAGAGACGAATGACGAGGACCCTGCATGAACACCGATCTAGCTCCACACAGAGAGAGGTCCCTCTTAGCCAATGGGATGCCAGGAAGATACTAGGTAATAGCCAATGACAGAGCAGCAATGAGAATGTTGCGTTCAGGAACCTGTAGGAGCTGCGAGTATCAGCCGATAATGTATTTTACCTTACGTAAGTAGAATTTTCTTTCGTAACTAGAGGCAATATTTTCCTGCTGAGAAATTGCGTAAGTAGAGTAATTCGTAAGTAGAGGTACCACTGAATAAATAGTAGTTACATTTATTTTACATTACATTGAGGCAACTGATTCGCTGTGGCGACCCCTGAAGGGAAAAGCCAATAGGAGAAGAAGTGGTCATCTGCATCTAGGTCATCTGCAAAATTTCAGTATTCCAGATATGAAAAGGAAGTCCATCTCATATCTCTGTTTTGATCTTCTCATGTTCGAACATCACCCAATGTATGGCAAAGTTGAAAAGTAGTGTTGACATCACACACCTATGTCTCACGTTTTCACTGCAAAACTGCAAAAAACATCTTGTTCTGCATCAGTCATAAAAAGTTGCTTGCTTTTCTGTAATTGGTTCTTCAATGGTTCCTCTATATTTTCCACTCATTACTGTTGTGATCTTATACAGTTTTCTTTGTCCCTCTATTCTAGCTGCATCCTCTGTTTTTCTAGCTCGATTAACCATAAATGTTCCTTTGTTTGCTCTAACCTTCCGTCTAATTTTGCGGTTTGTCTCCTGGCAGACATTTGGTGTTGCTTTCTTCTGTGTCAGGATGTATTTTGTTCTCCGTGCTTTCCAATGCTTGGAATTGGTTCTTTAGTTGTAGTACAAATACATTCTTCACTATTGGATCACACGGTTACTCCACAGTACATTATATCATAATCATCATAATCATATATCATAATCATAATCAATAATGTCTTCTTCACTCCTGTTTTCCTCAATTTTACTTTGAATATTGCTATTTCAAGGTGGTTGTCACCACCAACATCGACTTCTCGATTCACCCTAACATCAAGTAACGATCTTCTCCAGGTCCTCTTGATCAGTAGCTGGTCAGTCTGCTTTCAGGCTCTGCCATTTATTGTCATGTCAACTTGTGAATGTCTTTGTGTGGAAAGAGAGTTCCTCCCACAACATCATCATAGGTGCTTTAATGTTCTAAAAGCCTTTCTCCATTATCATTCCTATTATCGCAAGCTTCCTTTCCCGTAGCTCTTTCGATCATTTTGTTGTTTCCTACTTTGAAATTCCATTCTCCCATTATAATCTTCAGACTGTGCTTCAGTGGACTCTCCATTTCTGCCTGCAGCTGCTCGTAGAATTAATCTTTGACATCACTGTCGTTTGTTGGATCAGAACACTGAATGATAGTGGTGTTAACCTGCTCACCTTTCAATCTGATCTTGATAAGTCCAGTATTGACTGCTTTCCATTCAATAAGGCTCTTATCTCTACCTTCAGTTTGATGGGTACTCCATCACAGTGTTGGCCCGCCTTTCTAAATAGATCGTAAGACTGTTTCACCTGTTGTGATTTTCGTCTTCCTGCTCCTGTCCATCTGCTCTCACTTATACCAAGAACATTCAAGATGTAACGTCTCATCTCAGATGATGGGGATGGGGTCGTTAACTCTGTGCCCCTTTCCAAACCTTTTGCCGTCTTTGGCACAGATGATCCTACCAGGACTTTGAGAATCCAGTCTATATTGCTGAAGGGTCACAGGGATGCACCAAGTGCCCCACCATGATAAAGTGGCAATCCCACTGAGGTCAATACAAGATGATCTTTAATTCTATAAAACTAAAATAAATTTCTATATACGGTCATAAATTCTATTAACACTCTTATTGTATGACTAATAATACAGGTAATCACCAGCCCTGACTGGGGGAATCCCAAGGCGTTCCCAGGCCAGAGATTGCAGTCTATTTATCTAATTATTTACAGTAATTTGAACGTTTTTAAACCCCATACTGATATTAAACCATATTCTGTATTACCTTTTTCCCACACTCTTATCAACTGATTAAGGCACTTTCGTGTCTCACGGAAGTGGTATACTACAGTATCTATGTTTGTATTGTGGAATGTTAGAAAATGTGACACTCCTATCTTGAGGACTACTTATAGTAATAATAACATAAAGCAAAAAAAATTTTCAGACTTTTCTCATACCATGAAAATGTCATATTGTTGCAATCTTTGGTTCAACTTTTTTAAGAATTGCATTTTTACTTTTTTTTATATCAGATGTTTTGGTTTTCACAGGATTTATGGAGTCCCTTTGATGAAAGATAACATGTGAAAGTAAATTCTGGTCACATGTTTGAAAAGGTTTGTACTAACCTATGTCATGACATTGACTCTATGTTTTCAGGACTAATGGCTCCAGAGTGACATGCCATGGCTTTAATGATCCCCCCAGTGAAACTGAAATGGCTTGAGCACCTAAACAGCTCATGGATCACAGAGGACAGCGAGTCAATAGCCACGCGGGAGGGAGTTTCTGTGCTCTACTCAAAGCTGCTGGCCAACAAAGAGGCTGTGCTGCTTCCACAGCAGGTGCTATGTTTGAAGGGCCCTCAACTTCCAGACTTTGAGCGTGAATCCCTCTCCAGCGATGAACAGGAACACTACCTGGATGCCCTACTCAGCAGCCAGTTGGCCTTGGCCAAGATGGTCTGCTCTGACTCTCCCTTTGCGGCTGCCCTGCGCAAACGTGTGCTGGTGCTCCAGCGCATCTTTTATGCACTTTCAAACAAGTATCACGACAAGGGAAAGGTCAAGCAGCAGCAGCACTCTCCAGAGAACAACTCAGGCTCAGCCGATCTGCACTCTGTCAGCGAGCGGCCACGCTCCAGCACTGATGCCCTCATTGAAATGGGTGTTCGCACGAGCCTCAGCCTTCTGTTTGCTTTGCTACGTCAGAGTTGGATGATGCCTCCTCCACCTAACCCCTGTGGAGGTCCTGAGTCCAGCGTAAACTTGTGCAATGATGTAATTCACACAGCCATCGATGTGGTCAACTCTCTGCCACCCCTCTCTCTGGCTAATGAGAGTAAGATCCCACCAATGGGTCTGGACTGTCTGGCCCAGCTCACTGCTTTTCTGAAGGGAGTCACCATGCCAAACTCGGGGGCGGATATTTTAGGGCGTCGGCTCGCCTCAGAGCTTCTGCTAGGGCTCTCCTCCCAGAGGGGTTCCCTGCGCTACTTGCTTGAGTGGATTGAGATGGCCTTGGCTGCATCAGCTATGGTCAGTACTATGGAGGAGAATAAGGTGCTACAAAACCAAGAGGGGCTCATTGGCTATGATTGTTTTATGAACATCCTCATGCAGATGAGACGCTCTTTGGTAAGTAGAAGTTCATTTTCTGTTTTCTGATGTTTTGTTTCATTCACAGGGCATGACTCAAATACCAAAATATAGTTGATAGGTGCTTTTTGATAATTTGGGAATTTTGAAAATTTTGAAAATTAACAGGAAATGCAGTTACCAGGGACAACTTACATAAGTTTCATCTGTCTTTCTTCAAGGAGGTACTTACTAGGGGAGGGATCCCGAGTATTTTGTATTTGTTTTCAAGAATATTTGTTTGAGTATAGTGAAAATTCAAGAAATGTTTTACACCATGCTTTGAATTTATGCATGGACTTAATGGGTTTGTTTATGTGACTTTTTAAGGGCTCCTCTGCAGATCGCAGCCAGTGGCGAGAGCCCACGCGAACCGCTGATGGCCTGTGTTCATTGTATGAGGCAGCACTCTGTCTTTTTGAAGAAGTAAGATACAATATATCAATAAAGTGTGTTCATGTAACACTGAAACTTTATGATTTACAAGTGTGGGCAGCCTATGAGTCTTGTACAAATCTATAAAACAGGTACTTCTGTTGTCACTCAGTAAAGTGTTTGTAATTGTATTTGAAGAGGAACAGTTGTGGATGTTGTTCCATAGTATGAAGAATAAACAAACCTGCACCCATTCTTTAACTGCTGTTTGTTCCAGGTAGGCAGAATGGCATCAGACTACTCTCGCACCTGTGTCAGTCCCGACAGCATACAGACTGGTGAGGCACCTGTGGTGTCTGAAACCTGTGAGGTTTATGTGTGGGGAAGTAACAGCAGCCACCAACTCGTGGAGGGGACACAGGAAAAGATCCTGCAGCCCAAGATGGCTGCCAGCTTTGCTGATGCTCAGACAGTAAGAGAAAGCCTTTCACATATCATAAAGGAAGAGATATATCCTATGTTGCATTCATTATAATCAAGCACTGGTTCAGAAGCGGTGTCACTTAGGTATTATTATATAAAATATTTTTCTCTAGAAATGAGTCAGCATGAAATAATGGGTTTTTACATAGACATAGAATATTGTGAAGGGCTCAAATTCCAGTTCTCTTACATGAAAACGTCATCTGTATGTCAAAGCAATGTTACATGCTGTATTTGTGAGACTAAATGCCCATCCACAAAACACTTCTGGATAAAAAGTGCATTGCAGTATACCCCAAATTTTCTGAAAAATTGGAAGAGTGTAAACAACCAAAACCACCATACAGCTTGTATGGTAGAGTCGAGGCCTGTTATTTATACCCCTTTTTAACCAAAAATCTCAAAATTAGCTTTTAAGCTCTAAGCCTACATCTACAGAACCAGGTGAGTTATTGTTTACACTGTGCACTAGACATGACTAGTCAGCTCACAATCTCTACATACCTCAGTGCTTACCTGCTACCTGGGTGTTGTTCCACACCTAATGACTGGTCTCAGTCAGTGACACTAGAGCTTGGATGGCCATGTGTACATGCTGAGTCAACTTGCACTCTTTCACCAACCCTTAACACACTTTTTTTTTCACATTTCCCTGCAGATTGAGGCCGGTCAGTACTGCACTTTTGTAATCTCTTCTGATGGCTCTGTGCGTGCCTGTGGAAAAGGCAGCTATGGCCGTCTGGGTCTTGGGGACTCCAACAATCAATCAACGCTGAAGAAGCTAACGTTTGAACCACACCGTGCCATCAAAAAGGTGTCTTCATCTAAGGGCTCTGATGGTCACACACTGACCTTCACTACAGAGGGTGAGGTGTTCAGTTGGGGTGATGGCGATTACGGCAAACTTGGTCATGGGAACAGCTCAACACAGAAATACCCGAAACTTATCCAGGGGCCACTGCAGGGAAAGGTATGGTTCTACTTGTGTTATTGTGTAATGTCTTATTTTATTGAAATGGTACACATTCCAACTTCAAATTCTTTTAAATGCACTCATTCCTTAGAAAGGAACTTGCAACAACTATTCACTTCATGATCTGTTTTCAATCTACAAAGAAGCTTGCTGTTGCAATAATTATCAGATAAATGTTTTTTTCAATACGTGTTTCTTTGCATTTTGTATAGTAATTTTAGTTATTATCTACTTATTACAGTGTGTGTGGTTTATGTTATGTGGCAGGTGGTGGTATGTGTGTCTGCCGGCTATAGACATAGTGCAGCAGTCAGTGAGGACGGAGAGTTGTATACATGGGGCGAAGGAGATTTTGGACGATTGGGTAGGTTGCTGATCCATCCTAAAAATTATCACTTAAAGATATAATATGCGGCAACAGAATGTCTTTAAAATGACTTGATCTGGCAAATGTATTTTGTTGATTAGGTTGTATACATTTTATTTAGTCACCTGTTCAGTCACGTAGAGTCAGAGATTGAGGAAGGAAATTGATAAAAGTCACTGAAATAAATAAAACTTTAAAACGATAGCTCGGTCAGATAAAACAGATTCAGCCACATCATGGAAATCAGAAGCAGATTGTTTCCATCACCCTTTTAAAAATTCTGACAGGGAATATCTTTTTGATGTCTTTGATGGCAGGTCATGGTGACAGCAATAGCCGAAACATTCCTACCCTGGTAAAAGACATCAGCAATGTGGGAGAGGTATCATGTGGTAGCTCCCACACTATTGCACTTTCAAAGGATGGGCGCACCGTGTGGTCTTTCGGAGGCGGAGACAATGGTGTGTAGACTATCGTCACTGTTTCCCCTACCATTCTACTGAGGGAAAATACCTGCATTTTGTAACGCTGTCAGAGTGGTGAGCATGGAATCACGCGCTCTTTTGGGAGTAGCAGCATTAAAACCTTCAGTGCTCCGTGTCCAAGTACAGAAAAGAGCCAGAGTATTGCATGCCCTACGTCCAAGAAGCAGCAAAAGTTGCAATGTTACAAATTGATAAACTGATTGATAAACATTACCGTATTTATTCGAGTATAACGCACAAAATTTTCTACCTAAAAAAGAACTCAGTTTGGGTGCGCGTTATAAACGAGGACTGGGGTGACACGCTTAGTTGTATTAGTATACAGTATTATTTGCGCAATGACTTATTGGTCGAAGATATCGCTGACCACAATCGCAAAACATTGAATGCAACCACATCTCTCGACCCACAAAACGTCCATGGTCGATTTTTAGTAACAGTATCCAAATCATTTGCGTGGGCGATCTAAAATAAATACCGGTAATTCATGATGGCTCATGCGCATCACTCCTGCAGAGGCGAGGCGTATCTAAGGAAATGGTATTCAATAATCAAATGCGTCATCAGCAGACCTTGTCGGATGGTGTCATTTCCGAGAATTCTTATTATCCGCTGTGACGTATGATATTTGATTATTGATTAGCATTTTATTAGCTACGCCTTGTCTCTTCATTTCTTTTCCTCGCCTCGGCCACACTGAAACATGAGTTACCGGTAAGCATTGCTGGTGTATCTGATGATGAATCGGACTTTGAAGGATTTTAAATACCGGTAAATATTGTTAATTTTATTTCGGTATTGTGTTCATAGTTTACGTTGTCAATAAATGATTTTTATCATGGACGCACGTGTTTAACAATGTTTGGCACTTACAATGCTTTGTCTGAGCCGAGAAAAAGTGAAACAAAATTTTATACCGATTTTTAATCGAAAGTTAGGGATGCGCGTTATACACGTGTGCGCGTTATACTCGAATAAATACGATACTTAAATGTCAGTATATGCTTCTGTTTTAAATCAGGGAAACTTGGCCATGGCGATACTAATCGAGTATATAAGCCAAAAGTGGTGGAGGCCCTCCAAGGAATGTTCATCAGGAAAGTGTGTGCAGGAAGCCAATCATCACTCGCCTTAACCTCTACAGGACAGGTTGGAAATAATTTCTACTAAGATAACTCTTAAATAAAAAAGCTGTGATTTTTTTGTTTGTTTGAGGATTCAGAGAAGCCTTCTTTAGTATTTAACCCATAGAGAGAGCTTTATGGGTCTTCCTTACTTACATCTTTGTGGACATTGACAATGATGCATTTTCAAGTCTAAATGGTCATGTAACACATCTTTTATTTTAAAAGATTTATGTTCATTATTTTCCCACTGAGTATTTTTTTGTGTGTGACAAAAAAAATAAGCAGAAATAATCTACTGATTTTCATTTGTATCTCTTATTTTCAGGTGTATGCTTGGGGCTGTGGTGCTTGCCTCGGGTGCGGTTCTTCTGAGGCTACAGCACTCAGACCAAAACTCATTGAGGAGCTGGCTACTACCAGGGTTGTGGACATCTCCATTGGGGATAGTCATTGCCTGTCATTGTCACATGGTAGTTGTCACTTACTTTGTCGTGCTCCTGCCCTATCTATATAAGGCATTTGTATTGTATATGTATGTAATAGATGTTGTGATGTTGACATAGAGCAACACTTGTGTCCTGGTATCGGCACTCTGCACTAAATGTACTGTCACTGTCAGACTCTATGTCTTTACACATATGAGAAGAGTCACAAGCAGCAGCGTACTATGTAGCTGTAACTACATAGCTATCTTAACTTGACATACATATTTTGGTCAGTGTGGCACCAAGCCTATGTATTTGTTTTTTTGTGTAATTATTAAATATATCATCTGAAATATTGTCTTTGTTTTACTTCTGTTCAAACTATTGCCCAGACAATGAAGTCTACGCATGGGGCAACAACTCCATGGGCCAGTGCGGCCAGGGAAATTCCACAGGCCCAATCACCAAGCCCAAGAAGGTTGTTGGTTTGGATGGAGTTGCTATTCAACAAATTTCAGCTGGCACGTCCCACAGCCTGGCTTGGACAGCCCTGCCCAGAGACAGGTCAGTGATTTTACAGGACTCAATCACGTGGAATGAAGGAGGGTGAAAGGGAGTGCTGATGTCATTGCAGCCCTGGATTTCTGTGCTTTGAAGGGATTACATCATCTAAATCGAAGGTCATCAAAGCATGTGAAATCTATAGCAGAACAGAGTTTTAAGGATCATACTGTCTTTGTAATTACAGAATATAAGCCCCAAATGTAATATTATGAAGTAATATTAAATATGAAGTAATATTACATTTGATACCTGCTGATTGCATTTACTACACCAACCCACTGGATAGTCAAGTGAACATTATCTCTCCTGTCATTATCTTTGAATTATATAAATTTTGGCTTCGTTGGTTCACAGAAAATATATGTACAGTAATGCTAAGACAAGTTATGGAATGGTTAGAAATGGTTATCAAATATTGATCCTATTCCAGATATTTTTTTCACCAATACTGCTTGAATAAATTTATTAAATGTAAATGTGATTGTTTGTGGTTTCCCTGGCAACAAGGAAGAGAGCAGCATTCAGGGCACATCAGCCAGATCAGCAACATCTGAAGATGCTTATTTTGATTTAGGGAAGAAAGACCCAGGTACTCATCAGTTCAAGTTGCTCAGTGCCCACAAGAGTAGTTTAGTTTACAAAAGAAGTTTTAAATGGTTAGAGTACTCACCTAAAATAAATTCCACTTTCTGTTTTGCATGCAGACTGTTTGGTAAAAATCTCAGAGGAGGAATTTGTAAATGGTTTTCATTTTTACATATTGAACTACACTTACTGAACTAGAATTGCTTTCAATTTATGAATGTGTACATTTAGTAATGCTAATGGTGATTTACTGTAGTATGTTGGATGACTACTTGAGAAAAGTTTTGATATAAACATAAACATCCTACTAGAAAAAGAGTTGGCTTATGAGTTAATTAAAATAGTATAGTTTTAATAGGAAACAGGAACTTAAAATATATTATACATTTGATAGATAGATACTTTCAGAGTTAATAGATGTATTAAGATGTATTCTTAGCCATACCTGGTGCAGTCCTGTCTTTACATTGATCTGACCCTTCTTTGGACTGCTACATTTGAGCATTAGTTAATATTTACTCATTTCTCCTCTTCAGGCAAGTGGTGGCCTGGCACAGGCCGTACTGTGTTGACCTTGAAGAAAGCACTTTCTCTCACCTGCGCTCCTTCCTTGAGCGCTACTGTGATGGCATCAACAGTGAAGTTCCTCCGCTTCCATTTCCTTCATCCAGGTGATTTCACACAACCTGCAATCCTCATCAGTGTTCGTGAAAGCTATGTTAGTCTCTGGTCAGACTGTGAAAGAAATGAGAAAGGGGAGGTTTATCGTCATACTATTTCTGATGATGGTAGCTTTACATGCATTTGTGAGCTTTGTCTTTATTGTCTTTGCAGGGAGCATCATAATTTCCTCAAACTGTGCCTTCGGCTTTTGTCCAATCACTTGGCTCTGGCTCTTGCTGGAGGTGTTGCCACAAGTATCTTAGGTCGTCAGGCCAGGCCCCTGAGGAACCTGCTGTTCAGATTGATGGACTCCTCTGTGCCAGATGAGATTCAAGAAGTGAGACGAGAGCAAATTATCATTTATCATGATCAGTTTTTTTTGTTTTAAATTATGTTAATTTCCGCTGTGTGCTTGCATTTGTGTGCATTTTTACGTGCATTTACACGGACATACACACACACACACACACACACACATTTATCAATCACACGCATGCATATTAGTGTGTACAGGCCCCTGTAATACACACAACCACACACAAGGGGGCCTGTAGGCATGCAAGGGAGGTAGAGTGGCAGGCAGCTCCTTTTTAGTGCGCCTCAAATGAGCAATTTGTAAAGGGGACGGCACCTTGCTCAAGGGTGCCTCGGCAGTGCTCCAGGTGAGCTGACACCTCCCACTATCAGCTCACCTCCGGGTATTTTTTGGGCGGGAGCGGGAATTGAACCACCGATCTTAAAATCATAGGACGACCCGTTCTACCGTCCGCTTTACCACTGAGCCACTGCCGCCCCTTTCACCACACTTACATGAATGACGCGCTGATGCGCTTCCTGATAATCAAAATTCCGACACGACACTTCATGTTTGATTACTCTGTTTTATTTCCATTAGTTTTCTCAGCTAACTCGACCAATAGTTAATAGAGTTAAGCGGTGTAAAAACTATAAAGGCTTCTGGGCAGAAACCTAACCCGGCCATCACTGGTTCCTGAGCAAACATAATACCAGGAGAATGAATACATTATTTGGCTCGTACAGGGAGACAACACCGTCAAAAATTTTAGAAATTATGAACTAACAGGGAGGTTACGAAATAACCGCCCTGGTTATGAAATAACCTTCCTAACTTTCAACCTGACCCAAATGTCCCCATGCACATAAATACATTGTGGGTTCATTCCCTGCTCAGATATTGATGTGGTTAAAGAAGAACAAAAAACTGCAGATGAAAGCGCAAAAGGCCACATGAAGTCTGACCTCAGAGTAAACTATTGACTTACTCTGATATTTACTGAGTTATTTTGGCGTGATGTGAACTCCGATTCCAGATAATAAATACATAAAGTTTTTAAAAAAGGTTTTTTTCAAAGCTTTCTTAAGTTTTCCTTAAAAAGACCATTTTAGAGTGACTGAGCACTGGTCATCTTTTTGATTCTCCTGTACTTTCATTCTTTTATCTGTTTTTCTTTAATACTGTTTTGTTTTTTGTAAAAATTTTCAATCACTAAAAATTCTATGTCGTATGCTTTTTAAAGTAATATATATTTAAAATGCCAAAAAGTAATGAATCTTGGATATCACTTGAGTGAGTGACATTGTGCTGGTTTGTCTCTGTGCCGTCAGGCGGTGATTGAGACTCTGTCTGTGGGGGCGACCATGCTACTGCCCCCACTGCGAGAGAGGATGGAGCTTCTTCACTCGTTGCTGCCTCAGGGTCCAGACAGATGGGAGAGCCTCTCCAAAGGACAGGTACCCCCTGCCACTTAATAAACCGGCCTGTACGGTTGTGTTTTTAACAGTTTTGTTAATGCGTTAATGAACAGTAGGAACCCATCAGGATCTTTGTTACTGGATGTACACTTTAATATGACGTGTAGTTCAATTTAACTTCTGATTTTCTTTACTTTTCCCTGTGCTGTGTTTCGAGTGATAGATCTTTCTGTGCTTTCGACTTTTTTCCACAAACTATCATGAGAAAATGCAAGGCTAAATAGAAGATAATGTACAGTAGACAGGGTTCTTATTACAGGTAGGTAAATGAGTAAGTGTTTTTAAAGACTGAACATTCCTGATGAGGTGAGCTTTAATGGATAATTAACTTAACATAATTACTGACTTCTGCACAGCTAGCAGGAATGGATTAATAGCAGAAGATAAATGATGAGAGAAGCAAGCAACATTTAAAAAAAAATTTTTGAACAATGTTCATATTGAATGTGTTTGTGTGTGTGCCACAGCGGATGCAGCTCGACATTATCCTGACCAGCTTACAGGACCACACCCATGTGGCCTCGCTCTTGGGTTACAGCTCTCCTACTGACGGTCCTGAGGTGCTCTCGTCAGGCCAGGGTTTTTCAGCTACTCCAGACCCCACATACAGCACCACAACAGGCCCCCCTGACACACACTTGGCTGAGATTTTGATGAAGACACTGCTCAGGAATTTGGGTTTTTATACTGTAAGTAGATGATGGATAATGTTAAATCAATCAATTAATCCTTTAATAATCACGGTAGGGAATTTAAAAAATATATACTTTATAGAGCTCTGTCATCGTACAAGGATCTTATTTTTGTCACTTTGTGTGCTACCAAAGGACAAACAGTTATGAAGCATTATTATGATCTATTTAGAATTGACAAAGGCTGAACTTAGTCATCAGTTAAGCAACACATCAACCAACATGCTGCACTTGACCATCTCTCCACACCCCTGGCTTGTTTCAATATAAACATTTCCATTAAAAATGTGATCTTTATGGTGGGCAGTAATTGTGGTCATCTTGTCTGAAATATATCTGCCAAACCACATTCCAGCTTCACCAAACATCAAACTTAAACTTATTAAGTAATGATATATTGATTATTGTGCAAATCTTTTTCTTCCAAATAATTTAATTTTTTTTCAATATAACCATTTAATTCAGTGTACCTTAAATGGATACATGGATAAACGGATAGAACAGCTCAAGAAATGTTGAAACCACAAATGCTGTAGCTACATCAAACTGTTAAAAGAAACAAGTGCTTCTGTAAAAAGCTGGCATATCGGTCTTGTAAGTATCCTTATGTAAAAATGTACACATTCCAAACAATTTACAGTGTCACCAAAGGTGATTGTGACAGGATTATGAACTGTACTGTAGTGCGGAATCGTAAAGTCAGCAGAGCAGCACAATTTATTTCAAACATGTGACAATGTTACCATGGCTCAGCTATTTCTGCATTCACCCTCCCCCACAAGTTGACAATATTTAGTAAAAACAGAACTGAAAAACTCATCATTTTTGGGCTGAAACATTTAAGATTAACATCAGTAACGTAGTTTATATTTTGGGGAAGGGGCGGCAGTGGTAAAGCGGGCGGTAGGGCGGGTCGTCCTATGATTTCAAGATCGGTGGTTCGATTCCCGCCCAAAAAAATACCCGGAGGTGAGCTGACAGTGAGAGGTGTCGGCTCACCTCCGGAGCACTGCCGAGGCACCCTTGAGCAAGGTGCCGTCCCCTTTACAAATTGCTCATTCGAGGCGCACCAAGAAGGAGCTGCCTGCCACTCTGCCTCCCTTGCATGCCTACAGGCCCCCTTGTGTGTGGTTGTGTGTATTACAGGGGCCTGTACACACTAATATGCATGCATGTGATTGACAAAAAACTAGTGTGTGTGTTCTTAATAACCCTTCGGAGATTACAGCAGTGTATTAAATTAAATTAAATTAAATTAAAATGTCAACAACTAAAGTTACAGTCCAACCACTGTTTGAAGGACTTGGAAGGACCAAATAGGCAGGTTGTTCTTGGAAATACTATGTAATACGTGAGATTCAATAGCTCATGGGTTCACAAGCTTTTTTTGCAACTGTCATTAAAACAAGAACCAATGCAGTCATCATCGCTTTAAAGCGGGATGTAACAACCTTGCTGTTTACATGTGATTTGTGTTTGTTTTTTACAGGATCAGGCTTTTGGTGAGCTGGAGAAGAACAGCGATAAGCAGCAGCAGGGCACGTCCTCGTCTGACAGCAGCCAACCAGCTCACCTCCACCAACTCCTTTGCTCCCTGCAGAAGCAGCTGTTGGCATACTGCCACATCAATTCTGTCACCGAGGTATTAAAACTATATGTTGCTGCACAGCCTGATCTGTAGTATATCATGCAGACATGCATATTTAATATCTTATTTCCAAACAGTTTTTTTAGTGTCTGAAATTCTTATGAGTGTAAAATTTTCCCTGATGAAACCCCAAAAGGGCTTTAAAAAATTACCATCTTCTTCTTCTTCCTTGGAGCATGAAGAAGTAAGACACTTTTCTGATGTCCGCTGGTCTTGAAGTTGTTTTTTGAAAGTGCTCAACAGGTTTGAGAGAGGTATGATTTGTTTCCAGACGCCGCTTTAGTTTTGAAGGCTTCATGCTTTCTTGTGCCAACACCTCGCTGCACAAAACACGCTTTTTAGGTTTTTTGTCCTTTTTTGTACTCAGTGTAGAAGAATCTGGTGCCATATTTATGTTTTGCCATGCTCAATTTGCTTTTGAAAACAAACTTTGCAAGTGTTCTTCTATGTTGTGAAATGGCGGGTGTCAGTTAGTATTACAGGGCATTATCGCTGCATAAAAAATCCTCTTCAAATTAGAAGAACAGATTATTGCTTTTATTTTTTAACATTTTTTATTTCCCTGGCAAAGGCCCGCGACTAACTAAAAGCGGGTACATGACCCAATTTGGATCGCAACTCACTAGTTGAGAATTGTTCTGGTTGACTAACATATGTACACAGAGTGATGTTGACACAAATAGTTTTTGACGGGGACATGTGTTTATTCAATAAAAGAAAATTTCATGGACTTCAAACTTTTTGGAGCCGTGCCACAAATGTCATGTGGCTGTTGCCTTCTTCTGACATTAGTTACACAATGTTCGGGTTTGTTCACACAAAGTTCTGAATCACACTGGAAAGGCTCATGATGTTCCATTGGTCCAAGTTATTTATTTATTTATTTTTAATGAAGTGTAAAATCTTAAAATTTAATGGTTCATTTCGACATAACAACATCGCACACACACACACACGCACGCAAGCACGCACACACACACACATGCCAAAAAGCAACTTATAATCAAGAACTACTTCACTTGAAATGACCTGTACCTGTATTTTATGTTATTATGTGTTGTTTTTATGTCCTGTGATTGTATCTGGTAAGTCTTAGGAAATATTTTCTCCAAAGGAATGATGGATATACTGTATCAAATTTTGATGAATTTGTTTCAATATTTTAAAAGTGTTATTAGATGTGTCATCTTCAAATGACTCTTGTTTGGCTTTGAGCAAATTATTAACAAGATGACTGTATTTCAGGGGAAAAAATAAGACAAAAATTATCTTGCCATTAACTGTCAGCAGAGAACAGGAGTGATTAACTCAGAAAACAAGAGAGATAAATTTCCAGAATACATGTTAATGAATATATTTCAAACTTTCAACCTTATGTTTTTTCTGCAGAACTCCAGCAGCGTGGCTTTACTTCACAAGCACCTGCAGCTCCTGCTGCCTCACGCCACAGATATCTTTTCCCGCTCAGCTACATTGATTAAAGAGAGTTCATGGAATGGTAGCATTCAAGAAAAGCTACAAGGTAAAGACGATTAATGAACGTTTGTTCCCATGACACTAAAATGTCTCTTTAGGTCAATGGCCCTCATATCCTCTGTCAGTGCTGTCATTATCGATCTTTCTTCATGTTAGTTTGAATTTATAGTATGTTTGTATTTTCAACATTTTCCTTCTATTCTTTCCAGTCACAGTAGATTTTAAGTGAAAAAAATGTGTTTTCATTATCCTATCATTCATTTTTACAAAACGTTGATCATATCTCTGTCATTTCAAGATGTGATCTACGTGTCAGCTGCGGGCAGCATGCTATGTCAGATAGTCAACTCTTTGCTGCTGCTCCCGGTGTCGGTGGCGAGACCTTTGCTGAACCATCTGCTGGACCTGCTCCCTCCTCTGGACCGCCTCAACAGACTGCTGCCTGCTGCCTCCCCTCTGGAGGACCAGGAGCTGCAATGGCCTCTTCATGGTGAGAAAGTTTCATATGTGTCAGATGATCAAAGCATACACTATTCATAAACCAAACACATCATGCTTTCTTCATTTTTGTGTTATTTGTGATGTGACTGCTTCGTTGCCCTCTTCAAACATTTATAGAGCTTACAAAATTGAAACCATTAAACTTTTGTTTGTGGCCATTGTTTAGTGTGTCTTTTTCCACACCATTCCTTATGCTCCAGGTACATCCGATTATGCTGAATCAGTCCCTGGAATGCTTTTGCCACAGCCTGCGCTCCCCTTGGTGTGGCTTGTAGATCTGGAGAGAACAATTGCTCTGCTGGTTGGCCGTTGCCTTGGTGGGATGCTGCAAGGAGCCCCTACCTCGCTGGAGGAACAGGATACTGCTTACTGGCTCAAAACACCTCTATTCAGTAATGGTTTGGAGATGGACATCCCACAACTGGGTAGATATTTGACAAATTACTCTGTTGCATTTTAAACTCATACCATCCCACCAGAGTTTGAATCTTTCATCTAGTTGGCTTCTAAAGATGTGTTTTTTGATTAAAAAAATTTGTTCCATTATTCATTTTTTGCTTCCTATTTGATATGTCAGCTGATTGTTTATTTATTACTTCTAGACACTTGCATTAGCTCATTATTAGAGGCAGCACTGTCTGGTAATGAGGAGCAGAAGCCCTTTGACTGCACAGTGAGTCCTGACCTGAGTGTATTGGTGGATTTGGCTCTGGGTTCTTCAAAAGAACCTGCAAACAGCCTCTGGATCAACATCCAGGACTATGCCATCAGCAAAGGTCTACCCTTTAAAGTGAACTTAATGTGGCTATGTTAAAGCTTACAGTTTTGAACTTTGTAATATACTGACTGCTTCGCTATGTCTCCTGTTGCAGACTGGGACAATGCTTCTCTGAGTAATGAGTCCTTATTAGACACTGTGTCCAGGTTTGTGTTGGCAGCCTTGCTGAAGCATACAGGACTGCTGGGCCAAGGCTGTGGAGAGGGCAGGTACTTTAACTGAACAGCCGTGACTAGTCACAGGTTTACAAATCTATCACATTGTACTGATCCAAATCACATTTCATGAATGTATTTTTTATTTTCCTGTCAGGTACCAACCATCTAAGTCCCTTGCAGAGGTGTATCGCAGTGTTTACAAGGTACGAAACCGCCTTCTGGCTTGCAAGAACATGGACTTCATCCAAACGAGGTCTTCTTCACGTGAGAGGAGAGTAAGTAAACAAACTTTAATATAACAGCTTTAGTTATTCAGGAATTATACCCTTCCACAATTATACCCTTCCTTTTATATTTTACTCAACCTGTTGAAGATAGAAGAATATAATCTTGTAAGGAAAATTATCGTACATTTTTTAAAATTAAATTGCAGAAATATCTGTCAAAATAACGTTGCTTGAGGTACAGACCGTAATTTAAATTTGAATTTTATTTGTTGTATTTCAAAAAACATTTTGTCTCACAAACCAAACCATCTTGTTGTGGTGAAATATTGATGTTTCATGTCTTCTTTTCTAAATTAGTTTTCTCAAACTTATTTTACATTTTTTAACAAATAAAGATTTGAAGATACAAACAGGTGTTTTCTTCATTAAAAAAAAGTCACTCACAGATTCATTTACACTTGGCAAGATTTCAGACAATCAGGACTCTCTGGACATGGACCCTCAGGAGCATTCCTTTGCACGCACTATTGATGAGGAAGCAGAGCTGGAGGAGAGAGCTGATCGTGACAGAGAGGAGGGTCATCAGGAACAGGACGATGAAGAGGACGACAGGGAGCATGAAGTAATGACAGCCGGAAGTAAGTACATCTGCCTGGATTTGTATGTTAGCTTTTAGTGTGGTAATATTTAGAAACATCATATTCTAGGGTTGTGTATTCTAATATGGTGAGATCAGTATTTCCCCACAAATGTTTTTTGGGCTGCAGACAGCACGCGCTTCCCTATAAATTATATACATGTCAGTATGATGATAAATGAAATTTTACCAAGAGCTAAATTTATTAGTTTCCTCTTCTATACATGTAACTAAGTCTGGACAGATTGGTGTGCGGCAGTAGAGGTTGTGTGCCTAAACATGGCTAATATGAAATTGAGCGTTTAAGACGAAGTGTGTGGTATTGGCATGGCCTTTGTTTCTGAACTTTGGAATGTGGTATGTATTACTGCTTTTAGGGCTGCTGCTTGTCCTCTAACCCAGCATCTTGTGTTTGTTTGCTTTGCATGTGTGCATCTTGCACACCACAGAAATCTTTCAATGTTTCCTCTCAGCACGGGAGGTAGCTCGCAGCAGGGACAGAGAGCGGGCCAGCAGCAGCACAGGACTTGGCTCCAGCTCTGTTTCAAGGAGTGGGGGTGGAGGAGGTGGAGATGATGAGGCCGTGCTGTCCCAGGCAGGAAGAAGGGGAAGTACGGGTCTCCCAGAGGGCCAGGACCTGTACACAGCAGCCTGTAACTCTGTGATCCACCGCTGTGCTTTGTTGTTACTGGGAGTGAGCCCTGTGCTGGGGGAGCTGACCAAACAGAACCAGGAGGAAGGTCAGACCCAGTCAGCCACAGGGACACAGGAGTGTCTGAGCTTCATGACCAGGTCAGGGTATCACCCGTCTGAAAACAGTCGGGGTGATTTCTGCTGCATGAAATACTGAGATGTTGTCACTGGTTGAGTTAGAAAAGCATCATCAGTGCTGTAAGCGGCGTGTAAAATTGATAGTAATTAGTCTTACACATTGTGTTCATGATATGAAAAATTTGCACTTTGCACAACTGACTGTATAATTCTCTTATAACATGATATATTTGATTTGGAAATTATATTTTTATTTGTTTTGAAAGACTTATTTTCCATGTAAACATAATTACGTCAAGAATTTATTTTATTTATCACAACTTCTTCAGTATTTGCAGTAGAATGTGGTGATTACAGTTTAAAGTTTATCATCCTGTTCTTGTGATCATTTTAGTTGAATTGATTTACAAGGAAACAAATCACCAAATTGATTACACCAGCTCTTTCCACCAGACCTAAAAAGAAATCTAGGGTAAATAGTATATTCATTCCTCACTCTGGTTATAATAGAATTACAGAGAAAGGTAAGCTGATGTTTCAAGTTTCATTGAATGTCTACTTGCAGTGTACTTGTTCCACCCATTCTGCCTGACGTGCCATCAGACTACTGCATCTGATGTCTGTTATTCAGAGCTCAGTGTTGAGCTTTTTACCCATTTATCTATGACAATATATTAAGTATTGTTTATAAATCTAATGTCTTCCTAAACTACTTCATTTACTCTGGCCTCATGTCTGCAGGAGCGAGAGTTTGAGTGCAGAGAGCCGCTCAGTGCAGAGCAGCCCGAGCTACAGACTGATGAAGTCCAGGAGCGAATCTGACCTCTCCCAGCCTGAGTCGGATGAAGAGAGTTACACACTGGTACAACACACACTCTCAAGCACAGATGCACTCAAAAATCAGTATATAAAGATCTACTTGACACATGATGCCTGTTGTGTTGTGAATGTTATATGTGAATTTTTTCCTCTACCTCATCTGTTTTTTTAGAGTGGAAGGAGAAATGTTGATCTGGATTTGTCATTTTCACACAAAAGGAGAGGTAGATATCTCTGATATTATGAATTTTGTTGAAAGTTTTTTTTTTTTTTTATCGTTGTCAGTCATGTGTTACTCTTGTCTCCTGTCTTGTTCTTGCATGGATAGTTTATTTGCTTCTTTTGGGGCAGTTGAGCCCCAAACACAAGAGGAGCTCCAAGCAAGTAAACGATGGCATGTTTCTTTCATTTGTTAGTTTATCTGTCCTTGACTGCAATGCCCCCCGTTCATCTCTCATGAGGGCCTTTATATTCTGTGCTCACAGCCTATTCAAACCTGGTGTCAACACCCATTAAGAGTGGTCTCAGGTATATAGCTGTGCATATAGCATATATTGCTGTGAATGCTGGTGTGAAAGTACCAAAGACACACTAAGGATGCATTAAAGATCCAATCAATCAGACTGCATTCCTTTAGCATGTTTTAAGTCATGAGTCTCGGGCTACTTGGAAAGACTTTCTGCTCAGCTGCTATCTTCGGCTGGGCCTCTATCCACCTCTGCACAAGGTTTTATAGGCTTGATGCTACAGCACCTTCCTTGGCCCATTCACTACTTTAGTATGGCTAAATCGTCATGAGGCACACTTTAAGACTGTCCTGATACCCTGGTAACATCTGACCAACTATCTGGGAGTTTTTATTTTTCCCATTGTGACACATGGAACAAATGCTATATAAGAACTCTTTGATTTACCAATGTAACCCCGGTTCTCCAAGTAGCATAAAAGTAGTGGAGATTTTTCAAGTTGTCACAAGATCTCTCCACCAGCCTGTGGGCAGGTTTGTCTAAACTGGCAAATCTGCCCACATTTAGTTTTTTTAACACGATTTTAGTGGATTTTAACCATTCAAAAAACTAATTTTTGGAAAAACCATTTTACTCATGGAAATCTTTTCATGTTTTACAAATACAGTTTAGTAATTAATATAGGCTAGTTCAATCCTGCCTGGGAACATTGCTCATATTTCTTTTAATGAATTCTTCAGATTAATTTTTTATTTATTTTTAACCAGGAGAATTATAAAATGTCTAGTACTGTATGAGAAATTCTGAATTTTTTGGGACTTTTTTTGTAAATAAAATACAATATTTTTTTAGATCTATGCATAAAAAATATGCCTTTGTCCTCATGTATGAGTTTATTTGAACGTAGAGCAGAAAATAAGATGCAGTCTCATGTGGTCACTTGAGGCTCATATACAGTATAACATTACATGTGAATTATGGACTTGCAGATTTCCACTCATTTTTGTATGTTGGTACCTAGTATGAACAGGCACTCTGTGATATATCATAGGCAGGTAAAGAAATAAAGAGCATACTGACATTCTTGCTGTGCAAAGAGTTAATTTCTATGCATGGAATGTCAGTTAGTTTGCATAATAATAAGTCATTCCTCTTGGAACTATTTTATTTACGCTGGGAACATTTCTTAAGCATAATTAACAGTTACTCTTGTAAAGAAGCCATTAGTGCTGGTAAGTCATTGCATTTAGTTTAATAGAAACACTTACAGGTTACCATTTCACTCTCAATCTTTTCATTTTACAGCATCTTTTCCTCAGTGGGTTTCAAAACCCAGCGCTGCCATTATAGATCAATTCATGATGGCTGATGAAGGCTTGTACCAGCATGAATAGTTAGCATTTGTTTATTTGAGAAAGCGTAATACATTGCAATGCTTCGCTCTTAGGCGCTTAAAAGCTACAAGGTCCATCCTTTGAAATAGTTCTGGCGGTATGCTTCTGAAAGGCTTGTCTCCCTCTGCTTTTTCCAGGCTTACTTCACAGCTCCCCAGACTCTCTGGCTGAGTCCTGGTTCCAGGCCAAACTGAGTCGCCAGCGGAGCTACAGCCCAGCACACTCCTATGAAGAGTCAGACTTGGACCTGAGCCGCTCACTGGGCATTCATGCTCTCATCGACAACATGGTCAGCTTCATCAGCGGTGATGTGGGTCTGGCTCCAGCCTTCAAGGAGCTGGAAGAAAATATGTCCACCAGCCCACAAGCAACTATCTTGGCCATGGAACAGCAGCAGAGTAGGGCAGAGGTGAGGCAACTTTCCCATCCTGTCTGTGATCTTGACAACTTTCTCAGTGGAAGATGTAAACAACTGATCACAAACATATAATCATATATTTAATACGGTACAACCACCATATTTTAAAAAAGTCTCTTCTGTAGATTCTATCAAATATTTCTTAAACAGGAGGAAATGAAGCATCTGTGTTTGTGTAATGAAAAATATGTAAGCCCAGCCAACATTTTGATTTTCACTGTTGGTATTGTGCTGCTTGTAAAGTTTTAAATATCTCTGAATTAATCTTTTAAACTGAAACTTTAAACAAATTATGTTTTGAAAAAAAAAAAGCATTTTATTGAAAAAAGTATATAGTCCACAAGCCACTGTTGACAGTATAAGAATATTGACTTGATTACTGACGTGCATTTTACCTCCAGCTGCGTTTGGAGGCTCTCCATCAGATTGTGGTGTTGATCTCTGGCATGGAGGAGAAAGGCAGCCAGCTCGGACACTCAGACCGACCCAGCAGTGTCTTCCAGTCGTCCTCCCTGCTCACGTCTGTGAGGTTGCAGTTCCTGGCTGGCTGTTTTGGCCTTGGCACCGTGGGCACTGGAGGCATGAAGAGAGAGAGTGTGCAGCTACACCACTATCAGGTATGAGCTGAAACATCCATTTGAGATCTGTTATCATGTATGGCATCCCTCCAGTTGGGTTTGACTAAAGTAAATGTAACACCTATGGTCGATCCAAAATTTAAATTCAGTCAATATCAAGTTGTCTGTATTTTTCGAGCATTCACGCAACTGGGGTGAGGGCGCAGAACATTTGAGGTAATGGAGAGACGTGGGCAGAGATTACGAGGTCCTCTGATTTCATCTAGCAGTGCGAATACATGTGGTAAAATGAATATGTGCTGTCACAGTTGTTTGAACTTCTTAATTATTTTGGAAGTAGAGGAGGTAACGACTTTATTATAATTTCAGAGTGAACATTTCAATGTGTTCGTCCATAGATCAAAGCTAGTGCTTTGATCTACCTATGCACTAGCTTTGATCTATGGTCAAAGCTAGTGCATAGCTTAGACCTACCCTCACGCTTTAACCCTGACCTACCCTGAAAGTAGGTCAGGGTAAGTCACGGGATGTTGCAGTGTCTGACTGCCTTGGTTCTGGTTGTTGTTTTTTGTTGTACAGGATGGTGTAAAGGCAGCTAAGAGGAGCATCCAAATGGAAATTCAGACAGCTGTCCATAAGATCTACCAGCAACTGTCTGTCACACTGGAGAGGGCACTACAGACAAACAAACACCACATAGGTAATTGATGCTACTATGGTTCACAATACTGATTTAATCATGTATGTTGATAAAATTGTTGTACATAAACCAGACATTGAATACCGTATTCTGTGGGTTTACATTGTTTATTTGTCAGTTTCACCTAACATTTTCAAACAGAGCTTGCCGTAAAGTCCTGAAAGAGGTAATTAGAATCAAACTGTCTTGTCTCTTCTTAATCCCAGAGGCCCAGCAGCGTCTCCTCCTTGTGACTGTGTTTGCGCTGAGCGTTCGCTACCAGCCAGTGGATGTCTCCCTAGCTATCTCCAGTGGTCTTTTGAATGTACTATCCCAACTCTGCGGGACAGAGACCATGTTGGGGCAACCACTCCAGTTACTCCAGAAACCTGGAGTATCCCAGCTCAGTACTGCTCTCAAGGTGGCCTCTACACGTCTGCTGCAGATCCTGGCCATCAGCACTGGGTAAAGTGTTGAACAGGAGGACTGTGCTACCTTAATCAAGAAATAAGAACTATTAAATTAATGGCATTGTCTTTTCTTGAATTTACAGGACATATGCAGACAAATTAAGTCCCAAGGTTGTCCAATCGCTGCTGGACCTACTGTGCAGTCAGCTGAAGAATCTGTTGTCTCAGGCTGGAGTTAGTCTTCTGTCTTCTGGAAATGACCATGAAGACAACAAACATGAGGATAGTGCAGACACAGAAAAGAAAGATTTCAGAGGTAATTGGGTGGAGGGGGTCATTTTTCAGTCATGTTATATGCTGTATTTGTGACCAATGTGTTACTATTTTTTGTAAAATGTTGTTCAGAAACAACAGTTTTTAAGTTTAATGAAGGTTTACCACTTGCTTGGTAGAAGCTCTGAAGTTGTGTGTCTCAATTTATTTAATGTGTAATTTTTATGCATTGTTGTCCCTTTTTTAATTTAGAAGATTAGTAAGAGAATATGGTCGATGCAATTCAGAAAAAAATTAAGTGGCATCTGTACCCTCAGAAACAAATTGCTATATTTTTTATGGGAATTTCTGTTTACTTTACAGAGAAGTTAGATGCAATATTTTAAAGTGTGAACTATCTGCAGGAAAATGTATTATTTACCAGTGCATGCACCATCCCTGCATGAAGTTGTGTGGAAATAAGTTATGTATTTTTTGCATATTTTGGGAATTTGATGACAAAAAGTGTGGATGTTGGAAAAATTTTGGATTGGCCTTGATATCCTGGTCTGTATCCTGGTGTGTGTCTGTACTGGGAGTGAAACTCTAGAATGATTTGGAAGATGAATTTAAGTTCTGTCTAAAAAAAATATGAATAACCAAAATAAATTTCATTCATTCATAACGGGTTGTTTTACAGCTTTGATCCGTAAGCGGCATACCGCTGAACTCCACCTGGGAGACTTCCTTGTCTTCCTCAGGAGAGTGGTGTCCTCCAAAGCCATCCAGTCCAAGATGGCCTCTCCTAAATGGACAGAAGTGCTTCTCAACATTGCTGCACAGAAGTGCTGTTCAGGTACAACCTGACAAATGTGAAGTGCTGTTCGGCAGGAAAACATAGCCGTTTGTAACCCACTGTTTTTGATTGTAGGGGTCCCCCTAGTGGGGAACTTGAGAACTCGCCTTCTTGCTCTTCATGTGCTAGAGGCTGTCTTGCCAGCCTGTGAGGCCAATATGGAAGATGATCAAATGACACAGGCATACCACTTTGATTGTTTTGAACATATTTTCATTACAGATCATTGATAAGTAGAGAACTAATACAAATATTAAATTACTTTCTAGGTTGTGGAACGCCTCTTCTCCCTGCTATCTGACTGCATGTGGGAAGCTCCTATTGCTCAGGCTAAACACTTAATCCAGATTAAAGAAAAGTTTCAGGAACTCCGACTGCAGGTGGGCCAACCATTCATCTTTCCTAACCAAAACTGTGTTTGAAATCTGTGCTATTTGAATGTAGGACAAACATCTACTTAGGCCCAATTGCCAGCTATTTACAGACTTGAATATTTTTTGTTGTGAAGCTGTGTACAACGTGTACACTAAGGAAATGTAGGAGTAAAAAAAAGGTCTGGCCATTGGATGGTCTGGCGACAAAAGGCATTTTGACTTGCTGGAAAATGTGCAGTAATCTTATGATGCCATACATTGCATATTTGTTTGCTTATGTGAACTGTGCAAACATGCTTCATGTTCTAAGCACTAGCTTGGATCTATGGTCTGAGATATATTCAATCTTGAGATATTTTTGCACATATCTCAGGAACCGAATAAAATAGAAGGATGAAACAAAAGGCGTTATAATCAGGGAGGCAAGGGGATGAATATTCTCAACGTTGACCTTGAGAAACTAGGTCAAGGTAACATTTTCACTTTTGTACCTTTTTAGGTACACATCTCTGAAACCTCATGACAAATAGAATGCACCAGTTACATGTTGGATCACCGTTCTTTTACCAAATTGAATTCAGGGGTATCTCGGGATGTTGCAGTCTCTGACTGCCTTGTTTATTTGTTGTCATCATTTGTTTATTTCACAGGGAGAGGCAGAGGAAGAAGATGAGAATCTTCCCATTCAGGAAGTGTCCTTTGACCCTGAGAAGGCTCAATGTTGTGTGGTTGAAAATGGCCAGGGACTGACTCATGGCAGTGGAGGTAAAGGTTATGGCCTGGCCTCCACAGGTATCTCATCTGGATGCTACCAGTGGAAGGTACAGTATCATATTATTTATGTCATTACTGTTGGGGTTTGCAATATTTGTACGTAAGCTCTTTAGTCAGCTGAGTGTGCAAAGCTGGGCTTAAATACTTGAAATGTTATTAATAGAAAGAACTGTTTAGAAATTCAAAAAAGGACAACCTTTTGTCTGCCTCTGGTCAATCTTTTCACCCTTTATTTCCCTTGTAGTTTTATATTGTGAAGGAGAACCGAGGAAACGAGGGCACGTGTGTCGGTGTTTCACGATGGCCCGTACATGACTTCAACCACCGCACCACCTCAGACATGTGGCTGTACCGGGCATACAGTGGGAACTTATATCACAATGGAGAACAAACACTAACACTGAGCAGCTTTACTCAGGGAGATTTCATTACCTGTGTCCTGGACATGGAGGCCAGAACAATCTCTTTTGGCAAGAATGGAGAGGTGAGGGGGAGTGAAGACACTTCAACAAACCTCTGTAGTCAGATTTAATTGTTTAGTTGCACAAAATATAACTTCAAAATTATGACAGGGTCTTATCTCCATTTGTAACGGCTGTCATGATTCCACAGGAGCCAAAGTTGGCCTTTGAAGATGTTGATGCCACAGAGCTGTATCCCTGTGTGATGTTCTACAGCAGTAACCCAGGAGAGAAGGTGAGAGGAAATAAACCAAGTAACATTGTGGTCACAGAGAGTGACCAGAACATGAAGTGGATCGTTTTTTGCTTTGTATTGAGCTTTATAGCTACAGAGAAGTCAGGGTTTCCATGCTGACCCCTTGTAACTGCCCAACTGGAGCACAGACCATTGATAAAACCACACAATGTTCTCAAACATTGTGTGGTTTGGTGTGTGCGTCACAAACCAGGGAATAGATGGTGCCTGGATGCACTGTGGGAAGTAGGCAAGTGTCATTGGAGTGTTATTATTTTCCATTGTTGAGGATGTTAGACATATCACCTACCTAAATCTTGTTGCACATTAAGTAGACTCCATGGAAACAGTGTTTTCAAATGGGAGTAGTCTCTTTAAGCAGGATAGATCACCATGTCACTGGCAGAAATGGTTCTGGAATTTCTTCAGGAGCACAACAACAAGCTCAAGGTTTTCGTTTTAGCCTCCAGAGTCCCAGAACTCAATGCAGTTGACCACCTGTGGGAGGCGCTAGTCAAATCCACAGAGGTTCCACCTTTCAACTTAAAGGATCTACTGCTAATGTTCTTGTGCTAGCTACCACGGCCTACATTTAGGGGTCTTGGTTTAGGGTTAGATCAGGAGTGTGTAACTGTTGATGGGTCAGAGCTGTTTTGGCAGTTACTGTAAAGGAGTTTCCTAAATGTGAACAAAAGGTCCTGTTTTTTCCCCCCCCTTTTTTTGCAATACTTAATCGATTCCCTCGAGAGAAAATTCTTGGATGTTTTTGACCCATCCTTTAGGAGCAGTAGGCAGCTCTTATGGTACCAGGGGAGCAGGTTGGGGTGGAGTATCTTGCTCAAGAATGCCTTGACATGTAGACTGAGAAACCTTGGGCTGGATCAACCAACCTTCCATCTGGAGGACCACATTCAGTTCAGAACTTAAGAAGTCTCTTGGATGAGAAGTGAAATATCTTAAACCACCCTTAAGCAAGTCCAGTTGATTATTTTTTCCTCTTCTTAATTTACCAGCAGATGTTCTTCGTCTTTCTATTGGCTATGATCAGTAGCTCCATAACTGTGCAGCAAGAATCAGAAAATATGAAAGCCTAAACAAGTGAGTTTATGTATAAAGTAATTCTGTTTTTCCAGGTGAAGATTTGTGACATGCAGATGAGGGGAACACCTCGAGACCTCCTGCCTGGTGACCCAGTCTGCAGCCCCATGGCCACTGTGCTGGCTGAAGCCACCACACAGCTGATCCGTATATTACATCGAACCGATCACTGGACCCACGGTATCAACAAGACCATGATTGAACGACTCCATAAGATTAAACCTTGCTTTCGAGAGTCAGCCAGTTCATCTGGGAGTGGTCAGAGGCTGAAAAAGAGTCGCTCAGTGCAGAGCCGTGAGGAGCATGATGCCCAGAAAGAAAACCAAGACACTCCCACAAGGACAGAGGAGGAGAGGGGGCGCCATGGACGGCAGTACAGTTTAGGGGAGCTGTCGGATCACCACCTGAGGACGCTCTGTACTGAGGTTTGGCCAGTCCTGGCGATCATTGGTGGGGCAGATGCAGGCCTACGTGTCGGTGGGCGATGTGTGCACAAGCAGACTGGAAGGCTTGCTACTCTTCTGGGTGTAGTGAAGGAAGGCAGCACCTCAGCAAAGGTGCAGTGGGATGAGGCCGAGATCACCATCAGGTAGTTAAGAGTCACTTTGTCATGACAATTTCTTTAGTAGTCCACTGTATTTGTAATGAAATGGTGTTCTTCAGGGTTTGGCTGGTACACCCTGACCTCATTGCATGAATTTCACAACTAATCACTCTGAACATGAATTTGCACATTGTCAAAACAAAGTCATGGTTATGCTCACATTCCTAAAGTTAGCTCAGATCAGCCAAGTTTGAACCAATTGACTCACAGGAGTGTGTTTTTCTTAGATCGAGTTTGTTTTTCTTGACATTTCCTATTGAAAAATTACAGTGACCTGTCTTTAGCTCTAACACCTAACATAATTGTCCCCTGAAATGACAGGCGACTACACATAGATGCATTTTTGCATAAGGAGCCGCTGTCAAAAGCAAAAGTCATATTTACGAGACAGCTCATAAACAGCGTGACAAGTTCTGTCCTCACCAAACTTTTTTTACTAGTGCACTGAAAACTGGTATTTGAGTCTTATAAGTGAGAACATTAGAAGAATAAGATCTACTTTATTAATCCCCTAATGGGAAAATTACTTTTTACACTCTACATATCTTTGTGTTGGATACAGAGTTAGTGTACATGCCCCTGAAACACAACCACAACACACAAGGGGCCTGCAAGCATGCAATTAGTACATGGGGAGGCAGAGTGACGGGTAGCCACATTGCGTGGTGCCCCAGTTGAGCAGCTTGTAAGGGGACGGTGCCTTGCTCAATGGCGTCTCCCACTCTGGCGGGAGTGGGAATCGAACCGCCGATGTCTGGGCGAAGTCTGGTCATAAGGCTTCTGCTCTACCGCTGAGCCACTGCCGCCCCAAACGAAACCAACTCAACCTTCTGTGTCCTTGATAGACATTCCACCTAGTCAACCTGATAGGAACATGTCTTTACTCTGTCAGCCATGATGGCCTCTGAAACCTTTGGTTTCATCTTGTATGTCATAAAATGAAAACTTAAGTGTGGAAAACACCTGAATACTTTCATGCAATGGTATCATGACTACTGGTTTGGCTTCAGTGCTTGTATATTTAAGTCATATGTGATGTGCTGTGTGTACATGGTCTTCAGCTTTGTGATCACATGACTTATTTTTATTGTTTAAAAATGTTTTCTTCACTGCCTTATTCACATTCCTTTGCTTTATTTTCAGTCACATTTCCGCCATTAAGCGTCCCTTGCACTGATTTATTGCATTTATCTCTTTTACCAACTAACTTTTACTAACTTTTGCGTCATTGTTGCTCTTTTGTAAATCATGGGGCAGCATGATTTCTTAATACATTCATTTCATCTTTTATCTTGCATGCAATGCTCTCTCTCTCCTGCCCTGTCCCTCACTTTGTGTTTCCCTCCCTTGTCTTTTTTCACTCTCCACTCCCTTCTATTAAAGCTTCCCAACTTTTTGGTCACCTAGTGACACTCCACTATACAACCTGGAACCGTGTGAGCCTCTACCCTTCGATGTGGCTCGTTTTCGTGGCCTCACCGCCTCTCTGCTGTTGGACCTGACGTACCTTACCAGCATCCATGAGGACACCGCTGCAAAGCTGAGCACCCGACGCCACGACAAGAAACATCGCAACGCCACCTCCACCGGGCACGAAGCGAACAGTAACGAAGACAGTCGCAATGAACAAAAGGATAATATTGTAACATCTTCAGGAGGGACTCCAAGCACGACCTCTGACTTGAGAGTATCCCATAGCCTTGATGAGGTGAAAGCGCATTCGGCACCCAACTCCAAATCAGAGAGTGAGATCTCCTCTGTTGTCGGGGCATGTGGGCAAGAGACTCTTTTCACTTCAGCGCCTCATACACCTGCTGAGGGGAGTAGGAAGAAAGGCCACGAGCACGGCTCCCGCAGTCTTGAACCTTCTCCTTCCTCTGTGGCCACCCAGTCAGAAATCCATGCTGTTCAGCTTTCCTATCTCTACCTGGGAGCCATGAAGACCCTCAGTGTTCTGCTTAGCTGCAGCAAGTATGCTGAGCTGCTGCTAATACCAAAGGTACCCCAGTTTTTTATAGTAGCTTTGCTAATACGACAATAGTTTATGCAGTTTTGACTTGGATTATTTTCAGAGGAATGAGGGAAATTTTTTTAGCACTGCCTGAAAAAGATGAAGGTAATAAAGGTTGTTTTAAAGTTTGATTTCAGAATCGTCTACAATCAATCCAAAATAAATTAACGTAGAGTATTTGTATACTGTATTTCAGTAAAACACAAAATTAACCGCTGCTACAATCTTTTAACCATGTATTAAAAATCACGCTAGGTTTATCAAATCTAATGTCTGCACAGATCCCCTTAGCATTTTGTCAAAACTACTTCTTCTTGTACTGTCTAGGTGTTACCAGACTCGGCACCCAGCGGGCACAATGCTGATATAAATGCCAGCCCCGCTGGAAGCGCTGTGGCAACCTCACCAGTGTGCAAGGAAGAGGTAGAGATGCGGGCAGCTCTGCAGTTCCTCATGCGCCATATGGTGAAGCGCGCAGTGATGCGATCCCCTATCAAGCGAGCCTTGGGTCTGGCAGACTTGGAGAGAGCACAGGCCATGATTTTTAAGCTAGTGGTGAATGGGTTGCTGGAAGAGCCTAGCAGTGGGAAGACTAAGCCTGGTGAGAAAATGATGAACAATTATTTTTACCTTTATCATGGAGGTGATGTTTTCACTGTCGTTGCTTTGTCTGACGGTTACTAGATTACTAGATTGGGTACGTGGGAACCTGGAGCCTGTTAAAAATCTCCTTGGCCCAGCTAAGGATAACGTCCTCTGCATCTATGCAAGGACCTTGGGATGAAGTGAGGACTGGTGCAGGGGGGTTTATCTTTTCCCCCTTTGGTAGCTGGCAAAGAGTCTAGGTCCCCTTGGCCCAGCTAAGGACAGTGACCCTGCAGTTATTTCTGGATTTCCAAATATTTTGAACAGCTGTGTTTGGAAGTTTTCTTTAATCATACAAAACTACCAATTACTACACACTTTTTAAAAGGGTGACACATTGTCCAAGGAAGCAAAAGAAAGACCTGTAGATTTGTTAAGTCTTGGCAGAGGTATTTATGTCAGCAAGAACCAGCCGAGTTTAGCTTTGTCTGCTTTTCCTCCTCAGGATTGAGAAGTGAACCAGATGGTGAGGGGGAAGGTACAGAAGGTGAACAGTTGGCCCAAACTCCTGTCACCACCAGCCCTTCTGCCTCCAGCACCACCTCCTTCATGAGCTCCTCGCTGGAGGACACCACCACTGCTACCACACCTGTCACAGACACAGAAACAGTACCAGCCTCCGAGTCTCCAGGCGTCATGCCTCTCAGCCTCCTCAGGTCAGACCAGATGGCTGCACATCCTGTCACTCAGCACATGCTAATAATCAGCCTTGTCTTTTATCAAACTGAGATGATTAATGTAATGCTTCTGTGTGACGTGTCAGGCAAATGTTCTCAAGCTACCCAACAACGACACTGGTTCCAACCCGCCGAGCACAGACTCCCCCGGTGTCGTCTCTGCCAACGTCCCCTTCAGATGAGGTTGGCCGCCGGCAGAGTCTCACCTCCCCTGACTCTCAGCCTAACAGACCACAAAACAGATCAGGCACCTGTAAGTGTACAACATTTACATCCTTAAATGTTGCTGTTGCTGAAAAACAGAAATGCATTATTTTTTATATTGTCGTCAGCTTTGAACTGAATTACATGCTCCATAACTGACAGGAGACTTCACTGTCTTTATGGTTTTGTTGTTGGGTGACGTGTGTGTCCATCTGGTAGTACTAAAACTAACTTGGGTCCGGTTTCTGACCAAAGGGAGTATTTCCTGTGCTTTTCAAGCATAAGGTCCTTACACAGCCCCATTTCCCAGTTAGGAAAGATGTTCCTCCAGCTTTTGTTCATAAATAGCTTTTACGTGATAAAATGGGAGCAGCTGCTCTGTTTTTACATTATCTTTATACAGTAGCTGATTTTGGCCCAGCTGTGTTGCTGTATCAGTAAATTCTCTTGAATATTGTTTTCACTCCTATTATAAAGGATGATAGTAATAAATTACATTTCTACCAAAAAATAAAAAGCACAGCAAAATACAGTATTAGAAGTTATGTCTCTGTCAAGTAGTTGATATTCAAGTTTGTCGTGTTTCTGTATCTGTGATGTTAAAGGCATCACACAGATGACCAAATGTTTGGCTGCTTAGGTCATATCAGGACTTGGGGGGGTGTCCACTGTCCATATGTCAGTTTTGTTTTCTTGATTTTCAGCTACTGGAATGCACTACTGCATATCTTCCTGTTCTTTTCTCAAAACATAACCTATTCCATTCTCTTTGACGTTACTATTAATATTCCAGTAATGTTGAAAAAAATCATCACATGTAGATCATATTTGGTAATAGATGAACTGACAAGATTTTGATTGGTTTTTTTTGTTTTTTTGCCCCAGTGTAGTGCCCTGTGAGTTCAGGCATTCTAGAAAATAATTGTTTATGCTAGTGGATGATATGCTTTCTCACTTATTTAGAGCTCTTGGTCGTGCAGTAATTTGTAGAACAAGTCTTTCTATGAAGTTGCTGAAAAAGAAATGGATTGCAGGATATCATGTATTACAGTATGTTCTTTATTGAAATAAAAGAGAGGAATAAAAACTAGTGTTGTACCATAATATTATTTCATGCATTATTGTGCACCCCTGACTGTCTGTAATTGTGGTAATGTCTCCAGCTTTGTCAGATCCCAGCAGCAGACTGTCAACATCTCCCCCTCCTCCTGCCATTGCTGTGCCTTTACTAGAAATGGGCTTCTCCCTGCGACAGATCACCAAAGCTCTGGAAGCCACTGGTGAGACATGCTCAAATTCCATTCTGGTTTGATTAATTCAATTTAAGATGAATTATAAATTTGAACTGCACAACATGGGCCGATACTGCAGTTAAAATTTCACAGTAGAAAAAGCCTGTCACAAAAAAATACTAGTGTTGCGAAAATAAACAGTAATTAGTTGGTCATTAGAGAGTGTTGCATGGTTTTGACGTAGAATTTGGTGTTTTCATACTTGACCTAACAATAACAGCATTAATGGACTATTAGAGTGTTTTAATCACTGTAATAGATTGAGCATTTATTTTGCTCTTTCAGGTGCCCGAGGAGAAGCAGATGCTCAGAACATTACAGTTCTGGCCATGTGGATGATAGAACATCCAGGCACAGAGGACGACCACGATGACCCACATGCCAGAGTTGGTTTGCCTGGTGATGGGTCAGATTCGTCCTGTGGGGGTGCAGCAGCTTCTGCTGGAGGCAAATCCCAGGATAGGAGCTCATATCTGTGCTCTCCTGGAGAGATAGCCAGTGCTGATGCTTCAGAAATGGAGGAGGGCTTCATTGAGAGGTATGGATGGAATTTGCTAAGGAAATGACACATGCTTAATCCTACTATCAATTACAGTACCAAACTTAGAACCAAGGCAGTCAGAGACTGCAACATCCCTTTTGCTGCTCGAGTAATGTGCTTTTTGTTTCATCCTTCTATCTGCAACGGTTCCGAAGATGTTTGGGGGATGTATGAATGGGTGGAACAACACACGAACACTGACAATTACAAAACATCACCGCTTTGAGGCGAAATGTAATAATGTGCATGAGTAAAAACAATGTCTTGGCATATTTTTATAGGAATCTAGAATGTAGTTTAGATCACATAACATTGAAATTCTACTCATCCCTTTTGCTGATGGAAACTCTAAAAGTGTTAGCATGAACCCTGTCTGAGGAAGGTTATTCCATGAGACAAACAAGAACTCACAATCTCAATGTTTTGTAGTCCTGATGGTCTGGAGCAGGACAATGCTTCGGCCTCCAGCAGTGCTCCACCCAGAAGTCGCTCTGCTGTTGGTAGGAAACATCGCTTTGACCTGGCTGCGCGTACACTGTTAGCCCGTGCTGGTAGGTACATTCCTCAGAGACATCTTTTTCCTACCATCAAACTTGGTCTTAACAGATTTGTGTTCCTCCCTTCACTTTAAACATCCTCTTCTTTGAAGCTGGACTGTATCGCTCCGTGCAGGCCCACCACAGCCAATCACGTCGGGAGGTCTCATCCCTCCAACAGCAACAAGACCCAGGAGCCCTTTATGACTTCAACTTGGATGAAGAGCTGGAGATGGACTTGGACGAGGAGACCATGGAGGCCATGTTCGGCCAGGACCTCGCCAGTGACACCGACATTCTGGGAATGTGGATCCCGGAGGTACTGGACTGGCCAACATGGGTGTGTGTGACTTAATGCTATGGCTAAAGGGCTGCCATAACCATTCTGCTCTTTTAACCTCCCTGCATCACTTCTCACTTGCAGTGAATCCATTCTTTATAAACACGATAAAATGCCAGCTCTAATGCACAGTCATTTAAGCACACCTTGCCTGAAAGGCCACCCGTAACTGGCATGAAATAATGGAATAATTTCAATAGCTTCTCTCACTTGTGCTCGGGAAAGCAACTCTTAGCGCCTTCATATTCCTAACAAAACATTGCATGAATGCTTAACTTGTTGTTCTCAACATCTTTGTATATTTTGTGTGTTCTGTGTTAATACATGTTTGTCCCTCTTTAAATGTACCACACCTCGCAGCACGTATGTGAGACAGACGATCGAGATGAGGTGGTGGTGTGCGAGTTGTGCGAGGCCAACGTGGCGAACTTCAATCAACACATGAAGAAGAGTCACCCAGGTTGCGGCCGCAGCGCCAACCGGCAAGGCTACCGTAGCAACGGCTCCTATGTGGACGGCTGGTTTGGAGGAG
This sequence comes from Antennarius striatus, assembly GCF_040054535.1. NCBI lineage: Eukaryota > Metazoa > Chordata > Actinopteri > Lophiiformes > Antennariidae > Antennarius > Antennarius striatus. The sequence continues at coordinate 23,344,154 of NC_090776.1, read as the reverse complement.
AGTGTGGGAGTGGAAACCCCTACTACCTGCTGTGTGGTACCTGCAGAGAGAAGTACTTGGCCATTAAGAGCAAGGCCAAAGTCCCCGTTGTGGAGAGGTGTGTGTGTTGTCAAGGACCATTACTGGGAATGCATTAAATAATGTGCTGTTTCTCAGTTACATGACAAACTGTATAGTGTTTGCTTTGAGTCATCAGGGCTTCCATGTTAAACATCACTGTTATGTTTTAGTTTCTTTGCCTTGTATTTTCAGGAAGTAAAGCTGAAGCTTCTGTGATTTGTATTTAGGTATAAGGGACAGGCTCCTGACCTCCTGGGAAAGCAGGACAGTGTCTATGAAGGTATTTTATCCAAAATCATACAATGAGCTTAATTTGTTCCGTGACTGAATTTGTAAAAGCCCCAAACCCCAATAGACATTAACCAATGGATATACATAATATTCCCGTGCATAAGTAATTTTATCTAAGTTAAGTAAACAATGATAAAGTGTGAAAAGGAATACAAATGTCGCGATAACACACAAGCTATTTATTTATTCCAAGAATAAGATGCGTTCTCAGCTGATATACGTCGAACAAAAATAGCAACGACTCGCACCTCAAAAAACGCATACTGTATGTCAAGTCCCTCATAGGTCAAGGTATTATAGTATTTGAGATGTAATACCTTGACCTATGAGGTCAAGGTATTACATCACAGTGAATGACTGTGATGTCATTCATTAAAGGGTTTGTCTTTGATTCCACTTGCTTGTGTTTTTCTGTCCCTCTGCAGAGGATTGGGACATGCTGGATGTTGATGAAGATGAGAAGCTGACAGGAGAGGAGGAGTTTGAGCTTTTGTCTGGCCCATTGGGTCTCAGTGAGCGTAGGATTGTCCCAGAGGCTGTCCAATTTCCTGACAGTGACCCACTGGGAGCCTCTGTTGCCATGGTGACAGCCACCAATAGTATGGAAGAGACTCTGCTGCAGATAGGTGAGTTGGACCATATAGAAGGAAACAACCCATTGTTCTGTATTATAAGTGCCAATGTGTTGGTGTTTGGAATCAGGTTGTCAGACATCTGTGGATAAGAGCTCATCAGGAAGGGTGACACTGGGGGAGCAAGCAGCCGCACTCCAGAACCCTCACGACCGAGTGATGGCTCTGAGAAGAGTCACAGCTGCTGCCCAGGTGCTTCTGGCCAGGACCATGGTGATGAGAGCCCTGTCCCTGCTGTCTGTCAGGTAGTTATGATTGATGCACTCTCCATCGCTTTCTGTGCATTATGAAGGCTGCATTCGGTTTAAATCCTCATTCTGAAATTAAAACACCTCACAAATTGAAGATTTTTGGTCATCTAGGTCATGGTAGATCTTGGATGAATGAAGTCAACTGGACTTGTAAGAAATACTTGTACATGTTGAGTGGTTGTAAGTCCTCTAGGTCTGACAAAATGATTATTAAAATGGAAATGAGATCTCAAAAACACATATTGATTCCACTTACTCCCAATTGTCATACTTAACAAATTTGTGCATTTTACTTAAGGATATTTAATTGGGATTTCTGAATGTTTGAATACTTGATTTCCTCTTTAGTACCCAAAAATCCAAGTTCCGTTTTAAACAATCTCCAAGAGGCCATTCAAGGCAGTGAAAAAGCCCAGTCATTTTCAGAAAAGATGTTGGGAACTTGTCTCTCAGCCCATTCTGTTGCTTTCCGAAAAATTCAGTGTTTGACCAAGTGTTTCCTCAGGTTGCTCTCCTGCTCAACTTTGACTTCATATACTGTATGTTACTTCACATATGATACTGTGAGTGTTGTCTGTGTTTAGACAAGTGTAGCCACACATACAAAAGAGACTTAGTCTCTCTTACCTTCTCATAATTGTAATTACTCCTACTTAATTATTCTCAATCACACTCAGATTGCTGTCTCACAGAAAGTAATTTCAAGCAAATCGGTGGTTTAATTACCAGCGTAATTTAGTTGGAGTTTAGTATCTAATGCTCCTAGTCGGGAAAAGCTGTGCGTTGCAGTTTCTCCGAAACTGCTTTGTAAATGACTGTAAAGTAATGCATTTCCTCTTCCTCTAAAACAGTGGCTCCAGCTGCAGCCTCGCTGCAGGTCTGGAGTCTCTCGGTTTGACTGACATCAGGACTCTGGTCCGACTGATGTGCCTGGCAGCAGCAGGCCGTGCTGGACTGTCCACCAGTCCAACTGCAGCCTCTGGACACGCTGAAAGGCCTCGAGGAGCCGCCAAGGCGAGCAAACCCATCTCCTGTCTGGCTTACCTGAGCACTGCAGTGGGCTGCTTGGCCTCCAACAGCCCCAATGCTGCCAAGCTACTGGTGCAGCTCTGCACTCAGGTGGGAATAGAAAAGACCTCATTTACTGAAACTGAAGAGAAAATTTTCAGATTGGTTATAACTAGAGACAGAATTTTTAACATTTCAACCACGGGTATGTTTATTAATGAATTCATAAGATTTTTGTCTTAGAAGTCAAACAACATTTGGAAGTTGAACACAAAACAAACGCCTTTTTGGGGCGACCTTGGCTCAGTGATATCGCGGGTCGACTAATGATTTAAGATCGGCGGTTCGATTCCCACTCCAGCCGAGTCATTTGTCGTTGTGTCCTCGGGCATGACACTTTACCCTCCTTGCCTCCAGTGGGGCACTTGCTGGTGTGTGAATGTATGTGATTGTTCCGCTGGTGGTCGGAGGGGCCGTAGGCGCAGATTGGCAGCCACAGATCCGTCAGTCTGCCCCAGGGCAGCTGTGGCTACATACGTACTCTACCATCACCAAGTATGAATGAGGAGTGAATGAATAATGGATCCGATGTAAAGCGTCTTTGAGTGTCCAGAAAAGCGTTATATAAATCTAATCCATTATTATTATTATTATTGTTATCATTATTATTATTATTGTTTCTTGCCGCCAATCGCGAGAAAAGTCGAGAGAAAACATGACGATAAAGTGCTTTTTATTTTAGTTTACTGTATTCAATAATTTTTCACTTAATTCACGTTGAATTGCCTATGGTGCGATTTACGGTACCGTAAACTTCTGTCCAAAAGACGACGGTAATCTTAGGCTAACCTGATTACATTGATGTTTGTTTTTTTCTTACTTTCTTTCTCATGTTTGCTTCTTTCTTTTACATTTCTTTGATATGTTTCATTACTATACAATATATAAATGACATTATGAAATAACATATTATTTTGAAAAAAGGTAGTTTTCTAGCGTCTTAGAACGGATTGAGACCATTTACATTATTTGTAATGGGAAAAATGTATTTGGAATTTGAACAAATCGGTATTCGAACAGCCTTCCGGAAGGAATTGTGGTCGGAAACCGCGGTTTGCCTGTATATGTTTTATTACTTTTAAAGACATAACTCAATGTAGAAATTAATTTTGCCTTCTCAGAACTTGATCTCTGCAGCAACTGGCATGAATCTGACCACAGTGGATGACCCCATCCAGAGAAAGTTCCTGCCCAGCTTCCTGCGTGGTATGGCTGAAGAGAACAAGCTCATTACCTCGCCAAACTTTGTGGTCACACAAGCCCTGGTTGCCCTCCTGGCAGATAAAGGTGCAAGACTCAGACCTGCGTATGACAAAGCAGACATGGAGAAAAAAGGTTCGTAGACTTAAAAACACAATACTTGTTATCCCGAAAAAGGCTTGTGAGTAACGATGCATCACATAAAATACTTAAATATTTGGGTTAGGGTTAGGCCAAATACAGGCCTGTACTATGAATAAAGTTCAATATATGGGGAATGTCTGTTTGTCATATTGCCAAAAAGAACCACATTCATAAAGCTTGTGACAGGTCGGCTCTTTTTAGTCTCTGTTTAGTAATGTTGCACTGTTTTGCCTTTTTCCTTTTTAAGTTTTAATGTTTGTCTTTTTAATTTGTGGGACTCTCTCACACTCACCAGTAAACCTTGTCACCTTTTCTTCCATTTCGAGCAGGTCTAATTGCGCATTTATATGCCCATCCTTCCCATAATCCTTACGCTGTAGGGCCTCTTGAACTGGCCAACGCTCTGGCAGCCTGCTGCCTGTCCTCCAGGCTGTCCTCACAGCATCGACAGTGGGCTGCACAGCAATTGGTCCATACACTGGCCGCTCATGACCGTGACAACAACCAGAGCATGCCTCAGACCTTCGCCGACATGGCAGGGGACCTACGGAAGTGCTCCTTCATCAAGCTAGAAGCTCACCAGGGCAGAGTGAGTCAATGCAGGATCAAGACAAGTGTTTCCTGGACGCATTATAAGTCACATTTCTTGGGTAATGAAGTCCTTCCCTGTTTCCTTTAGGTCAACACATGTGGTTGGTGCTCCAAGAAAGGCCTTTTGGCAACCAGTGGCAGTGATGGGACTGTCAGGATGTGGAATGTAACCAAGAGCCAGTACACCCTCCAGCAGACCTGCATCTTTAACAAGGAGTAAGACTTTAATAGAATAGTGAGGTTCTGATGGATTTGTGATTGAATATTCATCTTACTTTATTTTCTAGTTAAAAATGATCATAGTAAGTCGATAAAGAGGATTTTCTCTTTAAAAAATAAACCATGTTTACACCTTTCTTTAACTCCCTCAAAAGATGATAGGAGTAGATGGTATTTCAAGAATTTCAATGAATGGATGAAGGATATAAATGTTTTTCTGCAAACATGTTAGACTTTCTTTTCTTGATACTAACCTGCATGGGAACTGTCAATTTTGGTTTAATTTCTGTCTTTCTCATTTACCAGCATTGGTTTGTTGGAGGAGGGCGGGTCAGGTTTGGGATCTCCCGGTGATCCTTGCCTGTCTCCTCTTGGGTGGAGTGTCACTGGGAAATATTTAGCTTCTGCCATGGAGAAGATGGTCAACATCTGGCAAGTTAACGGTAATGTTGAATCTCCACCTCGTTCTGTTTATATTTTACTTTACAGTTGGTTAATTATGAATTTAAGTGTTTTTGAAATCCTATTTAAGGCCGAGCATGCTTCACTTGTGTGTGAGGTCCACAGAATATGAATGAGAGAGCATTAAGATTTTATATCTCTTATTAAATATGCATATGCCTTGGGAGTCATTGCTATCCAATCATTTCCTGCCTCTCACTACACGCCCTGCAGTCTGCTCCATCTGTCCTTGGCCACTTCCAGTCACCTCGAAGATGATAGTCCACAATCACAGCCCTATTAGCTTTCATGAGCACATTTTCTCCCCTGCTGTTGAAATATGACTGTGCCCTTACTGCGCTCCATAATTTTTACTCATAAGAAATAATGTGGTTAGTCAAATACTAATTTAATGATCAATTACTTTATCTGTAAATTGTCAGAAATGTTCATCTAAATTCACTACACCTCAAGATGACTTTTTCATATTTCTCTAGACTATTTTTCTTGTCTGAAACACAACTTAATTTACGCCAATTTGTGACAATGAAATCAGCAAATCCTCTGATTCAAGGCACTGAAACCAGCAAATATTTAAAATGTGTGCTTGAAAGATGTATCTTCTTTTTTATGTACTTTGCGTAGTGTGTAATATTAATAAATTAGGTGCCTTTTATTATTGTCATTGAAAATTATCTTGTGTCAACTCAATTTCACGTTGTATTATCCCCAAACAATGGGAAAATCAAAAACTTTCAGCAAGTAGATGGATATGAAACAATTTAGACAAATGACAATGCTCTTAGCATTTCACCTCACAAATTTTGTGCTAAGGTGAGAGATTTGATTAAAGAGTAAGAGATAACATCAGTGAAATCTCAGTGTGATAAAACAAGCACCTCTACTCTGACCTCTTCTTTTAGGAGGTAAGGGGCTTTTGGACGTACAACCTCACTGGGTATCGGCGTTGGCTTGGCCTAAAGAGGAGCCAGAGTCTTTGTGGTGTGGAGAACCCAAGGACATGCTGCTGGTGGGTCGAATGGATGGCTCTCTGGGCCTCATCGAGGTGCTGGATTGCTCCAGTGTGCACCGCACCGAGCTGGAACACTGCTACAGGAAAGATGGTATGACGAGGGTCATCTTTAACTGTAAACTTTGAATAACACACTTCAAGACAAATTGATGTTTACAGTAGTTTGCTTGACTCTGTGACAGTGTCAGTGATGCACATAGCCTGGTACAGCGAAGACAAGCCATTTGCTGTGGGCTATGCAGATGGCAAGCTACTGATCGGATCCAAAGAGCCTTTAGAAAAAGGAGCCATTGTGGTCATCGATGCACACAAGGTAAAACAAATGACAAACACATACATGTGCTGTTTTGATTATGGAAGCTGAATGCCTCTGCTTTTTACAGGACTCAATCACCAGTATGAAGTGGAGTCCTACTGGCTGTATCTTGCTGACCTGTGCCAAAGAGGAGACAGTGAAGCTGTGGGCCAACCCAGACTCTCAGCCAGACTCGGGGCCTGGTTCTGGTTGGCGCTGCCTGCAGAGTTTGCGACATCCATCCATGGTTAACGGTGTAGCCTGGTGTAGTCTGCCTGGACGTGAACCAAAGCCCCTCAACATGCTGGCCATGTAGGTTCAAGTATAAGCAGGATTCCCTGACTGACACGCACACATACACTAACTTACTTGCTTACTATTGGGTCTCAATGTATGAAACATCTTCAGTCTGAAGGAAATGTTTTCATTCCATTTCATTTCCATGGTAGACTAGTTTATTATGTGTCACTCTTTTCTTCAGATGCTGCCAGAATGGTCTGGTCTCAGTCTGGACTGTTCCTCAAGACATCAAAATCTTCCCAGAATCCTCTTTTTCTGACTCTGAGGGATGGTGGGAAAATGAAGTAAAACCAAAATTCATGGTACTAAATATAATGAATAATTACTCCCAACTTTTCAGTTGATAAATAATAGAAAATTAATGAATTGTGCCATTGTGTTGCAGTCTTCCCATTGGACAGGAGATGGAGCGGTTTGTGTTTTCCAGCTTAGGGGCCACATCACACCAGTAAAAACACTGGCCTTCAGCCCTGATGGTCTGGCTCTGGCATCTGGAGGAGTGGGAGGCCTCGTGAACATCTGGTCCCTCAGGGTAAGAAATACACAAACATATAGAAGATGCCCACACAAGGATGCCAGTACAGAGCTGAAAAGAACACTGATTCATCACACACACATTAAACCGGCAACTGTAGATTCCACTGGGTTACACTTCTGCACTGCTGTTTGTCACAGGACGGGTCTGTGCTCCAGACTGTCGTAGCTGGTTCAGGTTCAATCCAGAATATAGTCTGGATTCCAGATGTGGGTGTCGCTGTCTGCTCCAACAGGTCAAAGGTAAAAAAAAAAAAAATGTTTAGATGGATCATGGTTTTCAATTTTTCCTGGAAGCATTTTTAAAAGTAAATTAATATTTATTTACTTTCTGGTCTGCTTCTTTTCCAGGATGTGTTGGTTGTGAACTGCTCCAAAGAGTTCATGATGTCCAACCATGTGCTGGCCACGTGTCGCACAGCTTTGAAGAAGCAGGGTGTGGTCGGCCTCAACATGGCGCCCTGCATGAGGGCCTTCCTGGAGAGATTGCCTGTCATGCTGCAGGAGCAGTACGCCTATGAGAAGGTACAAGGATGCCAAGTTCATTCCTTTCTTTCTGTTATGAACATGTAGACACTGAAACAATTTCGATCTAACATAATTGGAATGTAATTTAAATGTTTTCATAGCATGAACTGGTTACACAAGAAATCTAACTGTACTGTGGGTGACTGTTGAAATTTCCTATATGTCAGTCATTCATGTTTTCTATCCGTGTTTTGTTTTTTTGTTTTTTTTTGTAGCCTCATGTGGTTTGTGGCGAGCAGCTTGTTCACAGCCCCTACATGCAGTGCCTGTCTTCCCTGGCTGTGGGTCTTCACCTGGACCAGCTCCTGTGTCGCGCACCTGTGCCGCCTCCCCTCCGTCATCGCCCACCAGAGTCTGGAACCGCTGTCTGGTGCGCCAGCGAATGGGCTTGGTTGGACTGCTTCTCCACAACAGTCAAGGCGGCGGAAGCCCTCGCTCGCGGCGCCACCTTCCCACAGTCATTCTCTGTGCCTGATTTGGAGCCTGTACCTAAAGATGAAATGATTTTGCTCATGGTGGGAAAGCTGTGCTGTTGTAACCGTGGGAACTATTTATTCTGTAATTAACTCCTGTTGTACTTTGTTTTTCAGGACAACAGTAAATGGGGGTCTGGTATGGATGAACAGATCATGTCCTGGGCTACGTCTAAACCTGAGGTATTTCAGATCAAAAATAGTTTGCCTATGTTCTGTTGCTTTTTTTGCACTATTTTTCTTTATTTGTTGACTGTTTGTTGTTTGCAGGACTGGCACCTTGGAGGGAAGTGTGATGTGTTTTTATGGGGTGCGGGGCGACATGGGCAGCTGGCGGAGGCTGGTAGAAATATCCTGGTGCCCACCACTGCCCCGTCATTCTCTCAGGCACAACAGGTACACTTAGTTTTGTCAGCTACATCCACAGAACGCCATCCTGCTCTCTATAATTAGAGCCAGTGATTTCACATGGGAGAGTCATTCATGTACTCAAGTGGTGTTTTTCAAAATTGGTAAAAACATTTTGAAGTCTTGTCTTATTTTGCAAAGCAAAGGCAAAATACACACAATCATTGTTGTTTGGTGTTTGAGTTTGTCACGGCCTGATGTCCCCTGATGGTTCTTGTGATATTCTGTCACATCATCAAGAAATCAGTGTGTCAGGATAAAATTTTGCTGCAATGATTACCATTAGTACAAATTTGTATGAGTTGGGGGAGATGTGATTTCTTCTGATTGCTCTTGTTTGAGTTTTTATGAATGTGATGAAGCTGCTGTCATGGATGATTTTTTTCTCACCTTATTCATCTCCTGCATCATTTCTTATTCTTTTCTTAACTCCCTGCTCTCCTTCAGGTGGTGTGTGGTCAGAACTGCACCTTTGTGATCCAGCCGAACGGGACAGTGTTGGCCTGTGGGGAGGGCAGCTATGGCCGTCTGGGGCAGGGCAACTCGGACGACCTGCATGTCCTCACCGTGATCTCAGCTCTTCAAGGTGCTCCTCCGACCGTTCATTCCATACTCCAGGGCCTGGGTCCAATAGCATATTATCTTATAATAGTACTTTTAATTATTTTACCAAATCTAATCAGGGATATACTTCTTAAATTTATGGACAAGATGATCTGTAATCCGAACACTTAAGTACTTTATCTGATGTATTTAATGCATCAAGAAGCTTTTCTTAAATAATGTGGCACCTTCAACCGGACTGTTCTTGTGTCTTCTTCCCTCAGGTTTTGTTGTGACTCAGCTGGTGACATCATGTGGCAGCGATGGCCACTCCATGGCTCTGACAGAGAGTGGCGAGGTCTTCAGCTGGGGAGACGGGGACTATGGGAAACTGGGCCATGGCAACAGTGACCGTCAGCGCCGACCAAGGCAGATCGAAGCACTGCAAGGAGAAGAGGTGGTGCAGGTTGGTGATCTCCCCTCAACATATTTTCTACAACTTATTAAATACAACAAAAATATATTTGATTGAGTTCTGCGTAAACATTAAAATCAAGGGTACCTGGAAATCTCTGATTTGGGCTCATATTCTGTCTTTGTTTGGTAACTTGGCGACATCTGCTTCTTGTCTTCCAACATTTTGCCCTCAGATGTCCTGTGGCTTCAAGCACTCCTCGGTGGTTACAGCTGATGGAAAGCTTTTCACATTTGGCAATGGGGATTATGGCAGACTAGGTTTGGGAAACACCTCGAACAAGAAGCTTCCAGAGAAGGTCACCGCTCTGGAGGGATATCAAATCGGACAGGTGGGATCCAAATCTGTTTGAACTGATCAAAGGGAAAAGCACAGTCCTTATTTAAGAGCTTTTTTTCTTCCATGGTGATGTACTACAAAAAAAAATCTCCAAACATAAGACGAGAGCCATACACTTAATGTAAGCTGCAGAATGGAAGCATTTCTGTTGTCAAAATTTTGAAACCAATCATTATGTCTAGTCTCAGAGAACCAACGATTATTTTTTCAGTTTAAAACAAGTAAATATTGCTTTGATTTAGCATATTTTATTATTATTAGATATTAGTTTTAACACTTTGTGTACAGCTGTCACTGTTGGCATCTTCTTCGACAAGACCACAAAAGAAAGTACTGTAGTCGTCCATGACTATTTTTGCCCCTCTTCAGCAGAAAGATGATTCATCTCTCACATTACGGTATTGTGTGCTTCTTTTTTAGGTCGCTTGTGGTTTGAATCACACTTTGGTCGTCTCTGCTGATGGAATGATGGTTTGGGCTTTTGGTGATGGAGACTATGGAAAACTGGGACTCGGCAATTCCACAGCAAAGTCCTCTCCTCAGGTAGTTTTTGTTTTGCCACAAGGCCTGGTTCACCCCTTAGATATTAATACATGATGAGCTTTTTAAGCGAATGCAGTGAGTGTTGATTATAAATTTGAATTCCTTAGAAAGTAGATGTCCTGTGTGGAATCAACATAAAAAAAGTGGCGTGTGGAACACAGTTTTCGGTGGCTTTAACCAAAGATGGAAGAATATTCACTTTTGGTCAAGGTATGTGTGATTTCATTTTTACCACCCCCCCCAACTAATTTTTTGACAATCACTGGAACTGAAATGACTAGGTGAAAAGGAGGAAATTGGTCAGTAATTGATTATTAATGAATTGCTCTGTTGATTTTTTTTCAAATAAATTAATGTGATTCAAACTCCGTACACAGAATTTTATTGTTAACAGATTTTTTTCATATATCAACACAAATAAGTGTAACATATAAGGAAATACAACAATTTATCAAAATAAGAACAGATTTCCAAAAAATGTGTGTCATAGCCATCATAAGTTTAATTTTAAACTAATTAATAAACAAAAGGACACGACTGAAGAAAATCTTTTGTGTCAGTGGTAATTGTGGTGACAGATCTTTGAGATAAGTGTTTTCCCTGCTCTTGTAGACCGCCTAATTGGGCTCCCAGAAGGCCGGGCCAGGAACCACAACCGGCCCCAGCAGGTCCCAGCTTTGTCAGGGATCCATATCCAGGATGTGGCTGTTGGGGCCGAACACACTCTGGTGTTGTCTTCCACCGGAGACGTTTATACTTGGGGCAGCAACTCAGAGGGGCAGGTAACCTGTTGACACACACTCATGGGTCCAACTGATGGGTCAGAAAGAACCGAAACATACAAAACAGAGTGCAGAACAGGACAAAAAAAAAACTGGATCAGAAAATCTTCTTTAATAATACATTTTAAAAGGAACATAAGAGTGATAAGTACAGTCTTGATTTGGGAGAATTATGAAATCCCTTTCAGTTCCATGTTGCCGTCTCCACCAGTAGAGTGAAGAGTATTTCACTTACACAGTTTTTCCAAATGTGACTCTTTATTCAAAATTTGGTGATGGAAGTAAATAATGATGAATTCACGAGAACCATCTGTACCTTTTGTTGCACAGTTGGGTCTGAGTCACACCAACCATGTGAGAGAACCTACCATTGTGACAATGCTGCAGGGAAAACACATCCACCAGATCTCTGCTGGACGCTGCCACAGTGCTGCGTGGACGGCGCCCTGCGTCCCGCCTCGAGCTCCAGGTTAGACACACTCTGGTGCTTCTGTTTCACACACTATCCCAGAGGCCAGACTTGCTGCTGAAATGTGCAGCAAATACCAAAGTGGGTTATGGTATGGTAAACGCATATTCAAAAAGCAGGAGTAAACATTTTTAATAAAATCATATTTGCAGGTGATGTTTAAACCAAACATGATGTTTTGCATAATAACCACAAAACTATTTGAAACAGAGAACTCATTTATGAAGCTTTTTTGTTGTTATTTTTGTTTGACTTAGTTTTTGCACACAATTTATAATGTTTAGTGGTTATAAATGTACCCCCTCTCTCCCTCGTGTTGCTTTGTCTCCTCCTCAGGCTCGTCGGTTCCTCTCCAGCTCGGTCTCCCTGTGGCGATTCCTCCTCAGTACAGCGGGCTGAAAGAGGTCAGCATCGAGGCGGTGAGGGCTCGCCTGCGACTCCTCTACCACTTCTCTGACCTCATGTATTCCTCGTGGAGACTGCTCAACCTCAGCCCCAACAATCAGGTAGGCAACGATCAAGACTCAGATCGCATATTTAGCAAATGGAAAATTAGATTAAAATAGTTTTAAAGGAGATGCCGACCTCAGGTTTTGCAAAAATAATACGACTATTTTCAATACCACCAAAGATGCTCAACACTTTTGTGACGTCTGAGTGGAAAAGTTCATGAATGTAAACTTAACTACAGATCTTGTTAGCAATAATCCACAGCTTGCCTTTGTTTTTAGAAGAGTTGACTTATAGAAGCTCAGGCATACATTTAGAAGTTCATGTGAAATTCAACTGCAAGGAACAGTAAAAGCTGCATGTACTCTCTGTGTGGAATTCTGAAACTACAGAGCTGTACGTCCCACTACAATGCTGGTACATGGGGGATTGTTCAGGGCCAGCTGAGGCCCCTGTTGGCCCCCAGAGTCTACACTCTGCCCATGGTGCGTTCAATAGGCAAGACCATGGTGCAAGGCAAGAACTATGGCCCCCAGATCACCGTCAAACGGATCTCAACACGGTCAGCATCCCATTACATTATTATTCATATTTGTGAAATGATTTACTGTTACAGCACAGTGTTATTAACTCTTTGTTGCATTTCTGAAGTTCATTAGAATTCACACAGAGGCGCCCCGAGGATTCAGATGCATTCCTGCTTTAGGGTAAACTTGTGAAACTTAGAACTCTTTTTTATTTTTTCCTTTTTGTGTACAGAGGACGGAAGTGCAAACCGATCTTTGTGCAGATCGCTCGTCAGGTTGTGAAACTCAACGCCTCAGACCTCCGACTTCCCTCCAGGGCTTGGAAGGTCAAACTGGTGGGAGAGGGAGCTGATGACGCCGGGGGGGTTTTTGATGACACCATCACCGAAATGTGTCAGGTATGAACAGAGGAGTTCTAAATCTGATCTCTAAATGATCCAGGAGATGACCGGACTCCTTACTGTAAGATACCGTGATGTGATCTGTAACCGTGTCTGTAGGAGCTGGAGACGGGTGTCGTAGATCTGCTCATCCCCTCCCCGAACGCCACCGCTGAGGTCGGCTACAACAGAGACAGGTGAGCAAAGCCACCAAAATGAAGGTCTGTCTGCATTGATTCTGATTGTCACAATATTTGACACATGATTGAATATATTTAATTATATTAATTTATTTGAATATTGCTTCGAAACATGTTTTTACTGAAGATGTTTTATGAAAATATTTTTTCCTGAACATTTGTTCATTGAATACTTGACCAGGGTTTGCTTCTAAATCATGCTCCAGGTCTAAATCCTGGAATCTGGAAAATCTGTCCCCTCCTATTTTGATTATTAACACTGAACTTATCAACAAATTTAAACTGAACAGTTTTACTGTTTCCTCTAATCTGTTCAGGTTCCTCTTCAACCCGTCTGCGTGCCTGGACGAGCACATGCTCCAGTTCAAGTTCCTGGGCATTCTGATGGGCGTGGCGATCCGCACCAAGAAGCCCCTGGACCTGCATCTGGCGCCGCTGGTGTGGAAGCAGCTGTGCTGTATCCCCCTGCTGCTGGAGGACCTGGAAGAGGTGGACCTCCTGTACGTGCAGACGCTCAAAAGCATTCTTCACATTGAAGACAGTGGCATCACCGAGGATAATTTCCATGAGGTGGGAAATTCATTTTGACTCATTTCAAATACTGGTATTGTTAAATGTCATAAATGTGCAGGAAAATCTGTACAAATGATAAAACCTACCAAGGTAAGCAACAAATGTTTGTAAACACTGTTTCAGATGATTTGACCTCTCAACCCGTAACCCAGTTTCCCCGGGCTCCTTGAAAGTCACACAGTCATATGTGTGAAGTTATATGTGCTGTTACTGTTGTAAAAAAACAACAACAACAACATCCGTTTGCCCCATTGAACTACATTTATTTGCATATTAAGTTGAGGAGGAAGATCTAACAACTCGAAACATTCCAGTTGTGAAGTTGCTGATCTGGAGCAAACCTACAACTACAGTTTCCTATATAGATACTGATACCATGTGTGAACATCCCCATTGAAACAAAATCAGCATTAGCATTGCACTCTAAATTCAGGTTAGTCAAACGGACTCATAAATCAGTTTGAATAATCCAACTCAGTTTGTCTAAACTAAACTAGAAAAAAATCAGAAAAATTGAGAATAGTTACTTTGTTATAAATAGTGAGGCAGAATTAAATATTGATATCATTATAGAAAGAATGAAAAATAGTGCGAAATAATCTGATCTCAAGCTGAAAGCTGTCTTGTCATTTGGCAAATCCACAGTGAACTCTCATTGCTGTACATAGAGGTGGGATTTACTTTTACTTTCTAAATTTCGTTTGACCCGAACTCATCGCTCATATAATTTAATGCATAAAACCGCATTCTTGAGAACTCAGCAGTGAATAAATTACACGGCGCCACGCCTCCACATCCACATGGCAGCTCCAGCACTGTGTTTAAACTTGATCTCAGGTTTCACATCCCAGACGTGAGTCTCACTGGATCAGTGGTTATTGTTTAGACAACGCGGCCACCTTGTTTACTGCTGCTCAGCCATGTGAAAGTTTGATTCATCAGAATCACATGCGCACTCGGTAAAACATAATAGGAGGCCAGCTTACACCCTCATGAGCCTTTTCTTATTTCCATAGCAAACCAAAACACACCCCAGCTGATGTCACGTAGCACGACCACGCCTCACCCAGCAGCGCTAACAGGGGCCGGCAGTGATGCTGATGTGATTCATAAGAAGTTAATTCTATTCACAGCCAACATAACTGAACGTTAACCATGTTCGCATTCCACACTCCAGAAAACAGTAATGTTGCTGTGACCAGTTTGAAGCACTGTTTTCAGCTCAGGCTGCTGCTCCGTCTGGTACATGGTGTTCCTCTCCCAGTCCTGATAAAGCATCAGTAAGGCTGTGGCTACAACCATTTGCTGAAGCACTCCCACAGCCCGACCCACAGACAGCCTGGCTCAACTGGTAGAAAGCTAACATGTCCCAAAAGCCCCTGTTCTGTCCAAACAACCTCACACAACCCCTACACTGTAAAGCCTCCAGCCTGCAGGAATGTCAGGGCCACTGTTGATGCAGCATATCCTGCCTGCCGGAGACCTGGCCCCCTTCCCAACCTCGCAGTAGAGAGAGGGAGAGTGGGTTTGGAGCTACAACACAACCAAGGCCAGCTCCATCAGGCAGGCCGAGAGAGGAGAGGAAGGAGCTGCATCTGCTGTCTTGGCATGACTGGAGGGAGAGAGAAAGAATCTCCTTGTTTTCATTTTTATGCCAGAAGAGCTGTCAAAAACATTTTTTGTCCTTGACAATAAATTAATGATAAATGTTAGCTTTTGTAACCAATTACTTGTACTTGCATGTACTTGTCATTCAAAGGAAAGCACTGAAAGAGAAGCAAGAGCGTTAGTGGGCTACGAACAAGATGGCCAGAAAGTCTCCTGGCTGGTTAAGCGTTTTTGTCTGATAGATAAGATAGGGGGGGTTTTTTCTATATACGATTGGAATTTATTTTCCAGCTTTCTGTTCTCATTTGAGATTCTCATGTAGATCCCATCCTTGTTTTGATTGATTTCATGGTTATTGCTCAGTACTACATTCTGCAGTAACATTACTGAAAGGGATTTGAGTTTTTGTTTAGATTCAATGTTTCTTACCAAACTATTGTGTTTTTCTTTTAGACTTAACATACGTTATGGAATATATTTACTTCCTCACGATGCTGATTTTTAAATAATTAAATCATGTATTGTTTACATTTAATGTTAGTTCCCAGCAGTGTTTTTCCTCTCTGCTGCCTTCACTTCATTTTTCTTTGTCGTCACTTCCAGGGGTTGAATAGTGAGAAACCAAAGGCAACAATTTTGTGTTTTTGCATGAAACAAACCATTCAGTCTTATGGTCCAAAATCCACAACATACTTTTAATTGTAAATGAAAGACAAATCAAATTGTCTATTGGATGAGTCTTACGAATAAAAGCAATACAAATCAATTTCACTAATTTATTAATTACGTGCGCATTCCCTGTTTTTTCTAGATGATTCCTCTGGATTCCTTTGTTGGACAGAGCGCAGATGGCAAGATGGTGCCCATCATCCCTGGAGGAAACAGCATCCCTCTCACCTTTTCCAACAGGAAGGAATATGTGGAACGAGCTATCGAGTACCGGCTCCATGAAATTGATCGACAGGTACTGTAAAGATTTATGTGGTGTGAGAGCTGGAGATTGGAAGTCCACATCAGTTTTAATAGACTATGACGATAACAGGAGGGGGTCTGAGAGAGGGTTGACTGTTTCAACTTATAATTATTTTTAAAAACAAAAAAGTTTGTTTTTTTTAATTTGTAATACAAATCTGAAAAATATCAACAGACTAAATGCTATAAAAAATGTTAATCTGCAGTGTTGGCGAGGACAGTGAATAGTTCAGAAGAACTTTGAACATTATGGTTTGTAACTTGGACAAAACTTTCTTTTTTTCTTTTTCTAAACTATCAGGTTTTGTTCAGGTATTGCACAATTATACAAATCATTCGGAGCGTAAAACAAACTATATTTTACAATCCTGTTAAAAGAAAGGGAAAAAAAACAAAGGAAAAGAAGAAACCCCCCCCAAAATAAATAACACCCACAACCCACCCACAAAAAACCTCCATCCACTCATGTTACAACATATACAAATAAATACAAAAATTTTATATATAGGTACATTAGAACACAATATGCAATGCCCAATAAGAACAACAAGTGAATATATAAAAAAAACTAAATAAATAAACTAGCCTGGGACAAAAGAAAAATAGTTTTTCTACTAACTGAAACAACGGCCTCCATATTTGTAGAAATTTATCAGTGGACCCTTGTTGTGACATTTTAATTTTCTCAAGTTTGAGACAGTAAAGAGTGTCCCTGAGCCAGTGTATATGGAAAGGTGGCTGTGGTGACTTTCACTTAAGTAAAATAAGTCTCCTGGGCAAAATAATCATAAAGACTAAAGAATCTTTTTGAGAGGAGGACAAAACTGATAGTCCTGAGAAAAATCCAAGTTCTATTGAGCTACTTAAACAGGCGGACGCCTGCACGGTAACACCAGAACTGTGTCTGTATAGTCGGACACAATGGTTTTTTAACATCAGATCAAACAGACTGGAGTGATTGAACTTGAATGTGAACACAGACTTTAACCCCCTCATGTCTGTCTGGCTCTCTCAGGTGGCGGCGGTGCGTGAAGGCATGTCATGGATTGTTCCGGTGCCTCTGCTGTCCCTGTTGACGGCCAAGCAGCTGGAGCAGATGGTGTGCGGCATGCCTGAGATCTGCTGCGATGTGCTGAAGAAGGTGGTGCGTTACAGGGAGGTGGACGAGCAGCACTCATTGGTCCAGTGGTTCTGGCAGACTCTGGACGAGTTCTCCAACGAGGAGCGAGTCCTCTTCATGCGCTTCGTCTCTGGGCGCTCCAGACTGCCCGCCAACACGGCCGACATCTCACAGAGGTTTCAGATCATGAAGGTGGATAGGGTGAGTGAACCAGTGTCCTACAGGTGGGACAGGAAGATGTCCAAATGTGTACAGAAGCCACTTTATTGCACAGTATGGGGTGTTGTTCTTAACGTTTGTAATGATTCATTTTAAATTAACTAATTAGCTGTACGTGTCTTTTCAAACTTGGGTTACTACTAGTTTTTAACCCAGTTTCCAACCTTTTTGCTAAGCTAACATAACTGCCTTCTACTCTGTACTTAACAGACACTAAAATGTTCCTGATCCAGGTTCTGAAGTCAGTACAAACTAGTCACTGTTTTGTTTTCATTTGAGAACGCATTGGAATCTTCTCATCAGACACCAGGCGTTGATCTGACATCTGTATGTGGATGTTAGTAACTCTGGCCACTGAGTACAATAAGAGTTACTTAAAAGGTCTTCTTATCGTCATTGAGATCAGAGTAATTACCCTTGCTGGCATCAGATCAGCTGCACAGTGAAGTGCACCGCAGTCACATGCACAACTATTACATCAACTCTGGTGACTCGTCATTAGATGGAGGAGCTGCTCCACTCTGAACTCCTTACCCTGTCTCTGAACCCAGGCACCCTGTAAAGAAAGCCCATTTTAGCCACTTGTATCCGGAATCTTGTTGTTCTTGCAGTCGTCATCCATCGCTCATGACTGTAGTTGGTTTGAACGTTGAGATCTTGTGCTTGTGGCTTTACTCCGTCTTCATCAAGACAGACCCCCCCATCACTGCAGATACTGGTCAAAACAGCGTCTAGTTTGTCGCTTGGTCTCCCGTCACCTTCTCTCACTCGTGAACAAGATTCCTGAACTTCTCCACTTGAAGCCACGACTCGTCCCTGATTTGAAGAGAGCGATCTACCTTTTTTGGGACAGAGAACCATGTTCTAAATCTGAGGTGGCGGGTCTCATTTCAGCCGCTTCACACCCAGGTCTCAGCGTGATGAAGCTCCCAGGATCACATCATCTGCACAAAGCAGAGAAGTGACTTGGGTCCACCCTGAGCCCTACTACTGCTGCACCTACAAATTCTGTCCTTGAAAAGAATAGTTTTCCCACTTCATGTGAGGGTTTTTTTCCGCGCTGCGTGGAAATGGAAATCTGGTCTTTCCAGAACACTTTCATACACATAAACACAGATGACTATACCGTCATCTTCAGCTAGAACCACCAGCACAGCAAACTAGACAACCAAAGCTGTTCACCATCTACTTGTGAACAGCCGACCAAGTGTTTGTTGCCCTTCGGAGATAAGTTTCATGGATACATTTGCTGCTAATCCATCTCTTTTTGTTTTAATACTGTGAGGTTTCCCATAAATTTCAGCCTTCACAACTGCTAATGATGCAGATGACAAAATGTGTGAATGAGGACAGGCAGCTGTTTCAGAGGACAGATGTGTTCTGATAGAATCCAGATCGGAGACCTTATTCTTGGTGCACTCCCATCTGGAGGAATGAGAAGTTCACTCCTGGGAAAATATGTTGAGGACTCGGTTTGGCTTTGGACTGCCAGGGAGGTTGGAATAATAATGGATCTGCATGTCGATGGGTTATTACTCTTTGTTGACCAGTTGTGCTCATAGTATCTTTTTTTTTTTAAAGCATTTTTTCCTATATCTTCCAACTGAAAAGCTTTTTGTCTTCAAAATACTAACAATTCATGAGTATACTGCCACTTTCAAAATTAATGTAAATAACATTTGGTAAGGTAATGGACTCATATCTAGACTTTACAGTTTGTCCACAGTGGAGAAGTTGAATCTTTGGAAAACAGATCCTGTATGCAAATCGGAAAAAAAGTCTCAAACACAGTCAACACAATGTTTAAAATACAGTAAAACATAATAAATACAGATGCAGTGTCAGTGGTTAACGAGAATGTATAAAAATAAAATGGTTGAGCACATTGGAAGTAAATCTCTGGTGTGCTTGAGCACCATTTTTCAAATATTGACATTTTTTTCCTCACAAAGAAACCTTACGCTCTGTTTAGCCTCAATCATACCCAGAGGAAGTCCTCTAGCTTATCATTTGAGCCAGTCAGGGGCCAGGACCCCGGGGTCTGACTCTCCCTGATAAGGATGAAATATATCTCCGGGCCCCTGTGACAGCAGGTCTGTGTGCATTGGCAGGGGCCACGGCTCCAGATGAAGGACCTGGGTTAGGGTCTCTGCCAGCCAGTAGGGAGCTGTGAGAATCACTGTCAGGTTCTCTCCCTTCACGCTGGCTGGAGTTGGTGGAATTAGCACTATTAGGTGAACACATATAAGAGAACCCACAGCTGCTGGGGGGGGGGGGGCAGAAAGTGCTGTCCTAATGTGATGTTGTCTTTAAAAGGCGATACACAGAGAACAGTAATAACACATTACATTACTAGCTAACTGGAATTACAGCTGGGTTACATCTACACAGGTCTGTGAGAGGTCAGAGTGCAGAAGAGATCAGTTATGAAGAAAAGAGCTACAGGATGATCAGAAATGACATCTTCCTGTTTTATCTCCACAGCCGTACGACAGCCTCCCCACCTCTCAGACCTGCTTCTTCCAGCTGCGTCTGCCTCCCTACTCCAGCCAGGTCGTCATGGCGGAGCGGCTGCGCTACGCCATCAACAACTGCCGCTCCATCGACATGGACAACTACATGCTCTCCCGTAACGTCGACAATGCTGAGGGCTCTGACACCGACTACTGACCGGCATCCACAAAAATGTTTTAGCACCAGGTGCTCCTGCTCTAGTCTGAACACACAGGCGGTCCTTCATCACTGCACCAGTTGAGAACCATGAGCAGAGAAATCATGTTTTAAGCCCATTTTATGTACTTTCAAATGGCACAGATTTTTTTTGTTCTCCATGTGGTTTATTAGCAGTTTTTAATAACACAAATATCACACAAGAAGTGCATTCAATGTTTTTTGTTTTGTTTTTTCATTGCTCCACATCCCATTTTCAGGGTTTCTGCATGGAGGTATGTTTAGTTGTTTGGAAATTGTGTATAAAATATTAAAGCAGATGTGGAGAGAGAATATTGTACATTGTGTAAAATGCTTCATTAGAAAATGTTTTGCATTATATCCATATTTATTGTTTTCATTGCCTTTGCAGTTTCCCAAAGCATAAAAAAACAATAAATGCAGCATAAGTCATGTCTGTCTGATGTTTGATGTCTAAAACTGAAAAAAAGAGAAATATTTCCAAAAAACACCTCACATTTATTTCAGAAGTACAAAATATCAAAAAAGACCATCTTTCATGGGGAAATAAATCATCTTTGAAGAAAACTATGTACATTAAAGAAAAACCTCTACGTGGTTAAGTTCAAAATCCGACATGCTGAAAAAAGCTGGAGTTTAAAGGAACAGTTCATACAGAATTTAGTCATCAGCTAATCTCATCTCCATGCCGATGGAAAGGTTGCTCAATCTGCAAAAACATTTCCGGAGCTTCACAGCTTTGCAGCATTCTCATAAACAACTGAAGAAAATGGGGAGATTGCAGATTGCACCATGCACTTTTCAAAATATGCTTTATAAAATTTAAATAATGCCTGAAGAGCCAAACGATGCACCAACCCTCTCATTATCTAACTGGGTCTTTGGATTTCCTGAAGCAGCTCATGAAAATAAAGCCTGGCTGAGTTTCTTCATCCTGAAGCTCTGGAGAAGAAAAAAAAAAAAATCCTGCTACTGGCGTCTTCGATATTCTCAAGACGAAACATGGACATAAATAAAAACTCAGGTGTGGGCAGGCTCTTCTTAAAATTAGTTGAAATGAGAACAGGTTTTGGATTAACTGGGACAAACTTCAACATTGCTGAGCTTCAGGTGGGTGATACATCTACTGATCTTCAGACATTAAGTTGTAATTTAAAACAGACTTTGTGCCCTATTGGAGAAAATATTTGTAATCATAGTGTGACGTTTGTCCACACTTCACACTTTGGAAATTTTGTGTTACTTGTCAGCGAAGCTCTGAGTTGACTCGAGGTAGAGGAATCTTTAAAAACTTAAAGAAAAGCAGGCATCAGAGTTTTCAGGTATGAATGAGTCCATACCGATGTTTAGATTTATAAATACAGTCAGGATTCTTTCAGTCTCATCAGTCCCTCTCTGCCAAAGAAATTGTAAACCGGTGAGAATCCGTGCCACTCTACCGTCCTCATGAACCACACATCAGCTGATGAAAACTACCAAGGGGACTTAAACGCTTGCATTTCTTAAGGCCTTACTGTATCTTCAGGAAGCCACACGAATGCTAAAAGAGCATCTCACTCAGACCTGACTCCAGATCAGTACACAAAGCGTCCTCCCTCTAGGCATTCTCCGTCTCCTTCAGTCCTGGGAGCGATGATGCTCTCCTTTGCCTGCAAAAGTCTTTCCAAACAAGGTGAGCTGATCTTGAAGGGCGGCGGCCCCTGCGTCAGGCCAGCGTTGGCGCCGAGGGGCCACGGAGGCCTCGTGCGTAGGTCAGTGCTGGAAGACACGGCGTTGTCCTGGGTCGCCTCCAGCTGGGAGGTGGACGCGGCGCACCGGCTCAGTGACGGGTCGGGAGTTCTCAGGGAGCAGATGGGAGACGTGTGAAGCCATTTCAGGTGGGTGGAGGCGTATCTCTCCACGTCTGATGAGCACAGCCACACCAGAGAGGATGGAGGGGGGAAGGCACTGCTGTGATGCTGCAGAAGCAAAACATTCACCGGTGAGAAGTTTCGGGCACAAATTCAAATGTGTATTAAACTTTAATGATTAGTTGAGGAGTCCTGTCGGTATGTAATGCACACCTATTGGGTTCTTGTAAAGCCCATGTGTCAAATTCAAGGCCCGGGGGCCAAATGTTGCCCGCGAGAGCATAGAAGATCAGAGTGTCTAAAAATAAAACTACATTTCCCACAACGCAGTAATTAAAACCATTTTAACATTAACAAAAACTTTTTGAACAAAGTTAATGTCCTAACTTGTGTGTTGTTGATGTTATTTTTCTTTCTTCACTTGGATAGTTTGATTCTTGATGGATGGAGGTCTGTGGGTTTAATAACCTGACAAATTAAAAGAATTTATTATAACAGATAAAACAAATACACATATTTTTTTTATGTGCACCTGTAAGTTTGTAACTTGAATAAGTAATAAATTCTGAGTTATTTAACATTAAAGAGTAGTTACATTTATTTTAAATGACATTGAGTTGCATTGAGTTACATTAGTTACATCTGGCCCTTCGAGGACAGCCGTTATGCTGCTGTGGCCCTCGGTGAAAATGAGTTTCACAACCCTGTTGTAAAGATGTGAGGAAACAGGAAGTGTAGAGTTTTTCACTCAAAAAACATTGTTAAATAGGATGATGTTTCACATAGAACACATTGAGCAGTTGTTTTTTAATTGTTTTGTCATCTGTGTCTATCGGTTGTTGAATTTCCACTTTTAGTTTATCTGTTACTATTTCCATTATCTATAAACTGTGTTGATATTTTCAACACTCTACTATCTAAAGATAACTTATGAAGTAGTTATGAGGTGGATGGAGGGGGCTTTTACCTTTTGCTTCTTGACTGGGGTGCTGTTGTCCCTCTGGGTCAGAGCTGGTTTGATGTGAGGGAACCAGCTCTGAAGCATCTTTTCTATTGTCAGAATAATCCTGAGGAAGCGTCCGCTAGAGGAGAAAAACACACAACTGTTTAAAGGACTGCTCACACCTCTAAACAGAAACAGTGTCACTGAAGACAGATTCCTTTTTCTGACATATCCATAGAGATTGGGATCATTCTGAGATCTGTTTGTCACAGGACGCTGAGGATATCACATCACCTGCAGGGGTTAATCTTTCTTAGCTGCTATACAGTAGGAATTATGTGTGAGATGTATGCAAATTATTGAGCACCATTCTAGTTAGACAAGTAATTCACGATAAAAATCACAGTGAATTTTTTACAGCAAAAAGCGTAATCCACTCAGGCATAAAAGTTCTAATCTTTGGCACATAAGAGGTGTCTGTAAACCCAGAACACCTCATCTGGGATAAAGCCCACTCCCAGCCTGAATTAGATGAGTAACCAAATGATAAGGGTTTGTGCAGAACACCAAGAACCACTTCAGTACCGAAATGATCTGTGTAGAAACTGTAAATTACGCTTCAGTAACATGAAGCACAGACAGAACCCCCTCCACTAGGCTACTCTTCAACTTTTGGTGGTAAGGAATTAGAATATTTCTCTCTAAAATGTAGTAAAGCAGTCATAGTAAATGAAATTAAACGATAATCTGAAATGAGTAATTCAGGACGGCGCTGGAATAAAAGCAGCAAATTCCTCCAGAAGGCAGAACAGGATGAGCTCATTTGTTTGGGAGGAGTTTCTAGAGACGCCCCGCAGCTCAGATGGCTTATGGATGTCTCGCCAATGGTCATTACATAAGCCTCATAAAGCCAACGTGCTGGGCGGTCTGCCGCCATCTGATTGGTCGAGACATAAAACGGCAGAAAGACTGAGTAAATGAAAAGGCCAGGAGGGGAGCTGAACGGAGCGCAACGCATTCCTGTTGGTGTGGAGCTATCTGAACACACAACTACATACAAGGGTCACATCACATGTATGGAGGGGACGGCGACACACACACTCGTACACACCCACACACACGCTTGCAGCCCACACGTGGCAGCAGTAGGGGAACAGCCCTCGCTCCCTTCACAGGCTATAAATAGAGCAGTAAACCCTGCAGTGGGACGATGAGGCCCCGCCCACTGCTAACAGCCCTGAGGCTGTTACACACACCTCCCTCTGTGACATCACACTACAGACCCATAAATTCCACCGCTGCATCTCATGATTATTTCATCACCCCATCAATCATTTTCTGGTTGTTTTACTCCATGTTCTTGTTGTTGTTGTTCCTCAGCCAGTCGCTGGTCTGACCGACCAGCAATTGTGTCGTGTTTGTAGGGGGACGGTGCCTTGCTCAAGGGCACCTTGGCAGTGCCTATTAGGTGAACAGACACCTCCAAGAGCCAGCTCACACTCCAAATGTTTTTGGTTCACACGGGCCTTGAACCCACCACCCTTTCAAACATTTTAAGTGGGAATATATGTGGGTGGATGGGGTAGGGTCTCAGTATGTTCCCCAATAACATGCATTTTTGCTCACATTTTTTGTTTGATGAGTAAAACAATTTAATGTTAATTATTGTTGTTTAATTGCAATTAAATCACTTTCTTTTTCAGAAATGAATTAAAAACAATTTGGACATTGATATGCAAAACATTTCTCACTAAAGAACCGCTTATTTAATAGTATGTCCTAATTTTTACACGACTAAAACCAGGACTTTTTTTGACTGAGCAGCAACAATGGTGCTCATTACAGCAGTAAATGCCCAAAACCACAAAAACCATGTAAAATATTGCTGGTTAAGACTTCACATATATTTACGGATGAAGTCTAATTTGCGGGTTTCTAATGTTCCCTGTTTTCCAATTCATTTGTGACATTGAATGAAGTCTTCTGGCAACTAGAGAGGAATCCATCACTTCCGAGACTTCCAGATATTTTACTCCATGTTTGAGATAAAAACAAACCATCTAATGAGCAGAATAGACCATTAAGTCCTAGTAAGACTTGATTGCACTGCCACATAGATGTAAAAAAACATCCACCGGTTACAAAAACCTGACATTAACACCACACTGACAGGAGAAGGACGAGAGATTTCTCGTTTATGGAACTCATTATAATTTAGATCTCAAACATCTCTCACAGAGTATGAACTACAAAATCCTCCCTGACAGACCGCAGCAGATATTTCTCTCCCGTCACAAGCAGAGTTGACTTTATTGCTTTAAATAATCTCCGTTTACCTCTGACTGCCAGCACGGCTGGATTTGCTGCCGTGTTTTGTGGACGCTGTCCTGCCAAACGCGACACACTGGAGCCTAAAAAA
Source organism: Antennarius striatus (assembly GCF_040054535.1). Classification (NCBI taxonomy): domain Eukaryota; kingdom Metazoa; phylum Chordata; class Actinopteri; order Lophiiformes; family Antennariidae; genus Antennarius; species Antennarius striatus. The sequence goes on along the minus strand of NC_090776.1, from coordinate 23,318,583 downwards.
ACATCAAACTGGTTGTGACGGTGGATGGCTGGAATGTTTTCCGCTTGCCGCATGACATGCATATCGAATCAGACATTATTGGGACAGATTTGGAGCCACCCGCATGCGGACCAGCTCCATGTGTGGTCCGGTTCAGATATGTTGGGTTTAAACATAGGTGTTCATTTCACAGCCCACAAGTCAGATTTACCACACATGCCAAAGCATAAGAAACCAAAAAATGTTCAGTATGATCTTTATTATTGTTAAAGGAAGTAAGTCAGCTTTCTGGCCAATGAAGGAAATAGACCTGCAGTTCATCTGATTTTAGGAGGAAAACCCATTCCCTTCTGAGCTGATATCAGTCTGCTATCTGGGATTCCTTACTGGTAACCAGTGGCACCTTTTTTCAGCACTTCTATCTCCAATCTAACAACTCTATCATGTAAGTTAATAATTTTAAAAAATTCAAATATGATCTACCAGCAGCTTTTAGAACAACTATATGATTGACGGTGTTGACTTTAATTCTAACATCTGCAATAGACACAACTGGGGCAGCGAAGCCATGAGTCAAGTAAAATGTTTCAGAATGATTGGACAACACGACGTCTCAGACACCTGTACTGAACATGTTTACACACATTCAATAGATAATGGTGTTTGTGCTACATTTCCCAGCAGTAGAAATCATATTTAGCCTTAGTCCTTTCAAGCAGGAGTTTAAACGTCAGTTTTCATCTGCAGGGAGAACAACATGATGCAGGAAACTACATCTGTGAGGTCCTGATAGTCAGGTAAGCTGTAAATCACAAAAAAAATGTATTAAACGGCCTTCAAATGTTTTCCTGCGATTGTCAAACTCCACAGAACCGATTCCACCACTGGTCCAGCATCAAAGAACCAAATAAGCCTTTTAAAAAGGAGATGACGCACGCATCCAGAAGCAGCTACAGAGCTGCGTTTGAAGTCCAGACATACATCAGGTCTGTGACGTTACTGCTGGGGTCGCTCAGAGTGCAGGAAGAATGTATAATGGTCAGCAGAATAACAACGTGGACGTTTTAGTGCCTACGATGGTTTATCTTATGACTAACATTGATGTAAGGAAATCCATTTCTGCCATTCTGTGATGAATGTACGGAAACAGTTAAAAGCTTTGGGAAAATGTATTAGAAATAGAAATTAGAAAAGAATGAGATTTATTGTCAAAATACTGACAAGCTGCCCCAAATGATGATGAAATGATGCGCCTTCAAAGGAAAACAATGATAACATAATATATGAATATTTCAAAATTATGATCTTTTTCAAAATAATGAATTATGACATAATAATTATAAACCTCAACATGACTCGTTATTTTTAAAAATCCTATACCTTTAACGATTTCTACACTCTAGAACCAAACATCGTTCATTTTCACTCTTGGATTTGTTGTTCCTTCAGTTACTCTATTGTGTGTGCGCCCCCTGCTGTTTTGGAGAATATTGCAGAGGAGAACATGTCAGCGCTCTGTGGAGGAATGACGCGATGGCTTCACTAGATAACGTTTTCTACTTCCTGTTTGCAACAGCACACACAGCTGAGATGGAGATTAATGGAGGTGGGTTTTCTTATTACAGTATACTGAGAAACAGATTAAGAAGATTTTTTTACCCCATGTTTGGATTCTGAAGGACGCCCATTATTCTCTGGATTCGGTCCATGGCGACGCTCTCCTGAAAACTGCTGAGACCTGCAGGAGGACATAAACAGAGGAATCTGCAGTGAGCATGAGGAGAGGCGGCACGTGGGCCGACCGCTCTGAAGCTAACCATGTCTCCAATTATGACCTCTGCTGTGTCGTCAAGCTCATCCGATCTATTATCTGATCCCCAGACAACACTCTGCCGGCTGGAACAGGCAGAGGGAACATCGCTGGAGTCACAAACACATTCAGTCCAGATTTCTAAAGGTTGTAGCGTCAGAAAATGTTTATGTTCAATGCCACGTCCAGTCCTCGTTTCTCATTATGTGACCTACAGAAGTTGGTCATGTGACAGTGTACGTGATGATCGATCAACATTGTTTCTATATTTCTATTTCTTTAAACTTTTTAAAGCAGTATAATCCTAACCACATGCTGATGAGTAGAGTATAACTTTATTTATCCCTTAAGGAGGTTCGGTCAGGGAAATTAATTTCTCCGTCGCACACAGCAGAGCAAGTACACAAAACACAGAAAAAGCACACAGAAAGCACCAGCACATAGAAAGTAGTACAACACCAAATAGAAAGAGTGATAAATAACCCATCAAGAATATATGAATAGAAAATCATAAATACGCGTAGAAATAAAAAATAAACAGGCCTGGTTAAATATGGGTATAGTGAAATGTCTATAGTGTTTGTATTGTTTTTGCTGTATTGTCTGTGTCGTCCCTCAGCTCTCGTGTGGACTTTCTTCTTCTTCATCGCCCCCAGAGAGGAGTTGAGCAGTTTAATGGCTCGGGGGATGAACGAGTTCTTCAGTCTGTTTGTCCTGCATGTTGGAAGGCACAGCCTCTGGCTGCTCAGGCTTCTCAGGCTTCTCTGGTTGTTGGTAACGGTGTGCAGAGGGTGGCTGACATGGTCCATGATGTCCAGCAGTTTGTCCAAGGTTCTCTTCTATGCCACCGTTGCCAGAGGGTCCAGCTTCATCCCGACCACCGAGCTGGCCCGCCTGATCAGCTTCTCCAGACTAGAGAGATCTGCCTTGGTCACGCTCCCTCCCCAACACACCACAGCGAACGACAGGACGCTGGCGATCACAGACTGATAGAACATCCACAGGAGCTTCCTGCAGATGTTGAATGCCCTCAGCCTCCTTAGAAAGTACATCCTGCTCTGTGCTTTCTTGTACAGCTGCCTCGTGTTGCTGGTCCAGTCCAGCTTGTTGTCCAGCCAAAGCCCAAGATATTTATAGGTCTGCACAATCTCCACCTCCTCCGTTCCTATCAGAACTGTTCTAGGTTGGGGTCTGCCCCCCCTGAAGTCAATGACCAGTTCTTTAGTTTTGGAGGTGTTGAGCTGCAGGCTGTTGCTGTGACACCAGTCAACAAAGTCCTTCACCAGGCATCTATACTCCTCCTCCTCATTGTCCCTGATACATCCCAAGATAGCTGTGCCATAGCTGTACGATAGCTGCGTACTTCTGGATGTGACACAGTTCTGAGTTGTAGCAGACGTCCCCCGTGTACAGGGAGAAGAGGATTGGAGACAAGACAGTCTCCTATGGAGCACTGATGCAGCTGACCACAGTATCAGACATGTCGTCCTTTAGCCTGACGAACTGTGGTCTGTCGGTGAGGTAGTCTTGGATCCAAACATCCAGGCCGGGGTCCACTAGCATTTGTAGGCGTTTGTCCTGCAGTATACAGGGCTGGATGGTGTTAAAGGCACTTGAAAAATCCAGAAAAAGGATCCGCTTTCCTTGTCAAGATGCGAATGGGCTCGGTGTAGCACGTGGAGGATGGCGTCTTCCACGCCGACCTTTTCCCGGTAGGCAAACTGTAAAGAGTCCTCAGCATGTTTCACCTGAGGCCTGAGGAGACTGAGGAAGAGCCGCTCCAGAGTCTTCATCAGATGCGATGTGAGCGCCACCGGTCGGAAATCGTTCAGCTCCCTGGGCCGGTTCTTTTTGGGAACTGGAACGATGCACGACATCTTCCAGAGGGTGGGCACCTTCCTGAGACGCAGGCTCAGGTTGAAGACCCGTTGTAGCGGCTCCCCGAGTTCAGCGGTGCAGGTCTTGAGTAGATGGGGGCTCACTCCATCCGGTCCTGCTGCTTTTTAGGGCCGGAGCTTCCTCAGTTCTCCTCTTACCTGGTCCGCCGTGAAGATGGAAAGAGGCTGTGATGGTGGTGGGAGCTGGGGGGTGGAGGGAGGGTGATGGCGGTGGGAGCTGGGGGGTGGAGGGAGGGTGTCTGTGGTATAGAGGAGGGCTTGCAGCGAGAGAGTGGGGGAGGGAGGAGAGGGGGAAGCTAGGATAGGTGTAGTTGGGCTTGAGGGAGGTAGAATAGGTGGTGGGATGGGGGGAGGAGGTGCACGAGGAGTGCTCGTGGGAAGGGGGGCTGAGGGGGGCTGCTCCGCTGCTGCAGAGAAGGGGTCAGTAGGTTTGGAGAAGAAGGGACTGGGGGGAAGAGGGATGGTGAGGGGCTCCCTTGATGGTTAAAACCATCTTCAATCACACTCGAGGCCTTTCATGCTAAATTTCAGAATGCATTGTACCTCCCCCAGTCTTTTATTAGATGCGTTCAGCTTCAATCGCTTCCACATCCAAAACCCTAAAAATCCAAGGAATAGACTGATGTATCTTAACAAGTCTTCCTCTTTTATACAAACAAGCAGTTTGTTCCCAGTATGCACTGTTTCTGATGTAAATTTATCTCCAAAAATGAATTCACTTTTTGCTTTTTGTTTGTATTAGCTTAAAAAAATATAAAGCTCAGGAATTAAACTGATCATCATTCTGTTATTTTGTTTTTAAAAAAGAGTTTTAAAAACAAGGTGTGGCTTGGTGGATTTTCTTGCTGTTAGCTTTTTTAATTAACAGCAACTATTTGTGGTATCCTGCTATCGATGGTTGACGCTAATGTAGGGGATGGTTTCAAACAGTGTCAAAAAACAGATGTGAATGCAAGTTAATGACAGAGAAGTCCGATTCATCGCAGATGAGAGCAAATTAGCAGTGCTAACATTGGAGGCATGGGAATTTATTTTTAGTGAATTTTATAATTTAGTCTTCAGTCACACATCATTATTGGTTTGTAGCCACAGAAGCCACTTTAGTAGCAGCATTTTAGTCCCATTCAAGAACATCTGGAGTCTGTTATAGTGTTAATAAAGTTTGGCAACCCCCCCCCCCCTTTTTTTTTTACATCAGTTCAAAGTGATTATTTTCTGATCCGAGTCAATAAGACTTCAGCTTTGTAAGAAATACCTGGACCCATGAAATCAATTTTAGGCATATATCCAGACATGGAACTTCTAATCTAATTTCCATATTCATTACTTATTACCAAACACACCCAGCTCCAAGCCTGCTAGGTCATAAAGATGATCACTGACTTTCCATATAAAGAGGTATTGGTTAAGTTTTATTTTATATATACTTTTGTTTAATATTTTTTCATAAATAATAGTCTTGATCAGTCCCTTGGTCAGCGACAGCATTTCATGACATTGTTGGCCTGTTGTCTTAGACCTGGACAGAAAAGTAATCAGTGAATATTTTGTCAGTTTTCTTTCACTGTCTTTACACTCAGCTAGATGAATTCTCTGTGGAATCCAAGTGTCTGAATTTAATGTTAGGTTAAACCAACCAAGAGCTAATTTCACTTTGGGCCACAGTGTTGTACTGACTGACAGCATCACCGACCCAACTCACATTACTGGTTCGCCCTCAGCAGTGTCAGAAGACTGAAGGCTGGATTAGGACACTTACGTTCAGAGTACCTGCCTGATCTCAGGCCTCGCAGGATGGATGACAGAGGCTGGATGTAGCACTGCAGCTCCAAGCACTGGGGGGGGACGACGACACAAAGCTGAGTTAGCATCATGGCTGCAGCAGGTGAAGTGCTTTCTAACTAAAAATCCACACTGACCACTGCTTTCTCCTAATAAGTAGGATTGCATGTGTTACATAATCACTATGACTTGTACAAGTTGTGTGTGTGTGTGTGTGTGTGTGTGTGTGTGTGTGTGTGTGTGTGTGTGTGTGTGTGTGTGTGTGTGTGTGTGTGTGTGTGTGTTGCCGCACATGATTTACAATTAATCAGAATTCCTCCTGTTTTATTGATTCCTGACGGAATGCCTGACAGCTCTTTCATCCCATTAGATCTACATTAGTGAAGGTCAGCAGGTCCCTCACACTGCCATTAACAGAATCTAATGGAGATCCTGACAGTTTAACTTCACTTTAACTTGTGTGTATTAATTTAAATAAAAATGTTTTTATTAGCTAAATTGCAGACAGTGGGATTTTAGACAGCAGTGCTCATCGTTGTGAGAACTTTGGGGAAGAGCTACTTCCTGTTTCCATCAGCTGAACATTAATATGATTCAGTTTGAGTGTTTAACAAGTTGGTTTCACACTAAATTCTCTATTTAATCAGTTCCATCTCCACTCAATTTTTTTTTCTCGGCAAGATGGTCAAGTCTGCCTCTTTCCATAGTTGGCTGTGTCATTATTAAAATGATGGTATTGCTGGGGGTTTTTCTTTCTAATTCTTATTGGGCCTGTAAAATCCAGAAAATGGATGTAGGATAATCACCCAGACAGTGTGCATGTAGCCCAGTCCACTTTGGTCCAGTCATTCATGCTCCCTCCCTTCCAACTTTACAAATCCAGCTGTTTCCTAACCCAATGATCCTCAATACAGTAAAGATCTGGTCACAATTTAGAAGACACTTCAACCTGTCCATGATGTCAATCCATTCTACTATTGCTAATAACTACTAACTTACTCGCTTTGCACCCTCTACTTTAGATTCAGCTTTTAAGATCTGGATAAAAAAAGGCATTACTTCTGTTGCAAATCTCTTTCTTTAAGGAAAATCTGTATCTTTTGCACAAAAAGGCTCCGTACAGAGTTTAGAGACAACCTGGTCCCTTTTTCTGACAGACTATGAGAGCACACCAGACGCATTATACTCCTAAGATCACACATGCGAGCTGTGAGCTGCTCTTCACCATCAGACTACATAAGCGTGGGCGAGAGGTGTGTTGTGTCTTTATCCTTGTCGGCTGGTTAAGTCTAGAACAAGATTAAATAACGACAAAGAATTTTTCCCAGGCTTTTATAATGTAGCTTTTTTCTTTTTGAACAATTTCCCTAATTCTGTGGAGGCTACTGAAGTGGTGTCCATAAAATGTTGCAGAGAGGTGATTAGTGGGTTAAAGTGTGTATAGAAAGGTTCCAGAGAGTTCCATTCCATCTACCCTCTGATTCAACTTAAAAAAATAAACCTAAATTCAGATATTTAAAAGAATCACTGACCCCTAGAGATTGACACCACACCTCTAGTTTCACCTGTTTTCCATAAAAACATTTGACTGTTATGGGATTACGTCACTCCGTCATCGTGCGTTCGTTGTTTGAGCAGAAAACTTCTCACCTTCTGTGAACATACTTCATTTTCAGTGTCTGCTTGAGGCTTCCCACAGAGTCCGTTCCAGCCAGCGCTGTGAGCCCTCTTCCTGGTAGAACGAAGCTTTGACTCTCTAGAGAGCGTCTGCCGCGAGTCAAATCCCTGAACTGGTCCAACAGTCGGGGTTTGCAGCACCGCTGGAGAGTCAGCATCAGCCTCACAGCCGCAGCTCCTCCTCATCCTCGGGGGTGTTCCGCAGTGGGAGCAGCTTGTCGGAGATTCCCTTAACGATGACTCCAGTGATGATGACGATGATAATGATGATGATGATGCTGGTGCCAGAGGATCCTCCACATGTTGAGGACTTAATCTCTTGGGGCTGTTGCAGTCGTCTTCATCGCTGGCGAGCCAGTCGATTGAGTAATCCGAGTCTGAGGTGGACATGTTGAAGCTGTGCAGTCAGCCAGCAGAGATCATCACGGACCTGGGGCACAAACAAACATACAAACAAACAACAACAGAAAGTTACTGCCGGAGTCCACCCACTGGTGCATCAGTCAGTTCTACTAACTTTACAAGGATATTAAATATATTGGCTTACTTGGTGTGATGCTCAAGACATGTTAGAATATTATAGAATAAGTATATATAGAATAAGTATTATCAATCATCAGCAGTCAAGAATTATGATGAAAATAAAAGATACTTACATGAGTATAAAAAACAAAGACTAATATCTCGGGCTATGGTGCGTTCTGTATTGCAGAAACCTGATGAAGTTTTAAGTTGAGAGCAACAAAACATATTTGAAATCTTTCTGCGTCCAGAGATGTGACAAATCCAACAGTTAGATAAAAGAAAAGCTCACGTGGATCCGGTGTGACGGAGCACCGAGGACACTCAAAAAGTTCCAAAAATACCAAGAGGGCACACATGGAAGACACACAAGAATAGTTTTACGAAAAGAAATACTGAACGGTCTTTAATGTCAGTGTAGAGGACACAGAATGAGTCTGAACACAACTAACCACGAGGGGAATAAAGCAGCAAATGACATCGCTGCTTCTTCTAAGTTGATGAGAAATATTTTTTTGAGAAAAACTAAAACCAAAAATTACATTTGGATTTTTTTGGATTTCTTTTGCATCAAATGTTTTAAGACTTATTATCAGCTGCAAGTGAGATCATTCGAGTCACTAAAACCTTTCATTAATTAAGTGAAAATTGTGGAGAAATGGAACTTTCATAACTTTTATGGTTTGAAAGTCAGAAGAGTTGAGCAGCCTGGTATTTCTATTCTGATGTTTCTTCTTGTTTAAACTCATTAAAAACAAGAATATGATCCAACTTGGAGCTCAACCTCAGAAAACCCAGGACAGAAACTTAAAGAAGTGTCTCTGCCTCTTCTACAACGGGCTTCTCGTTTAACATTATGTAAGAAAAGAAAACACCATGCAAACACATGGACCTGTTTCCAGTTCACATGCACACACCGCTGAAACAAGTGACCTGTCTATAACGCACAGTCACGACTGCACCACAATTCAGCCCAGAAAACACACACACCCGTCTGCTGACGCGCTAACACACACACTACACTTAGATAATGAAAACACAAACAGCTTATTTCTGATGAACCTGACTTGAACGAGTCTCAAACATCTCAAAAAATAAAAATAAAAATCGGGATTTTAATTTTGCGCAGCAGCACTAGCCTCTCACCTCCACGCTCCAGATTAATAAAATCCACCAGGTGAAGACAGGACCGCTTTACTTACCGACAGTCGACCGGATGTTCCCCGTCGGTGCGTCGCAGCGGCGGCGTTGTGCGCTCGGACTGACAAACGATGGAGTGAAACCATGAAAAGCAGACGACGCAGGAAGGCGGGCGGAAGGCAGGGCTCCGTCCGGCCCGTGCAGCCTCTCCCCGGGCAACGTGTCCGCGAGGGGCGGGGCGCCGGCGCAGCGCCCGGAGCCCCGCGAGCCCGTCGACGTCCGGGAAACGTCTCAGCGGAAAATGATTGTGTAAGAATAAATAAATCAAGAGGGGTAGAATAAATAAACACGTGACAGTGATGCGCGTGTTCCTTCAATTAAAGGCTCCGATTGCGTCATTGCAGCACGTGACGTGACAAGCAGAGTACCGATAGTAAGGCTATATCTGTCTACTATTATTATTATTGTTATTATTATTATTATTATTATTATTATTATTATCATCATCGTCATTATTATTATTATTATTATTATTATTATTATTGTTGTTGTTGTTATTATTATTATTATTATTATTATTATTATTATTATTATTATTATTATTATTATTATTATTATGGCCATCTTTATTCTTACTGGATATGGAAGAAATTTTCGACCGTCAAACTTTTTTTTTGTTAGAAATTCACGTTGCTCAATCACGTATGACAGACATCATAATTGTGACGCGGTTATTTATGTCATCATGAGAAAAAAAAATAGATGTGATTGCATTATCATTGGTTTGTTGTTACTTGGGATATAAGAAGGTGAATTTGACTCTCATCACTGATGTGGTATAGATATGATTTTTATGTACATTGAGGACTTTGAGTGTTCTGTAATTCAGGTAATTTTGGTATTCAGGTATGTTTTGACCTTTGTTAAAAAAGAACATGTGTTGGGGTTTTATTTAAATGTATGGGGCTGTTTGTCCTGACAGAAGTTCTATGATTTTTCTGAGTGTCCTTTTAGATGGTGATCTGTTTTAGAGTAAAACAGATTCCATCATTCTTGTGTCAATGTTTGAGATTATGGCTATTTACCTTTTCTAATTTGAAATAATAATCTAGACCTACCTCATTTTCAGTAAACACCCATATAAATTAAATGGACACTCAGAAGCCCACAAGTACCAGATGATGTTCTTTTGTCAATCAGAGTAAAAAAAAAAAATCCCATCTGTCAGTTTTGAAGTAAGCGCTAAAATAAGGAAAATAAAGAAAATAAAGATTCTAACTGGAGAAAACAACCTACTTAGCAGACATAATAAAACCATCAAGAGGTTAAACAGTGAAAACACAAACGATGATGAAGCATTAGCAGGCAGGAGGCTCACAGCACTGATCTTTTCAAAGACATGAGTGGATAATGAAATAGTTCTCCAGCTAGCGCTGACTTCAGTCCGTAACTTTGCTTTAATTCCTCTGCTCTCTGCTGGCCTCCTGACCCCCACCATCGACCCCCCAGTGCTCTGAGCCGATCAGTTGTCCTGTAACAGACAGATCCTTTTGCCCAGCAATGACTTGCACTTTAATTCTGCCTAAGTCCACTGAAACCATGATTCTTCAAGTGTGTTAAAGCCTGTTAGTGATAACATTATACAACATTAAAAGGAAGAAAGGAAACCTCAAGCCCATTACACGTATCTTCCTAACAATGGACCTTTAGATTCAGCTCCACTGAAGTACAAAAAACAATGTGCTCATTTAATGTTTCCTTATCTACAGAGAGGTATTGGGTGGCTGCACATTTCTAGGGAATATTGTCGTGTGAGAAATACAGCCATGTGAGTGAGTCACATGTGTACAGGTAATGCAAGTCAAAAAGCTTTTAACAGTTTCTTAGTTATAGCCTCTGTGCTTGTGGTAGACATTTGTGCCGCTGAGTCATCTGGTGAGTCAAAGAAAATACGGTATGTTGGGGGTTTTTTTCCACTTGACCCACTCCTGAGTCCAATAAAAAAAAAACATATACAAACAATAAAAGTTTATTATTCTGTGCAGAGTTTGTATGTTCTCCCCACATCTGCAAGGGTTCTCTTCAGGTTCTCTGGCTTCCTTCCACCTCCACAAACAAGCAATTTAGGTGAAATTATACGTTTTAAATTGCCCAAAGGTGTGAGTATGTGCTTGTTTGTCTTCTGTGTGGCCCCCACAATGGGCTGGTTTCTCATTTGGGGTGTACCCCACCCTTAGCCAGCTGGAATAGGCTCCAACAGACCTGTGATCCTCAAGGCGGATAAGCGGCTGAAGATAAAAAAAACAAAAAGGATGGATCGACAGAAAGTCTATTATTACAGGTGTTTTCATGTTTCATATTTGTCAGATAATGAAAAATTAAATAATTAAAAATAAATACAATAATGCTGTAAGTATTAAATATTATATTAACAATGAAAAACTAATAACAATTAAATTTTTTTTAAAAATTTCCTCCATGTAACATTTTATGTTTTTTCACCATGCCTATCATCTATCAATCTATCTATAATGTTAAAACAATGTCTGTCTTATTTCAGCTGATTCCATGAATTACACCATTGTCATGCCATTGTCAGAGAGCCATGCAACATGCACATTCTTAAACTTTTGTAAACAAAATTCTGTTTCATGCTGTGGTTATTAGATGGATTCAAAACTTTTAAATGTTAAGCCTTAACACACACAATGTACAGCTGCAACCATGCAGCTCTAGAAAAAGCCCGCGTCATCAGAGGAGCTAAAAATAATCCATTAAATCTGATTAGATAAGAATCAGATCAAACCAAATCATCATAATGCAATTTTCAATTTTCCAGGACCTGATGAAGAAAAATAGTCAGTTTTGTATATAACTAGATGTTTTCACAACCATAGCATATTTCTATTTTGGGTTCAAGAGATTCGTTCCATGCATTTCTCCATTAATTTTAACATTCTGTAACTAGGAGGGTATTAAATATGTTACAACCACTGAAGTTCGGTAAAACGTAAATAAATACAGAATACAATGATTCACAAATCCTTATCAACATATATTTGTTTGAATACACTACAAACACAAGATATGATGTTCAAACTTTGTTTTTTTTGCAAATATTCACCCACTTGAATTTGATGCCTGAACAATTTGAAACCGGACAAATAACCTGAAGTGCATATTTTTGGAGGTGGGAGGAAGCCGGAGAACCCAGAGAGAACCCACGCAGACACGGGGAGAACATGCAAACTCCACACAGAACGGGACTCGCTGCCCACTGCACCACCGTGGCGCCTTTCTGGATATTCAATTTACAATTACAAGAAGCACAACTGCAGAAAACAGAGCAGAGGAATGTTTCTGCAGGTGTGAAAGTAAAATGTACCAGTGTATTCAAATCTTTTCCCACAACCTGGTGCTGTGTTGTGCTGAATGATCAGTCAGCTCAGACTAAACACAAGGCGTCCTTGATCACCCCACCACCACCACCACCACTCCCTGGCTCGGTTCACCATAGCAACAAATGGACAGGAGGTAAAATGGAGTCTCCTCTGCACAAGAAACTCTCCCTGCAAAAAAGTCATGAATATCCGTACGATAGCGAGACACAACAGAGAGAGAACACAGCAGAGCAGCGGCTTGTTGCTGCTTCCAACCATTGTTGCAAACCGTAATAGAAATGAAAGAATTTCCTTCTTGAAGCAAGAAATGCTGTTTTTAATGAAGATGCAGTTTCATTGTACACTTTGTTCATCACGCATCCCGACTCTTGGACTAACTTCACTTCCCAGGAGAGCCCTCAGTTATATGAGGAAGGTCTGGAAGTCATCATCAACATCAGATGAGAACTAAAAATAAAGTTCTTAAGGTCCACCGTGGAAGCTGGGCGACGATTACCACCCTTCAAATGTCCCCAGACGGGTCCTTCGCTTGGATGTTAAGACTCTATGGAACCCCAGGTTCAAGTCTCACTCATGGCTCTGAACCCCCACTCTTTCTCCCTAATCCTGTCACAAATCCCTCAACCTATTCTTTATCATGAAAGCAAACGGAAAAAACAACAACAACCCGTGTCCATATGTGGAGGCAAAAAGTTTGATACTGTGTGAAACACATGAAACTAAACGTTGATAACAGATGCTTGTTGTGAATCTGATGCTAGGAATATGTTTCAAACAAGTCGGGACAGGCTGAGCACAAAAGCTACTACTTGGAACTGTTGACATGGAAACAGGTTGAGGTGTGTGTGTGTGTGTGTGTGTGTGTGTGTGTGTGTGTGTGTGTGTGTGTGTGTGTGTGTGTGTGTGTGTGTGTGTGTGTGTGTGTGTGTGTGTGTGTGTGTGTGCGTGCATTTCTAAACAAAATCATTGTTTTACGATCAAAGATGGGGAGACGTTTCCCAACTCAGTGAAACATGATTGTTTCTACACAGACTCACAAAGCTTTCTTTGACTGTAAACACACTTTGTCTCACTTTACCCAAAATGTTTGGAATCGACGCCCTCGCTAAATAAAGCAGCTCATTATTAATCAGTTTGAATTAGTCATTTGTTTGACTAATTCATGGGGAAATATGGCAACAACAACAGACACAAGGAAGGAGCTGCAGGTTAAAAAACGGGATTACATTAAAAAATCATCCAGCCAGACAAAAATGCTGCATCCTGTCACTGAGAAAGTTCTCTCACTTGAGAGAGGACCAAGAGACAGGCAGGGGAACACACTTCATCCAAACAAGACAATACTCTACATGGTCACCTATGTTTTTGTCAAAATGAGTCCTCGCTTCTTATTTTTGCCTGCTGCTGATCCTAGACTCACTTTTTACCAAGACCTTTCGCTCTCATCTCATCATCTGTTGTATGTTCTCCACTCAGAGGTGTTGGTGTCCCGTCCCCATCAGTCCATCCGTAAAAGCTAGAAACCCTTTAAACACAGCCTGAACTCTATCATCTGAAGCAGCTCCATGGATAACTAAATTCAGTCTTTATCTGTGGTTAAAGATAATTACAGTATTTGCCGCACTATAAAGCGAACTGGACTATAAAGTGCATCTTCAATGAATGGCCTATTCTAAAAGGATTTTTTCATATATAAGGTGCACTGGACTATAAGGCGCACTGTTGGTTTTTGAGTAGCGCGGAAAATACTGTACAGAATAGTAAACAATGCTAACCGTAACCCTTAAAATTAGGCATAAAAACTGGAAATAAATGGATTAAAGTAAATGTGTCTTAAATAAAACTCAATTACAGTAAACAAACTGTTTTGGATAAACACAAGCAAACCTCCCCCCAGATGTTTTGACAGTCTGCAAATGAGAGTGTAATCACCAAAGAAGAAATCCTTCATTTCACTTCACTTTAATCTCAGCAGAAGAATAAATCAGACTGTGGGCCACAGACTTGCCTCGTATGACCCATATCTATCAGGCAGCTGCTGACGTGGCCCAAACACTGTCCGCTGGGCGCCGTACATATAACATGAGCTTTCATTCACAGGCCTGGCAGCTGTCCATGTTGTCCTGAGGCAACCCTGCATCCTGCTGTTGACGTGCTGCCAGCCGCCGTGCATTGTGGCCAGTTTTTTTGCAGATGCAGCTAAAATGAAACCAGACTGGGATCCAGTGCTCCATCACAGAGACGCTGGTTTTTAAAGCCCTGCTGTGACAGCAGCTCTAATTTAGTGACGAGAAACCATCGCTGTCAGTTGTTTTGATTGTTTGCTTGTGTTTACTGTTCCCGATTTGTTGTTGCTTGAATTCGCACATATGTTAAAACACACTTTAGATGCAACTTTATGGTTTACTGCTGTTGAATTCCTTGGTAGAGGTAATGTGACTACATGAACTCATTAAAGGGAGATCCCAGCAAATAGTGCAAAAGTGTGTGATTTGATTCGTTTTTGTGGAATTTGATTATTTCGCCACATTCCCAGACTCAGAAACTAAAAACTGCCTCAGGAGAGACCTTTATGTGTTGTTTTAGCTCAAAGCTACATCAACAGTAATATTAGATGGTCGTGGTTCAGTTTTTGAGCATCTATTATATCCAATAACTTATGATCTCAAGGCATCCATGAAGTTTCTCAACCTAGGTAAACAGGATAAAGCGTGGTCCAGGCATTTCTACTTTCAGGCTTTAAAGTGCTTTAGCCACATTCTGACCTTGAGTCAGGGAACGGACAAGTCTCCAGGAGGACCTCTGTACGTCAGGGAAGTAAATGATATTGATTAATTACACCAATACAGTTTGTGGTGGAGTGTGGTCTCTGGTGCATCTCATCCACAAACACGAGGTGTTGTTGAGTCCAGAAGAACAGACGTGTGCAGGATGTTTGTCCTTGGTGGAGGTATGAACTCTACTGAGAGCCATTCTTGTTTTTAGATTCATGGGCATTCACCAGAATGAGGGTCTAATAAAAGAAACTACCTTCTTGGCTTCTAGAAAACCCAAAGTTTGAAGCTTGAGCTGGAATCAAAGGAAAACAAAAATTTTAAATGTTAAAAGAAAGTCAGAAAACTCTCCTTTGAAAACAAAAGGAACTCAGAATTCCTCTCTGAGTAGGTGGAGGATGAACGGACGGGATCACGTCTCCATCAAGTGGAACCGGTCAGTATTACATGTCTAAAAGTATGGAATAATATAATAATATCAGGATTACATGAACACATAATATAATACTGCAAAATAATGAATTCAGTGGGAAAACCCAAGTTCAGTCTGTTATTTAAAGAGAAAAGTATTATTCAGGAGGTCACAGTTGCATCCAGTCATTGTTTAAGGTTTAAAAGACTGGACAAAATCACAAACTTTATTATTATTATTATTATTATTATTACTATTATTATTTTCTCTGAGGTGAAGACTGTTTATTGATGATACGTTTTATTTAATTATGATTAAATATGTTTATAATATATGTCTTTATTAGTTTTGTATTTAGACCCTGAAGAATGTGCCAGTTATGGAAAATAGTGTTGAATACACTAACACTAAATACACAAAACCCACTAAAACGCCACCCACAGTTAGAGCTTTTATTTGGAGCCCTGGACACAGAAGTGCATCTGTTTGTTGATCTGTTCTGTCACCTTTATGAACAAACAAACCCTCCCAAAGTGTGAAGGAGAATAATAATCCACGTTGGACCTGAAACAACAGATACAAGACATTGTTTTGATCATTACATTAAGTTTTTCACAACGCACTCATTTTATTCATTAATAAATGATTCAGTGGTTTAGGAAAATTAAATAACAAATAAGATTTCCATTTTATACTACAACACACTTGAAATTTATGCCTTGCTAGAGATAAACGTTGTATTTTGACCTTATTACAGTTATTTGTAATTTATTTTAATTATTTCAATTAATTAAGTAGGCAGCAGATGCAGATAATACAGAATCAAATCAACAGAAACATATGTTATAAATTACACATTGTGAAATGAACCTTATCTACAGCAGCTGTTTTGTGAAAATTGATGTATATTACTGTATATTTATACTGACGATTCAATATTATGATGTACTGTAGGTGTGTGAAATGAACTATTCTTGAATAAGGCATTTTATCCTTCTTATCATATAATATTTCATGACTTAAACTTTAGCGTCAGTATTCCTACAGTGTTTTATTTTAACATAAAGGAACAGTTTACCTGAAACTGAAATCTATGTTTAAAATTCAGTCACTGACCAGTTTTTTAGTTCATAAAACACTCCTTTAAAACTCAATTCTTCACCGTTACCTCTAAGCTACAAGTACAGTCTCTTTAACGGCTCTGAGGTGAACTGTTTATTCCTACCTGACTGATTCCATCTGCTGGTTGGTGGTGAAGTGACCGAATCTAGGGAGACAAACATGTCCCATTACCTCACAGCACACACCATCATCAACAAGTGTGTGACGTGTGTGTGACGTGTGTGTGATCATTCATGTGTAGCTTTGTGATAAAATGATGTTCAGAAGAAATATGGTTCAAAAAACTCGGCAGTATGCAGACTCTGCTCCTCTGTAATATCAAAAATAAAATATCAAAAAGAGATCCAATAACTCGTCCTGGTATCGGAAGGAGGTGTTCTCACAAGAAACATCTACAATCAAAAACCATGTGTAGATTTTCAACACTTTGACCAGGTTATCTAACTAAACATCACTCTGGTGAAAGTGAAAGTCAGCCATATTGCACTATTAATTAAAGAAATGGCCCTCAGGCCCTTACCTGTCAGACTCACCTGACCTCCTGACCAGTTCAATGCTGTAGTCAGAGAACTCGTGCCGTTTGCTCACAGAACAGATGTGAGTTCCAAAGTCCTTCGTCTTGATGCTCTGTATGGTCAGAGTGACATTGCCGGGGGGGCTGAAGGCGATGGCGTATCCCGCCGTACAGTTCTGGAAGCTTTTGTGTTTGATGTAGTGACACAGCAGCTGGTTGTTGGGACTCCTCCACTGGATGGACAGCTGAGAGATGTATGTGTGCTCCTCATGGCGAGGGGAACACGGCCATGTGACCCGCTGACCAGGCCGACACATCACCGTCATGACACTGTCTGGAGACAGAACACCTCCGTGAGTGGGTGAGTGTTTCAGACGTTTACGATGGATTCTGTTCACTGGGAAGCAGAACAGGGAGAACAAGAGGGCGCAAGACGATGCTCTCTCCGTTAAAAGGTCATCCTTGAAGGCACTGAACTATTCCCCCTCCAGGGAGTCATCTCAGTGGGTGCTCCACTGTGTTTTTGTCCCATCTTTTTTGGCTACAGACATTTTCTTTTTTGAAAGGTCAGTCTAGAGTAAGGGGGTCAAACTCATTTTCATCAGCATAACGCCTGTCCTCAACGGGCCAGATGTAACATAAATGTAACCAAACGTAACTCAATGTAATGTAAAATAAAGGTAAAATAAAGGTAACTACTCTTTAACGTTAAATATGTTTGCTTGTTGCTCTGCTATAAAATAAAACCTTTTAATTTGTCAGGCAATGAAAAACCCCCACAGAACTCCATCAATCAAGGATCCAACTACTCAAGTGGATAAAGAAACACAAAAACACAAGTTAGGAAATTGACTTCAAAACGTTTGTCAGTGTGGAAGTGGGCTCAATTACTGCATTGTGGGAAATGTAGTTTTGGTCAAAGCACACTTTTGACCTATTTATTTTTAGACACTCAGACCTTTTATACTCTCGAGGGACACATAAAATGATGTGACGGGCCACATTTGGCCTGGAGTTTGACACATGTGGTCTGGAGGGTGTGAGACACTGCTGTGTCCCAGAACACGTTAGGATATTCAGTAGTTTACTGCTTGTGACTGAAAAAAGTCATTAAATGTAGAAAATGTTTTTATCATGTTTAGTCACGTTTGCCTTCGTCCTGGGCTTCTGACTCTATCCTGGAGGTTGAAGCGACATTCAAATGTCTTGAATGCAAGGTTCAATTTTGGAAACATTTCAAATAACCGGGTATGTGCAAAACTGCACAAGTCGACAAACAACAGAACAGAGTTGTAGTCATTTTAATTCATGTTAATCATAAAAATGACACAATATGTCTTTGAATGCATCAGCTTTGGGATTTTAAATTAGTTGTAGGTTTCATACTATCAGTGCAGGTTTTCATGATTCACCAGTACCTGAATCAAGAGCAGTGAATCAATCAAATCTGTATTTGAACATTTCCACAGTAAAAAAGCAGTTTTTAACCCAGAGAAGAACCTTTTGACATCAGAACAATTACTTCCTGGAGGAGAATTCTCTTCTTATGTATTTAGTGTACAAATCTTTGCTTTACTAATTTATTCAGTCTAGTCAAAGGGAACAACGGATCTCAGATTTATTTAAAGAAACATATAAAGTTAGACATTTTTGGAGTAAGACAGAAAACTTACCTCCTTGTTTGAAGTGTGACAGAATCAGTCCCAAGTACAGAGCCTGTCTGATGAGTGTTCTCAACATTTGGTGATGGATTTACTCCCCAGGTTAGAACACTTGTATGAAAATAATGCAACAAAAAATGAGCCTGGAGATCTGAGATGCCGGCTTCCTAATATCACTTTTATTTTCACAGTTATATCAGTTTACAAGCTGTGACTGTAAGGCGTATGAGTGTATTGAGTCTGAGATTACCAGGCATCACAAGACTGATCCGCTGTTTTGTCTTTTGCTTGAAAGTTCTACAGTTTTTATAAGAAATACCAACATTTCATGAGTGTTTTACAAGATGATGTCACAAAACAGCTCACGAATTAACAGGAATATTTAATCATTTCGAAAACAGACAGAGGAAATGATGTTGTATTACACATGTTCTAAATCAGTGGTTCTTAACCTTGTTGGAGGTACCGAACCCTGCCAGTTTCATATGCTCACTCACCCTTCTTTAGTTAAAAAAAAAAAATAAAAAAATTTCAAATTTAAGACATAAGTACTGTATATGTTTTACTGGTGTATTTAATGAATTGTGCATTAATGTCACCTTTTTCAAAGAACAGAACCAAGACAGTGCGTGAACTCACCTGAAATGACCCACCTGCAAATCAGTGTGACTTCTGCTGTTGTTACTGAGAGACCAGTTCAGATATGTGTGGCTTCACCTTGGCAAGTGTTACTCTGATGTCATTTTCACAGCAAAGTCTGTTTCTGTTGTTTTCCATGCAGCTTAAGGAAGTGTTCCTTTATTTTTGCCAGTACGAGATGAGAGTTGTTCAACTTGACATTGCAAATCACGCAGAACACTGACTCCCATCACGTTCCGTTATACACTACATGTAAATTCATGTTGCACATATTCGTCCGACCACTTTCTTTTTTTCCTCAACATAGTTACTATGAATTAAAATATTAAGAAAGTAATCACATGACGGACCATCTCGACAGGCATACATTGATTACTGAGTGCGCAAAATCCATGTATCACAGGTAGGCTAATTGATGTAGCGTCACGTGATCACCTGCAGCCAGTGATGTCTAAGGGGGGCGTGTCATCACGAATTGACACGTGTCAAACGTACACAGTGATTCGTGGATGTTCAGCAAAACACACCCGACACGTCGTGTCAAGACAAAACATCGTGTCGGGTGTTTTGTCTTGACCTCTGTCTCTGCCGAACCCCTGAGACCGACTCACCGAACCCCTAGGGTTCGATCGAACCCAGGTTAAGAACCACTGGTCTAAGTGAATGTGGACATTGAAAATATGCTGATATAAATATTTATTTAACAAAAAGAAATCCTATTCATTGAAGTCAGTATAATGGGATGTTGGAGTTAAAATCCTTGAGGCTAGAATCTGAAGAAAAAGGATTTCTGTTTAGGGTCTGATGATTTTAATCCTCATCCAAGAGATGCTGTTTCCTCAAACCCTAAACAGTTGTCCACTGGCTTCATTTTCAAACTTCATGGATTATCATAACCTGATGAATGAGAATCTATAATCAAGTTTGTGTGTCAAGTGTAAATTACAGGTTACCTCAATAAAATCACAGAATTCAGTTTAATATCAATCAGTGACATTTATACAAACATGCGATTGTCGCTAAATTCATATTTTAGAACTGGTGACAAAATTAAATATCATAATAAAACACAATTAAAATACTCAAATGTAATATTACACACATATATACTGTGCACAAAGAGAAGAACACATTCTGTACATGAACACAGAATGTTATAATCAACACAACTTGTATTCATGACTTGAATGAGAACAAGTCTGATGTAGGAAACAGTGGGTCTTCACAGAGTTGTGGGATTCAGTTTTTTTGAGGTATGGATCAAATAAGCAAGTTGTCCAGAAAACAGGTAGTCGATCGGTTCAATATGTTACAAAAACAAAACACAAGTAGATCAATAAATAAAAACATTGTGCATCTTTGTGATTCTGGTTTAAGTGTTTTCAGTGGTTTAGATGGTGGTCTATTGGGAACAGCTCACCTTGGGGGTCCTCAAAAAATGATTAGAATTTGGTCCATGATAAAAAAAATGTCACTCTGGCATGACATACTACTTTACCTACATCCAAATTAAGCAGTCTGTTTGTCTTCATTTTTAAACACATTCTCTCCTTCAGTTTGTGAGGAGAATGCTGTCATGCTGGTTTGCGGACTGTGAAACTTCTCTCGCTCATCCATAGACATGAGAGTGAGCGGATAATGACTGAGTTTAATTGGCTGTACAGTTCCACTTAGACAGCTTAGTGAATCTGACAGTAAAAGTACAAAGTCAGTCGCTGATAGTGAGAAGATATTGTTTCTTGAAGCCCAACGACGTCCGACTTGCATTGTTGACTGGCTCAATCGACACTGTCACCTTCACATTTACTTTTTGAGTGAGCTTTTTTATTTAATCCTAACTCTTCAGAGACTCACTGCAGTTGCAGCTTTTGGACTCTCCACAATTGTGAACATCCATCATCACGGTCACATTGAGGTTACAAACTGCGTTTCCAGCTGTCCTGGACATTCATTTGTCCTGGACTGAGATGTTTTCTGTGGTCTGAGGACCAGCTATAATTCACTTTGTCATCAGTTTTCCTCTGAGAGAGCAGTGCAGAGAGAACCGAACCTTTCACGGAGCACTTCCTGCGTGTCTATTGTGCCTAAAGCAAAGTCCCCTCAAAGCCCTTCTGCTGTGGTGAAGTACAAAATGATGTCACACAACCAATGAGACACGTAAACACTCACTGTACAAATAAATTTCATATTTTACAGTTTTCCCTCTGTTTGTGACCCTCTGGCAGTGGCTGATGCTGACGACGGTTACTGGATCCCTCGGAATAAACACATGGCGAACACCATGGCGAAGAGCTGTGGAGAGAGCGTGACATTTTAAATCTGTGGGGAGTAACACTAGCAGTATGGTGTGTGTGTGTGTGTGTGTGTGCGTGCGTGCGTGCGTGCATGTGTGTGTGTGTGTATGTGATGGTAGACATGCAGGGTGTTACGTTGGGTTTTATTGATATAGGATAAAGAGTTTTTCCTTTTATGGAAATCCCACAAAAAACGTGGAGTGTTTGTCCAATTGGATTCTGCAGAAGATATAAATTTCAAAAACATTTTTTAAAGTATTTTTTTTTAATTATGTGAAACCACATGGTATTCTAGTGACTATGTTAAGATGCAGAAGTCCCATTATTGTCACTTTAGGGTTCCTGACCACAGGTATCCAAGCAGCAGCTGTGAAAATAGCTGTTGAATTCTGTGAGGAACTGTGTTGCATCCTTAGAACACACTGGACTGGCCTTTGGGAAACAGGAATATCCCACAATTCCTTGAGGCATTGACATTTAATATGGCAAACCACTCCACAGGATTTGATGACACTCCTTCTTTCAGTTATAGACGTCATGCTGCTCTGTTTAATGCCCTTTAAGTCCAAATGAAAGCCAACAAATAATAAATGCAGTACATACTTCGATCGTCAGCACCACGATGGCCAGAGCTCCTGCCGTGTAAATGTACGTCTCAAAGTTGTCAACCATTGCAGAGTAACAGCCCTGCAAGAATAAATTCACACATGAAATCAACAAATTATTAGTTGTCATGAAATGACTCTCATTAAGAACACAGCCATCTGTCCACCTTTCTGAATAACATGGTTTAAATTAGCATTCAAACATGTGTGAAAGCATGTGACACAACAGGGTGAAAATGTTTAATTTCTAACTCACAAAATTTATCAAGTGTCAGGGATGTCAGAGACTTTTTGATTAAATTAAACTTTGGTCAAAAAAAATATTTTGACCAAAGCAATTATTTCATCAAAATATTTCTTGCTTCTTCATTATTTAGATTTAATTTATATCATATATACTCTATACTATTTATTTATATATACTATCATAATGGATACTGAATAAGATTTCAGATTAAACCTGAAACCTGATTGTCTAGCCTAGAGGAAGCCGAAGCACCAGGATTAAGAACAGTTACAGAAATTATGTCATCACAACAACCTACAAAACTGCTAACCAAACCTAACAACACCAAACCTAACAACACCAAACCAAACAACACCAAACCTAACAACACCAAACCTAACTGCAGTGAGATTTGGTGACCACACTACCATCACTACTGTGTAACAGACAGCCTGTTTCCACCTGGTCTGTACAAACACAGCAGGTTCTCTGTTGGTCACACCGAACACTACAACACAGATCCCTTCTCCACTCTGTGTGCAGACAAATAATAAATCACTGGGATAAACACATCTTTTACACCAGGATAGAAATATGAGAAGAATGTGGAAAATGAAATCTGACATATTTATTGTTAATAAATAAATAAACAAGGTGTAAATGGTGAAATCAGTTGAGACTGCCTTCAAACAGCCGCTGAAAGCCCAATAAAGGCAGAGAAGTGACAGAACTTGTGTAATTGTAATTGTAGTTGTAATTGTTCATACACTTTAAATGAGATCACCTGAAAAGACACTCCTTACTTTCAGGTTATTTTTTTTTCCTTCATAACAATGTCGACATTCGAACGGCAGAGATGAAGATCTTTCTTAAACCAGACATGACGTGAGTTCGTATGTGTTTGTGAAACTAATGAGCTTCCTCTATTGACCTTGTTGTGTCTGAAGGCTACGCTTCCGCTCACACACTGCTCCACGCTGGCATCTCCATGGTAACTGCTTCTCTGGCAACAGGTCTCAGGGACCAATTGATTGGGGCTGAGGAGCCTGAAGAGGCTCTCCTCAAAGTCCTCCGGGCCGCTGACGCCGCAGCAGTTGAACTGCACAGAGAAAGGAGACAGCTGATGGTGGCGCCGGAACATGGGTGGATGTCAGTCTGTGTGTGGAAGTCAACTGGACTTATAGGAAAAGCAGAGTCTTCGGTTCTGAAATGTCTTCAAGCTTTTCCTACAACTCCAATTGCCTTTATTCATCACAGATCTACATGGACGGGCAGTGCTGTAGGCACACAGAGTTTATATTAAGGTAGTTAAAAATGTAAAACGAGGAGGGACTGGAGTCAATACTTCACCGTGGTCATGATGGCGTTCCATGTGGACGAGAAGACGTCAGTGTTGTTGTGACCTTGATAGTGACGCTTCAGCTCTCGGCTGAAATACTCTCTCGTTAACTATATAGAGATGCAAACACAGATCAGATCAGGAGACCACTTTTGAGGGGGTGTTGGATTGGAGTGGGGTGTAACTCTGATCAACCCATGATACAAAATGTCATGTGACACCTAATCAACTACTGTAATCTGGATGCTTTACTCACATGTTCCCTGAAGAGGAAGGCCAGGATGGCAGCAGCCAACTCTGCCAGGAAGATGAAGAGTATCAGCATGAAGAACTGAGGAGAAACCAGACAAAAACTGTCTAAACAAACACTTCACGTGTTTATGTTCATAGGATGTAAACCTAGAAGAAGCTTATGACCATGTTTTGCAAACATAATGTAAAGAGCAGCGAAATCGTTAAATCAGTTTTAAGTATGTGTTGATCTATGCCAGGAGTGACCTTTGTCAAACATCCTGTTTGTGATTTCAGTTGAATCCAGGCTGATGAGTGTCTGGTTTGGACATCTCAGAACTCCAGCACAAATAGGACACCGTGCAGATATACACCATTACATTCAGCTCCCCCTAGAGGGCACACTTGTATTTTTTCACTCTGAAGGAACGGAAAGATGTCCAAAGGACGGATAATAACTCAAATTTCACTTCTCTAATATAAAATATAAGTTTTTACTACAACAAATCAATCGATGTGTGTGTGCTTTCTAGTATACATGAAAACATTTTGATTTCAAAATAAACTGTCAGGGCACTGCAACAGATCGAATAACGTGCATAGAGAGATCTCGCAGCAGTGAAGGTCAATATGGAAAAAACTCACTCCTAAAATATCCAATATTATGAAAAACCTTACTCCATACCACAATAATAACTATGTAAAAAAATATCTGCAGTGTTCAAACACCAGTTACAACCATGAGGCACAAGCAGGACTGTTTTCAAAAGGAAGCAGGTGATTCTGTCATTTAGGGCCAGAACCACAGCGTCACACAGCTAGCTACCTCTGGGCTAAGGCTCCAAATGGAAAATATTTTCTTCAACTGCAAATGTAGAGTAAAATTTTTGGGATGATAATTTCACATTTATGAAGGCTGACATATCATTTACTAAAAAAGTAAATCAGTGTTGGAGATAACCAGGTAATAGTTTCAGGTATTGTATTAAAAGTTTATTTTTCTTGAGAGATCCTCATCTTCCTCACTTCTTTAGTTTGCTGTGATGCTCTCTAAATGCTCTGCAGTTTAATAATAATAATGTGTTATAATAATATAATATATAATAATGTAATAATGTGTTGAAGCCGTATCATTCTGCTGCGGCTGCAGTTATCGCTATGTGTGTTTCTTAATAGATTTAAAATCCACTCAGTAATGACAAACAGACTCACAAAGAGTAGCAGACACTTGTTCTCCCTGATGGCTCCACAGCAGCCCAGGAAGCCCAGCACAAACAGCATTCCCCCCATGGCCAGGATGATGTAGACTCCAGTGAACAGAAGGGGGTTGGCCGCCACAATCTCCCTGAAGCCCATTGGGTCCAGCAGCACCCAAACACCGACGCTGAGCAGGAAGGAGCCACCCAGCTGGGAGGGAGAGGGTTAATCAGTCAGAATGATGTCATTAGGAATTCAAACCCTCAACCCTCACACCGACTGAGGCAACTGTGGAAAGAGTTCAGGCTCAGTTCAGATTGTTGGTTCATACAAACTGATGTAAACAGTCGACCGTCGAGGGTAGAAAGCCAGAAAATTCCTTGTTGCTGCTCCAAGATGTATGATAACAAAACAAAAAAAAAGGATCTAAACGTGTATTATTTAACATCGGTATGTCACATGGACAGATGCTACATTCTAAAGGAATTTCTCACCAAAAGAAAAAAAAAATTGAAGTGACATAAACTCGCAACAAAATCAAACGGCTTTATCTTAATTAAACACACTACATTATGTCCTTCTTTCTGACCACTGTGTACTGTGCCTACATTTCATAGTGAAGACTTTTGCTTTCTAAACAGTACATTATCCACATAAATGCACCAAAGTCCTGCAGGAGGCTTCTTCTGTGGGTACACTCCACTATTTGCACACCAATGAAGCTTGGATCAGCTCTGAAGGATGGAAAACAGGAGGACAGCTGACTTACTCCAGACTGTTTCACTCTATTAACCCGGACCGTGTGTGGGAACATTTGGAAACTAACATTACTGGGCTTGCCATAGGAGCTAGTATGACTAAGCCACTGTGGCTCAGTGTAAAAGAATCAAACAAGCCACAAAAAGCCACGCTCTGTGTCCAAGACAGTGGTGCACAAGCGGACGACCAACGCTCGTTGCGGGGGTCATTGGGTGGGTCTGGGGGGCCTCCCCTGGGAAATTCTTTAGAAAATGGGGTTGTTTTCCTGCATTCTGGTGCATTCTGAGGACAAAATCTTCAGTTCAGTTTACCTACAAAAATACACTAAAGTCAGCAGTTCAAGCTGAACTATCTTTATTTCTGTCCTACTTTATGCAGGAATAAATGTGAGATTCAACAATTGAAAACTTGCATTCACTGTGAAGATACAGTCATACAAAATATTACTCAATGTTTACTAGTAAATTTTACTGGTTATTCCTGCCGGTCATAGTGATCAAAAGTCTAAGACAAGTATTGATAATATCTTTCATTTACCTTCTGATCGGTCTGTCACCACTCCTCCCCCCTCTCAGCATTCTCCATTTGTTTATTAATGAGGACTTCAACACAAACTCTACTATAAAACACTGGATTCTTCTGATCGATCGTCCTCTCCTTGTCTTACATCAATTCGCGGGTTCAGCTTGTAAAAAAACAATATTTTGTTTTTCATTGGACGAGAGGAGGTGATGACTCGAGTGCATATTTAATGATCGGGAGCATTCGGGTCACTTCGGCTCTTTCCGTCGGCATGCGGAAATAGCGGCACTATTTAAATAGCGGAAGTAGCGGGGCTAGAGCCGCTCGTTAGTGGAAATAGCGGGGCTAGAGCCACTAGCGAGCGGCAGTAGCGGCGCTAGTGCCGCTCGCTAGCAGAAATAGCGAGTGCCGCTAGCGAGCGAAAAAGTTGTAAGTTTTAGCCTTTTTTCCATAAAAATAAGAACGCCACTGTGGCTACACAGTCTGAAAACCTTGTAGCCAATCTGGAATTTACTTCGCCTATGGCGAAGTGGCGAATGGCTAGCGCAAGCCCAGCATTAGATCCTGTCACCATGATGGGAGTCATGTCATTGATGTAGTTTAGCTGCTGTGACTTAAGACTTAAGAGACGTCCCTGATGCTGGTTGCTTCTGGTTATTGATCATTTGATAATTGCTGATCTGTTATTTTAGCCTCGTGCCTGCCAGATCATCAGATTGATTGATCTTATGATGGAGCTGCAGACTGAGTCATGTTCATTACTAGACATCCTACACACACAGAAAAGTGTGGGAGCCCTCCTCCTCCTCTTCTTCCTTCTCCTGCTCAGGTAAACATGGCTCTTTTGTTCCTATGCAGTGAAGAGAAGTGGAGGTGTAGATGGGACAGACTTTGAAGACGGCAGTGAGAGAGGACTTCCCCTTGGCAAATTACGCTCTGTTTTTAAAAATGTTGTTTTGCCCAAAATGCACTGATGAATTTTGGAAAAATTAAAAACAACCCCTTTGTACCTTTTATCTTATGTGTCTGTAATCTATTTAATGGAGGGAAGCTCTACATGAGTTCAATAGTCATTCCAGCTTCAGAAAAGTGTTTTCTGATGACCCTTTAATACCAGTTTGAAGCAAAACATGGCAGTGAACTCACAAAGATGAAGAAGTTGAAGATGAACATGAGATACTTCATGCTGCTGAGGCAATCTCCCTCCATGGCTGAGTCTTAAAACCTGTAAACACACACACACACACACACACACACACACACACACATCACAGCATGAACCCTGAGTCATTTTATAGACCAAGTGTTTCAGCAGTTGATAATCAGTAGTAATCAGCTTTGCTAGTATCCTTATCCAAACTATTGAAGCATTTTAAATCCGTAGGTTTCAATGTCACATTTGCAGTGATTTTAGGTAAATAAGAATAATGAATACAAACAGCACAAATATGAAAGGTCCTGCATACAAGTCTAGATTTTAAGAACTTCTTCATACTCTATAAACCTTGTGTTTTATATGAGCAAACATCAGAGGCATGACAGAGAAGTGCATGATGACACACCAGCAGTAACAGTTCTTGTGAGTTCTGGGCTGTGACACCGACAGCCTGTCCCTGCTGGATGGTTTGACACATGCAGGGACGTTGGCTGGTGCTGAGGAGGACACGTTGATGTAAGTACGGCCATCGCTGGGGGTGAGAAGAAGACCAACTGGTGCTTCATGGAGTTTACCGCTTGTAAGCAACATACAGCCACCTGTCACATGTGAAGGGCCAGCGACGGCTGGGATGAATTTACTATAGTCTTTTATAGTCAACACATATCATGTATAGGTCAAAACCAAATATGTAAATGATATCTAAACTTTTGTCACTCAGCTCCATCCTCATGATGATTTAAATTTTCAAAAATGGTTCTGATGTATGAAGTTTAATATAAGAAAGTGCTGCTTTTTGTAGTTTTTATAAATGTTTCAAGCTGAAATGGTGGATTTCTAAGGGATTAGATAATGGACATTGGGGCAGCAGGGCAACAAATACACTGATGCCCTTCAGGAGTATGTTACAATGGTGCTTCACCATGAAGCTCCAGAAAAGAACAGACTTCTGTCTCAGAGAGAATTGATGTTTAAATCACATTTTTAGGAGAACTGAACCTCACCTGTTCTGATCCAAAATCATAGTGATTCTCTTAAGCTAAGAAAGAACCTTTTGCCCCAAAGTTAACCAAACCTGAAATCGACACATCAAGATGATTCTCCAGTGTCTGATGACAGGAACTGTCCAACCACACTGTGTTGTATAAACTAGTTGGATTATCAGCTGTTTGAACATTTTTAAATAATTCAACCATATAAATAAACTCTTAACCTTTTTAAAACCTTAATGTGACACCTGTTTTGCAACTACAGTGTACTTACTGTGATTTCTGCCTCTGTGTGGGGTAACAGTTAATAAAACAAAGGCATGTATTTGAATGGGGAATGTGTGCACTAAATTTTGCAGCATTACGAGCACAGTTTTTTCAATCACTCCCGTCAGCACATTTAGGCAGAATTTACAGACGAATAAAGTAATAAACATGGACAGCTGTCAAAAAAAAAAATTAGAACACAAGCATCATAACGATGGAATAGAAAACAGGATCATGGTCAGGTTTAGTGCAATCACAAAATTGCTACCAAAATTACACCAAATGAAATTACATCAAATGAAAGCTGAATATTACATTTTTAATATTGTGCATTTAGGTTTAAGACACAATACTGGTGACGTTAAACCCTTTGTTTCTTTGGTGGATTAATTTATCATTTCAACTGATGATACTAGACCACTAAGTTTTCTAATAGAAGCAATGCTTCAGGAGGAAGCAGCTCAGAGACCTGGGAGCTACTGGAGAAATCGTTTTCATACAACTGGGATAACTAGAATGAAATAAACTGCTTTGAAACTTTCTGTTTACAGTTCCACTTATTCTTCCCAACTTACTTATCCTCAAAATGATAATGGCCAAGTGATTCCAATGAGAAGGAATGGATATGGTGAACTATCTATTTAAACGCAAGCGTTATATGCTGATGCAAAATATTTCATGCTGATTTCCAAAATGACACATATTATCATTTATAATGGAACCATTAGGCAGGGTGGAGGAGAGCACAGTCAGCAAACAGCAGCAGAGAAACAAGTCACAGTGTGAGTTCACACAGGCTTCCCCCCAGCCGGATGTTACACTAGCAATGGCTTGTGCAGCTCCAGAAGGACGGAGGGGGTTCAGTAAATACAGGTGTGTGGACGTTGTAATATGGGCCCAGCAAAATGCGCTGGCGACACATTCAGGGTGTACCCCAATTCTCGCCTGTAGTCAGCCGGGATAGGCTCCAGCAACACCCATCTCAGCTTGCCTTTGGACAGTGGATGGAGGCTGGTTGTGATTTGAATTGTATGATATTTTCGATTGTGTTTTCAATTACAGTGATCCTTCTCGCATTCGCACATCAACACAACTTCACCTCATCGCAGATTTTTTTAGTAGGCAGTCACATGATACCGTACGTCAATTCTATTGGATGACAGAATCTGGAAGTGCGCCCTGTTCCGTGAGTCTCGGACTTCCGTGAGACACAAAAGTGCTTTAAACAGTTGATAAGAGTGTGATAAAAGGTAATACAGATAGAAGGTGGTTTAATATCAGTATGGGGAGGGTTCATAAATATTTAAATTACCGTAAATAATAAGACAAATAGTTCATTGCTATATCGCGGAATTCATAATTCGCGTGTGGTTCCTGGAATGCATTATCCACGAGTAACGTGGGGGCACTGTTTGTTAGTACTCAATATGGACTTTGGAAAACAGTGCAGACAAGAAACGTATTCACAATATGCTCCATGGTAGGTTTTCTAAAACACTGTTCAATATTCTTATAGGATTGTCTATTTTTTTCCTACTGGAAAAAATTCACAGTAAAAATTAAGTATGATGGTTTTTTTATGGAGTTGGTGGCAGCAAAACTAGAGTCTGAAGAGCTTTTATCCATGAGGTGAAATTAACACGGATTAATGTGATTTGGCACGCACAATATTATTACCATTATTCAAGTTGTCGCCCATATCTAATAACTACAGCCAAAATAACAATAACACATTTCTATTTCTAAAATAAAATCCATACAGGGTAAAGCTAGCCAGGCCAAAGCATCTAGCCTGAGAAAACACCTGCTCAAACAATAAATATCTGAGGGACGTGTTGTGTTTCTCAGCCTCAAAGAAAAGTGTGAGTTAGCATACCTACAATAGGTACAATCACTGGTGTTAACTCTTTAATGTTGATTTTCTAGAAGCTTCCATTTTTGTGCAATTCCGCTTCCCCCATTTTTTTTACATGACAGCAAATTAACTCAAGATTGTCTTTTTGACATGTAGAGTTTGGCGTCCATGTAGACGCCAAACTCCTGTCAGTTTTGCCGGGAAAAGCCATGAGAAGTGGGGCCAAGATTACATCAGGCATGTGTCAGCGTAAAATAAGGTTATCAAAACTGGGGGACATTAAAGTTTTTCAGAATACTGATGTAATGACTATCATTTGGTTTGTTAATCTAATACTTTAAGAATGCGTTCACAGAGTGAGTACACAGGGTAGTAGAGTAGAGTCACGCCCATCTGTGACCAGGTTGCTATGCAACAAGTCAGATGGGGAAAAAATCATGGTGTACAAAAAGAACTGCAGCAGAGAGAATTAACATGTGTCACAGTCTTGATGACTTCATTATTTAAAATGTCATGATTGACTAAATAATTGGTCCTTGCTGTGAAATGAAGTGTTTTACTTGCAAGCATGAATTACGTACAGCCGTTCTGACACCTTGTTCATGGCAGCTGTCATCTGGCTGCGACACCTTCTTTAGGTCTTTAGAGGAGTTCACTTTTCGACAGTTGGCAAACAGCCATCAACGGTACTTTTAATTTTTAAGTAAGAATCTATCAAACACTATTTCTTTTTTTATTTTATCTTTTTTATTTATAGTGGCAGAAGCTAAAATCTTAAGGGTTCAAAATCCTCCAAGCTCGGCTGGGTCAACTTCAGACACCACTGGCTGTGTTCACTGCATCATATCTGCTTTTAAATCTGTTGGTAACTATTGAATAAACATTTTTTTTACTTTTCATTCCATTTTGAGGCAACTGAATGGAGATGGAAGATGAGAAAACGAATCAGGACAGTGTTTTCAAAAGTCACTTCTCTCGTCTCTCTGTCCTTGCTGAAAACCATTTATGAAAAACCAGTGATGGAAAGAGTCCCTCTTTGACTTACAAACAGTCAGGCAAGGCTGATATCAAATTATTTTCTTTCACACACACTGGCTTTGAAAAAGGTACAGAGATGCATACCAAAATAAAAGCAGGGGGATGAAACAAAACAGCCTGAAGCAACACTGAGGATGGAGGTGGTGTAAGATCCTCTCGGGAAAGTCTGTGTGTCCCTCTCTGAATGCTAAACAGATGTGAAAGTGGAGAAGATAGAATCTAGCTCTCCATCGGATTGGCTGTAATTCCAGTTTAATTACACAACTCATCAACCACACCAACGATGTAGTCCAATCAGTTTATATCAATACATCTCACTTCTTTCCATGTCACTGCAACGCAGAAGTTGCTGCCCATGTCCGGAATTTGAAACAGTTGTTGGTGATGAGATCTCCGTCAAAGAGATTTTAAATGTGATTACAATCACTAACTTCTACCTTACAAATCTTCACCGCACTAAAAAGTCGTTATTATCAGAATCTATTAAAATAACAAAAAGTATTCATTATGAAAATCATCCATCACAATCCTCTTGTCTCCAGCGGCTTTTCCACCTTATAGGTTACGGGCTTATTATCAATATTTATTATAATAAAAAGTCTTTACTATCATACAGAGTACCAATGATCAAAAGCCTTTACAATATAAAAGCCGTGACTATCAATAAAAAACATTTAGTGTCATTAAAAGCATTACTGTCACTGTAAAAAAAGTCATAATTATAAAATGCCTTTTACAATCGAAATGATTTGTAATAATTAAAAGCACTGACTATGAAAAACCATCATAAAAACATTTATTAAACATTATCTATCAAGAGCCTTTATTTTCTCAAACTATAAAAAGCCCTTACAATTAAAAACCTTTCATCAACTTAAAAAGTCTTTACTATAATAGATTTTCATTATATAACACACACCAAAATGACTACTTCACTCACTGTCGGCAAACATCAACTGAACTGATCACCTTCCTGTTTTTAAAGTTGAAAATGTATGAGAAATTTCTGGCTTGACACGTCTTGTAGAAATCTTTCACTATTACCGTGGTAACAGTAATAATGATGATGGGTAAAACAGCAAAACACCTTTTAAATATAATGAGACTGAAGACAGAGAAGTCAAACCCACCAGCTGCCACCATCACAAACACTTTTATGCGTGTGTACAGCTGAGACTGTGATATTTTCAGATTTTGTTATACCGTACTGTCAAATGAAGAGTTATACTTACACCAGATAACCTGACACACTGTACTTGGAAAATATTAATCACCGTATAACTTTGAAGCAGATTTGACACTTAAAAAAAAGACTTCCACTCAAAGTCAATTCTGAAAAATACAGTACTATATAAACAAAAAAAGAATAAAATAACACCTAAACATTCAAAACAAGAATGAACACATAGGAGACAGAAATTATCCCAGATGAATGCAGTTCTTCTTAATTGTATACGTGAGATAATTCATTAAAAAAAAACCTGCGTGAATGGATTAGTAATATGTTTGCACTTTTATCAAGCAGGAAAGATGTGTAACATGCTTTCAAAATTTAGTTCCTTTTTCACCCCAACTCATCTCCAGCTGTTTCTATAGCAACCACTACACACAAGCAAGGATGAAATCATGATGGATGGTGTGGCTGCAGTATTAAACAGTTTAAACAGTATCTCCAGCACAATAGACCATGTGGGCCATTGAGAATGGATGAATCTTGATTCTTTTATCAAAGCCATAAAAATCCCATAACTTGAGTGGCACATCACAAATTTTGTGTTACATGATTCTGCACACACATAAATGTATAATCTGACGTAGTTCGGATTAGAAAGCAGCCAAGATGCAGCTTTAGTACCTGTGTTAAAAATTTTAAAATGCTGTTACGTGATTTATGTTCAGTGATGCCCATATTTTATCAAAGTTTCAAACGTCCAAATATTTCTCTGTAACATGAGTACTGCTTATGAAACATTCAGCTATCCAAGTTAAAAAAACAACACTTTTTGGTCAGTGGTTATGAGTTTAACATCAAAGCCGTGTGTTTGTGTTCTTCAGATTTTATTGAGCAGACATTTGGATTTGAATATTACAAAAGTCCTGTTATGCCTAATAATCTTTGATCAGCTAACCCGCATACACTTCCAACCACTGCAAAAAGGGAAAAACACTAAGGGCTGAAATGTACAGTCAGCTGTCTGAAGTGTTGGTGGATGACTGTTTACGTGCAGTACTCATGATTCACAAAGCCCTGGATACTTCAAACCAAAGTGAAGGAAAAAAGACCAAATCCATTTACTTCATAACGTTTCCTTTGGAGCCAAACAGCATTTAAACAGACACAAAGAATGGAGCAGATGTCCTGCATTGAAGTAACTTTCCACACCAGCAGGTGGCATTAGTGAGCATTCTGTTCAAGTCAATACTGGTCATGTGTTGTTCCCAGTTACAAAAAGTGGAACATGTGGATCTTTGCTGCTCCTCCACATCTGACCACTGTCATCAACACAGAACTGTGAGGAGATATCACTAAAAAACAATATATTTCTGAAAACAACAATTTCTTTGGCTAAAGGCTGTTGCTCGCTGCTGTACAGGTGACATGGGCTTGTCAAAATCAAAACGCGTGACTCGCTCTTGTGGGGGATTTTTCAAATAACATTCACATGCAGATGAGGTGAGACAGTGAATCATCCCACATGAAGTGAACATTTTCAGAAACCCGAATAATGGTTTTCATCTCTGAAGTGTTTAATGATCAGTTTGAGATGCAGATTCAAGCTCAAAGTCATGCTGATGAAAACCAGTTCAAAGGAGACGCCCGCTCCTCCCTTTTAAAGTGTTCATCAACACAGTCATGGTAGACAACATGATTGTTCCAGTGCCTATTTCAGATGGAGCTGGGGAGGGAAATTTTGTTGACAGCACTGATGGCGAAGGTAAAACTATTAGACTCCATCTAAGTAGCGCCTGAAACCTGACGATTGCCAACAAACCACAGAGGAAAGGTCCTGGTTTCAACCTAAGATGTTATCTGACTGCCTTAAAACTTTGCTTTTGACAGAATTGTGATGGAAAGAATATTACACCCAATAGCTGCCAACACTTTAGCCCTAGCAGCAGCTGAAATTGCTGAGCTGTCAGCTAGACGAGGTCAAACCAAACCCAAAAATGATGAAAGTTAAAAGCAGAGAGGTACACATGTCATCCTCCAGAGACCCAATTACACTAAAACATGAAGCAGTGGCTGCAAGGGTGGAGTGAAGCACCCAATCATTCTTCCTGGTAATCCTGATTCTCACTTCTATTGTTCTATGTGAAGTGAAATCAATACACTAGGTGTGACTGAAGGCTACCTTCCATGCAGTTGATCCAGCTCTGAGCCACTGAACAAGACCACACAGGGAGCTGCAATTACAAAGGCCATCTGGTTCCGCTTTGTGAGAATAAACTCAGTGGTCATATTCAGACTCTGTCCTGAATTATCATCTCTCTCATGTTAAGTGTGGCTTGTTTCCAAATGACCCCATGATTCTGTCACTTTTATACAGCTGCACCATGTCTTCTGTGTAAAATAAACCTTTGGAACTACAGTAATTTGCAAATGTATGTGGTCCGAACAGAGAACAGGATCATTAAAAGTTGAAATTTTTGTCACTAGCCTGTGCAAATTTTTTGTTAAAGCTAGGTTCTAAACCCAGAGATCTTCAATTATATCTAACATGGAGATTATAATTTCTTTGCCTTTGTTACACAGAAACTACTTAAATATACAACAAATCTCACTAATTATTACAAATACTTATTATATGTCCTGCTCTGAAGTGACATTCTTTTTAAGAACTGTTTACACTACCAGTTGTCCTGATTTCTCTGGGGAGGTATTACTCTCTCTTTTCTTTATCCCATTTGCTTATTAAAAGGTAAATCTCCATTTGTATTTGTAGTTATAACACAGATTTAGGAAAGTCTTTTAACATCCTAAACATTTCTTACTAAAGACATGCACAGACTTCCACAATACAGTGAATGTATTGTGTGGTTGAATCCACTCAAACGACTATGGAGACAGATCACTGAGAAAAGAGGAGCTGTGACAGAGTTCAAGGGGTCACACTGTGAGGTCCGACCATCTGCTTTTTAATTCAATTTGACTGAATTTAATCTCGTTAAAACTAGAAATCTCTGAATGAGCACCAGAACATTAGCATTACGTGTCTGCATTATGCTTGAGGAGAATAGGTTGTGTTAAAAGCTGGTAATTTAATCAACAAAGGAAGGAAATGACCTTCTTCCTTTTTGTCAGTCATTAACAGGACATCAAAGAAAATTGTAATTATCATTCAAAAATATGACGGGCTACCAGATTATTTGAATTGATCAAATTTATTTCAATTTTTTTTCTTTCTTTTTCTCTAGTTTGTCTTTTTTTCTTGTGATATATATTGAACTCCTTTTCTTCTAGCCTGAAATCTGAGAAGTAAATATAACCCTGGGTTGAACCTCCCAAAACTGACGTCCACATTAAGACATTGAACTTTGATGTGGGGTCTTGTTACTTTATAGCAAAATCTGTGACTTTTTTTTTTTACATTAAGATTAAGAATATTTTCTTAGAAATTAGGGGTGAAATCTATCATTTAATTGTAGCTCAATGAAAAGACAAGTTTAATATAAATCTTAAATTCTATTACAAAAGCCCCATAACTTAGAGTCAGATTGAGTTTTATGACACATCAAAAAGACTATTGGCTGAAAAACTTAAAAGTGCTCAAATCTCAGTCAGACAAATGTTTTTAAAGTGAAAGAGAATAACGTACAGTACTTAATAAAGCATGAAACATCTGAAATCCATATTTACTTGATACTGATTGTATTTTTCTTTTAGGACACTAGACTTAGCTCAGCCTCCCATGATTTACCCAAGAGACACTCGGCTGAGCAGGAATAGAGGTAAACTAACTGCCAGCCTTCACCGCCAGGCCTCTGAGTGTCTTGTCAGTCTTTTTGTAAAGCTGCAGCGGCCATGCTGTGATCTACAAATAGACCAAGTGCCTCAGATCTGCACATGAAGAGAAGGCACAGATGGACCTTTGGTTGTCGTCGCCACAGAGCCCGTAGATGCCCTCCAGTGACACAACCTGAACGCTCACTCACAGCAGCAGCAGAGAAGGATAAAAAATAATCAGGAGGCAACCAGGAAAGAATAAATTCAAAAATCACATGACTATGAGAACTCAGAGAACTATTATCGACACAACAAAAAACTATAATTGACGCAACAATCGTGGTTTCCACCAGTGCACCACATGCCTGTTGGCCCACCTGATCTACGTTGACCCTTCACCATAAGGCAATTACTCAATTTTCATAAACATAACATTCACATAATAAAAAAAAACAAAACAAAAAATTAAAAACACTACATTTATAATGAAAAAAACTACTGATTAAGAAATGATTTGGAACCAGAAACTACAAATCACAATGAATAAATGAGAACATTGAAAAGAAAAATAATTCCACTAATGAAACATATAGAGCGATACATATATAAAATAAATCTTTACTTAACATGATCATTTAAGTCCTTACAAATGAAATTTATCTCCTAAAGTGTATTCAGAAATATTCAAAAATGTGTTGTTTATTTCTTCGGGATATTATTTAACAGTAATTATATTAAGAACCTAATTAGTTCAGGATAATGGGATGGCTTATAGTGACAAATCAGATCTCAAAGAAGCATAGTAACTAATAGAACATATACACCGAGTAAAGAATCTAAAGAACATTAATAAGTATTGATCTGTCCTATTGATCTCCTATGTAACCTATGTAAATTACCACAAACATGCAGTACAGTGCTGTGATGACACATTATTTAAATTATCGCAGGACAGAAAACAGACCAACTTCATCAACACAACATGTTTTAACACAGTTCTTTCTCAAATTGCTCCACATAGTTGTTTATATATACATCTAGGTCTGAAAAATGAGATGGGGCAATCTAAAATCTCAATAAAAGATGCTGTAAAAAATAAAAATTCACCCATCAAAACCAGCCTTTTTAACTTTATGTTATTACTATAACGTTCTATAAATCAGATGTCAACAAGCTGAATCTTGTTGACATCTGTGGTCAAAAGATACAATAAAGAATGTGTTCGGTGTTATTTTATTGTGTAGAT
Organism: Antennarius striatus; assembly: GCF_040054535.1. Lineage (NCBI taxonomy): Eukaryota > Metazoa > Chordata > Actinopteri > Lophiiformes > Antennariidae > Antennarius > Antennarius striatus. Next base: position 23,280,583 of record NC_090776.1, on the reverse strand, counting down.
AATTAAGCTAGTGGCCATGTATTTTAGTTTGCACTGGACTGAGAGCTGATAAAAGATGTTGTACGCTGTGTAACAACATGACTCACCGCCGATGCCTCTCCCAGCAGAAGATGTGACTGAAGTGTTGAAACGGAGAATAATAGCCTACAGAATATACTAAACCTAAAGAAACTACTAAACCTACAGAAACAAAACCTACAGAAACCCCTACACCTACTACGTGGGAGTCCCACGGCTCAGCCTGCCGGGACTCGGCGCAACAGTTCACTACTCGACGTGGGTTGTTTATATGCCCACGTTTGACGGACCCGAAGCTGCGAATTTGAATGTATGTGCAGCTTCCTGTCCGTCCTTTCAGAATAAAACTATATCCGGTTAAAAAAAAAGTAATGTGTTATAAACAACTAGCGGGAACCCATGTAAATTCCATTATAAAACAATAATATCAGACTTTATACCAAACATGAAAAGGATTACTAGCTACCTCGTTCTATGGAGCAAGATAAATAGTAAATAAAAATGGTAAAATGCCTATTGGTTGATAGACTTTAACCCATTGAATGTACTGTATAGCAAACCCCACATTCATTTGCGTTGGCTAAATAGTACTGTACTTCTCTTTTTGTGACACAATCTTTTCCTCTCTATCAATCGGAGTTTCACTCAGAATTCGTTGGAACAGATATGACACTCTAAAATTATATGAACTGGGAAGTCCCTGTATAGTTATTTCTTCTCCTAACATAACAGATGCCTAATGCCATATTGTTCACATGATTCCTTCTAGCAGATGCGCTGTGATTGGTTGGGCGCTGTGATTGGTTGGGCGCTTGATTGACAGGTAGTGGGTGGAGTTGGTGACAGCATGAGACTTTTTCAAGTGTGTGTATTCAAATATATACAGTAGGCTCCATATTAAGTCTGTAACACAGGTAGCCTTCTTTCATTTCAGAAATTTCACTAAAATTAGAAATTTTGTTTCTTTTAAAGATGCAGAAAAAAATCATTCATGCTGAAGGTTGAGGTTTGATGAGGCTAACAGGACAACATTCATTCATTCATTCATTTTCCAACCCGCTTAATCCGCTAACGCAGGTCGCGGGGTAGCCAGTGCCTATCCTGGCAGTCTCAGGGCGTGAGGCGGGGGACACTCCGGGCACGACGCCAGTGTACCGCGGAGCCACACAGAAACAAACAAGCATTCACACACACACTCACTCCTATGGTCAATTTGGGACCGGCCAATTAACCTGAAGCGCATGCTTTTGGAGGTGGGAGGAAGCCGGAGAACCCGGAGAGAACCCACGCAGACACGGGGAGAGCATGCGAACTCCGCACAGAGCGGGACTCGAACCCGGGTCCGCCGTGATGTGAGGCAGCAGCGCTAACCACTGCGCCACCGTGCCGCCCTAACAGGACAACATCATCCACAAAAAGCAGAGATGAAATCCTTTGGCCCCCAAACTGGAGTCCCTCTGGGCCCTGTGTTCACTCCAGTTAGTAATCATCACACACACATTTTTTGGTCAATGAACCAGCCACCCCCTGGCCTAAGACCTGGTGGAATTAGCCATACTGTATGTTTGCCCTGTGTCTGGGTGGGTTCTCTCCAGGTACTCTGAAGGTGTAGTGCCTGGGTGTGTGCTTGTGGTGTGCCCCCATGATGAGTCTCACAACCCCTGAGCTCAAAGCTCAAGTTTAGAAGGGTATGCTAATCTGCAGCCACTACATAAAACAAATGAAGAATATTAAATGAGGGCAGAGATAAAAGGGCTGACACACTGAGCATTGGGACTTCACTGATGCTGTTTCACTCTGACTGACTGCTGCAGACGGAGTTGATGGGCTGTGCAGCTGTGATGCCTCTGGGCAAGGTGACCTAATCCTGCACGATCATCACGTGTCAATGGACTGCTGCGCACACACACACACACACACACACACACACACACACACACACACACACACACACACACACACACACACACACACACACACACACACACACACACACACACACACACACACACACACTAACACACATCTAATGTTCTAATATTTTGGTTCATAAGGATTCCTGTTATAGCATTTGACATAACACTTGAATTCGCAATAACAACAGGAATTAAATACATGGAAACTAATAATATTAATAAATACAATAAAAGGTTATATTTGTTTTAGCTATGGACTTGGACTCATGCAATGGTTAGCTTAGCTTAGCATAAATTCCACAAGCAGAAAGTCACTACACTATTTTCTAAGAACGTTGCAGCTCCAGTTTGCATCAGTGGTATCTAGAGGTAATGCCTGACTAGCTGCTCCTCCTGCCTCCACATATAACTGTAATGTGATTCTCCTGCTTCCTGGTTCCAGCTTCAAACTTGAGCCAAAACAAGCCAAAAATGAATTTTCAGACATTATCGACTAACGTCCATGACAGTGGGAAGTTTGGAAAAGTGTCTTATACGATAAAACCTGTCTGGATCCACACAGGAATACAACCATGCTGTATTCTGATAAACAACTGAAGATTAGTAATGTTAAATGTAAAAATCTCAAACTGATTTGAAGATATTTTATTTACATTCCTTTTTAAGATTATGATTATTTATTAGTCAAATGCAATTATACATAGTACAATATAATACCGCTGAAGAGCCGTGGGCAGCTCAAACCAAACACAAAACCACCATATACTGTAAATAAATGACTCCATACAGCTCATACATCTATTTTTATTGTTGATTCTCAAATGGACTTTGTGTAATTCTGTACGGTGTCCTTGAGTATCAAGAAAGGCACCTTCAAATAAAATGTGTTATTATTATTATAGAGTAAGAGCTGCATAGCATTATTTTACACATATTCATTCTTTATTGTCTTTTGAATAAAACCTGCCATTCAGCAATGAGCTCATTTCCCCTATCAGCTGTCCACCATAACCATACCATACCACCGTAATTCTCTCTAGAAAGACGTTTTCCGACGTGAAGAAACCTGTCTGGTGTTGCAGCTGTGAATCATCAATGAATCTGGAGTTTGCGTCGTCACTGTCCATCACCGTGGCGTGTCCCCCATTCACATTTGATGGAACACTCTTCCCCGCTGCAGGTGCCTGATAGATAAACTCTAACAAGTCTGCAGAGGAACTTCAAGTATAAAAAACTTTGGCTGTAGAAAGGTTACCCACTGGCTTTGGCACTGGTAGGGGGTAGATTTGTGCCTCAGAGAGGTGATGTGATTAAACAAGTGCTAGAAACTGCATTCAGTGTGATGCTGTGGAAAGACGTGTTTATGTTTGACATCTTGACGTTTTGCTGCAGGGAGAAGCTTTTCTGTCATCTCTCCCTCAACACCAGTCGGAACTCCCTCTATTTCTTTACTCGCCTCCAGTAAACATTGAAGCGTTTGATATTGATGTAACCACGGAGCCCTCATATTTACTAAATGTATATCATCCTTTTTAAAATAATCTATCAATGTTCATTCAGGAAGATATTGATTTGACCAACCAACCTGTCATTCATATCTCTCACATGTGTTCACTCTTTTGTCCTTCTTATAGGAATTTCTTGGTTTGATGAAAACTGACAGGTTTTTTCTTTGCCATTCACATGGTTAATGTAACGTTAAGACCACAGAATGGAAATCACAATAGAGATGCAGCAAATCTAAATTAAATAATTAACATACAAACCTGGATACATAAACATTGTTTTTTTTTTTTTGTTCTTTATGTAATGTTCTGGTAGCGTCCTTGAACAGGCTGGAGCCACGGCAGGCATCTGGTGTCAAAATCATTCTCAGGTCAATTTTGACTACTGCTGCCATTATTACTACTGTTAATAATATCATGATCATCATCAGTGAGCTGTTTGCACCCCTCCATATCTACATATATCATTTTAAGTGTGTCTTACATCAAACTAGCCATAGACTGGAAGCTAATTTCAGGTTTATGATGGTCATGAAATCTTTTTCCAGGCCTGGAAATATTTTGGAATGACTAATTGTTTAGGACAGGATTAGAAATTTCATTGTTCAGGCTATCGTCCTCTATTATGGAGATTATGTTTGTATTTCATTATCAATATCTCGATATTTTGACTCATTTTATAAATGAAACGATGACCTGACACAACCTGACATCAGCATCACTGACGGCCTCCTCTGTTCTTTGGATGATGTGATGGATTCACTGTCAGGTGGAATTACATTATGTTTAACATGGTGACAATGATCTCACTGGTCTGGACTGTGGACTGTGTGTGTGTGTGTGTGTGTGTGTGTGTGTGTGTGTGTGTGTGTGTGTGTGTGTGTGTGTGTGTGTGTGTGTGTGTGTGTGTGTGTGTGTGTGAGAGAGAGAGAGAGAGAGAGAGAGAGGGAGCAGTCCTTCACCCATACTGACACAGAATGTCTTGGCTCTTTCCTGTCAGCTGTTGTTTCTTACATTTGTGTTGAAGGAGGTCTTCTGTCATCGAAACAAACTCCAACCAACGACCGACACCCACATGTAGCCAAACTGACACACACAAGAAGGCCCCCACTGAAACCCTTCGGTCAGGAGGCAGTCGACTCCTTACACGAGGACATTTCTTCTCAACATCACAGCGTTGCACCATTTTCCTGACTGTTTAAAAAAAACAACAGCAACCACAACAACTACACAAGTAAACAGATGTTAGGTTGGTCTGGTTGTAAACTGTTTTTATATTGTTTTTATGTAAAGCACGTTGGGCTACTATAAATTAAGTTGGACTGATTGATTGATTGATTGATTGATTGATTGATTGATTGGTTCCCCACCATCATTTATTGGGTGAAATAGTTGGACCCTTTGTTCAGTAAATGTAGTAACAGCACACTGTATAAACTAGAGGAGCTCTGCTTTACTACCTGGGCCAACAAGATGACGGGAAATGGACCTGACCCGCAGTGGAGACTTCTGTACAAACCTCCCCTCAAGAAAAAAACAGCCGACCTCCAGTGGAGGATTTTGCATGGTGCCGTCGGTTCCAATGCTTTTGTCTCTGTTTTTGCCCCTGCGGTGTCCAGCCAGTGTCCCTTCTGTCCTCTTCAGGAGACAGTCTTTCATATTTTCAGTGAGTGTGGGAGACTTGCAGTACTCTTCACTCTTCTAACAAATGTTTTTAACTTGTTCAATGAAAACTTTAGTATCAGGAAATTCATCTACGGTGCTGGGTACAATAGATCGAATCAGAGAAAGTGGCAGCTTTTAAATTTTATTTCTGGGGAGGCAAAACTTGCAATTCATGTGACCAGGAAGAGGAAAATTGAAAACGATACCGCTCAAGAAGCAGCTACTGTTTTTTGCTGTAACATCAGATGTCGCTTAAAACTAGAATTTGGTTTCTATAAATTGACAAAAGACCTGAATAACTTTAGGAACATCTGGTGTTACAAAAATGTCCTATGCACTTTAGTTGATGACCACCTCACTTTTGCAAACTTCCTGTTATAATGCACTAATTCTTATATTGTATTTCCCTTTGTTTCTTGGTGTTTAATGTTTTTGAGTGTTTCGTATTTTTGAAATTTCATCTGATGAAAATTTGTAAAATGTTCTAAATGTTCTAAATGTTCTAAATGTTCTACATGTTAAATGTGATTGAAGTTTGTTTGGAAAAGATGTTTTGAGGCACTTAAATGCTTTCATCTAATGTAAAACTGCAAAATGTTTGAATGAGATTAAAGTGTTTTTGCAAAAATCAAAAAAAAAAAAATCTCCTTGTCTTTTATTTAATGTAGTTTCTTTGTAGACGTTACCCTCTAGTGGTGAACACTGGTACTGTCGGATGACACATACAACTGTGTATTAATTAAACCACCAGTCAGATGCTGTTGAAGGAGACTTCTGTTGCAGAGCTGAACAGATTTTTAACAGATGGACGTTGTGCTGTCTATAGTGTATTAGAGTAGTTTTTATTGCAGTGTCAGTATTGTCTTCTATGTGTCCTTGAACTGTCTGATCATGTCCATGTCCTTGCATATATCCAGTGTTGGAGACGGTCGCCCTGTCCTTGGTTAGTTATGTTTGAATAAAACAAGAAAAAATATTACTTACAATGTCAAATATACTTTAAAAACGGTCAGTGAAATATTAGATACAGTAAACAGCAGACATGGATTGTTACCAGGATGTCCTCTTTTTGTGGGAGTACTGTATCAAGAGCATTTCAGCCCTGTTAGTTGAGGAGCCAGGCATTGATCGCGGTGAGAAAATGAGAAGTTATCAGCGGTGTCATTTCATGGGATAACTTGTTTTTTGGATTGAAATGAGTCCAACAAATCACCACCAGTTCATAGTTGGTGGCCAAAATGCGAGGCTTCTTCACTTCAGGACAGGATTTGGTGGCTTTGTTCCATCGCTTAATCTTTTTCACTGGTCTGACTGCACTTTTGTCGTAACATTTGACAACAGGTTTTGTGATTTGCTTCCACTGTGACATAAAAGCCTCTTCTCTCCTTTTTCTTCAAGGCTCGTCTCTTCTTCAAGCACAGCTGCCTGGTTGTTCCTCTGAAATGAAGTCCGTGGTCAAGGAGCTGGAGTACAGACTGGTTACAGGTGAAGTAGTCTTCTTCGTACATCTTGTCCTGTTTAAGTGGAGACCAACTTCTTTACATCTGGCATTCCAAGTTCAGATTTGGCTTTTCATCCACCACCACCACCTCGTTACACACTAAAGTCACAGAGGATGAAAGAGATTCCAGTTGTCACCCACTATGTGAAACCCCACGGGTGGGGTTTGCCTGGCATATGCAGCTCAATGCTGGTGAACTTCCCCTTGCATGGAGACGTTATCTCATCCACAGATGAGATACGCTGTTCAAGTACCACCTTTATTCTCTGTCTTGGATATTGTGAGGTTGTTAATAAAATGTAATGATGTAAACAGAGGTTGGACAACACATCAGGAACAGGGGTGTCCCACCTGCTTCGCTCCTAGGCATTACCCACTCCAGATATTTGCATCAGGCCCATCTTCAGGTACAATGGTGTTTGTATGTGTTCCACTCTTTTGAAAGCTGTGCTGAATTTGTTTTCTGACAGTCTGGATCCCATCCTAGTCTAACACACACCTCTGGAACAACTCTAGTGGTGTGTGGAGGTCAACAGCCCCACTGATGACATTTGGACCAGAAAAATAAGTAGTAGGACTAAAGAAATACTTCTTCAGACAGTGATACTGGTCACATTTGGTTAGATCCACAGCCTGATCATCAGCTGGGTGGTCAGTAGGTGTTTCATTCCATTTCACCGCTTGTCCTACATTTTCATCCACCTACTCGTCACTTGAATCACAGGTTTCCGATCACATCTCAGAATCACTCTCTACTTTGAACAGCGTCAGTGATACCATGCAGTAAATTTTTTCTTTGCTGGTGACATTTTGAAATTGAAATATATTTTTAAGTGGGACATTGTGAAATTCTTAATAAATTTAATGAAAATGAATCCTAATTATGTGATATGTTCCACTGGTCACACAGTACTATGGGTTGCCTATTGTCTTTTACAGTCAGCATACAAAAAGGAACCTTCCAGACTACTTGCTGACCCACATTTCAGAACATTCACACCTTTCCCTGAACTCATACAATAACCACCCTACATTTTTACCGATTCTTCTGAAACAACTTCAAATACAAGAAGAAATCCGTTCATCATTCAGAATAACACAAAATTTAAACTTAATTGTCTAAATTCAAAATTGTAACAGATGGAATATTATCAGTCATCAAGTAAGTTTCATTTCTATTATTTTTCAATGTGTACTGCGCAAAGTCCACATGCTATTTTGACGAGTGTCATCACCAACATAACATTAAAACAGAAAAATAACAAACTAAAAGTCTAATTAGTGCAAGCATTCTAAGAGAATTTAGTATCTGTTTTAGCCATTCTAGCAATCACCTAACATATGTCAGGGATTTTACTCACTTAAATGTTGATGTATACAGTTCAGTGAAACAAGATGTGTTCCCAGGAGAGTTTGCAAGTTGTACAAGTTACCTATTTATAATCCAATGGCATTGTAAGGCTAAATAATACAGCCTACTGACGTTGTTAATGTGGTTCTTTGAAGACAAAAATCAGACTTCCAAATTTGAGGGTTAAAGGTGATCTTGTAATTTTACATCAATGGGTCTTGTGATCATTTCAGATGTTCATCAGGAAAAGAAAGATTAATCCTGAAATAGTTCCATGCAATTTATTTTGTAATTATTTGTATTGTTATTTGAGTTCATGTGTCTTTAATCAATTAATTACTTGGTCATGTACTTGAGCCAGTCTGCTTCAGTGATAGAATTAAAACAACAAACACAAAACTGCAAAAAAGTAATCAGAACAAATTTAAAACTTTATTGGGAACTTTAAATATAATGAATATTGTGAGTACACACTAATCCAGCTAGTTACCAAAAATACGTACCCATTGTGTCTTAGAATCTATTAAAAAGGTTACTCGAATGTTTTTCACACAAACTGTACATAAAACAAAACCCATGGTGGATTTGTACATTATAAAAACAGCACATCTTGGTTGAAAGTTAAATTGTACATAGATGTTTCTGTATAAACAAATTTCATAGATGGATCACCCCTGAAGAAATTTCTTCCGTTCCCCAATATACTGTATAATGGACCCTCTGTCTTATTTTTAACTGGTTAAAAGAGACATTTATTTATGTTACAATAGTGGAACAATAGTGGTTTGCACATGAACTTAAAAGCACCTTTAACAGTCATCATCTCAGACAATAGGAAACTGGGGGTGACAATTTTAGAGTTTCCTAAATGGTCCTCTTTAATTTTTCTCTATTTCTATTGTTATGAAGAAAGAAAAAAGTACAAAGAAATAACATTAAAAATGACCAACCAGCTGCCAAAGTAAACGCTGGCAGCAATATTTTGGATTCAAACAAATAATGACTAAAGTTATGTACAAAAAAAAAAAACATTTCAAAATAACACAAATGCTGGTGTATAAAAACAACCCACCACACTATGAATTTTCCAGTTTGTGAATTTTCCAAATCATGCAGAATCTTCCAACTCTAGCTTCCAACATTTGCACAATAAAAAGATGTTTTCTCTTCAGATTTTTTTAAGGGAAATAAGAACCATGAAGCAAAAACTGGCTCTTCTAATTTCACACTGCTCTCTGATTCAAAAAGTCTCTAAAGTGCACCAAGAAAACTAGACGGACAAAACAAAATAAAAAAGGTGGAAGTGACTTAAAAGATGAAAAACCTAACAAAATAAAGAAAATATTATTTTACATTTGGACAAATTTTTAAGGTGGGAAATAATCATTCATGATTTCCCTTGAGTTTTTCCCATGTGTCTGCAGCTTGAGTGTTAATCTTCCCCGGATGACCTTCAGTACTTTGGCACCTTGGTGTAATCCTCCTTACCAAGGTTCCTGCACAGGCAGATGGACAGGATCATCCCCAGCAGCTGTCAATCAAAGCAAAACATCCATCAAACATTTTAGATCAGTGATCACTTGACATTTACAGCAATACTATCGATTAAATAGTCTCTGCCACTGGAGGTCTCCCAAGTAAAAGATGTCAGTTGGAAGGAATCATGGGAGTTGTATTTATAAAGATAAAGATCCATCGTTGCTAATGACAGCTGTCTGATGTCACACAGCTGTCTGAGTCTTTCCTTCAAGTCTCTGACAACAGGACTTCTCCAACTTATCAGGCTCTGATAGTTTCAATGTTTTTGGGACGCTACCCTGTGTCACGAAATGATCCATGATTTTCTCATCAGTAGAAAATAAAGGCTCATTTCAATTTCCATTTGTAGCAACATAAAAACAACCTTATGTCATTAACAACATGCAAATGTTGATGAAATATAAGATTAGTGTTTCATCCGACTGTTTTCACACAAAAGAATGGAGCCCATTTAAACCATTAGCAAACCATTATGGACATCAGAGACGATCAAGTTAATCCCTGTTACATTGAATTATATCAGATTTATGTAGTGCGTTGGAAGCATTCTGAATAATTTAAGCACACAACTCAAGTAATATATATGTACATAACATTTTTAAAAAGTGACATCTGTGTGAATTATTTTAAAAGTGGAATCTGCTTCTAATAAACCATTATATCTAATTTTTTTAGCAAATTATTTTTTAAAAAAAGTCAAAGAGAAAAATTTACTATTTTATAATGCCAAAGGTGAAAAAAAAGAAGAAGTTTTTTATCCAACCAGCAGCCCAAAACCAACAGTTATGAAGTTGACCATCATTGAAGACCAAGACGACCAGGAAATATTTGGGGTAGAGAAAACAATAAAAAGTTTGGGAAAGGGCAGATAATTGATTTGTTTTCTCAATCTTCATGTGACATTGACTACTTTTGCCATATTCTGGGTAGAGATGGGTACTATTTCTAACACTGCAGGACAGCATTTGATTTGATGCCGACACGCCCCAAAATCCTAATGATATCCGTGTCCATTAAGACTTATTCTGACCTTTATTCTTCACGTTTATTCGGAAGCCTGACACACACACACACACACAGCTCCATCTTTACTTCCTGCTGGATTTGATACTAGTTTGGCTTCTGAAAATCAAAGGTCACGCATCTACAACCAGTTAGAGGTGTGGTCATGCCTTTATCACCACTGAATGTTCGAAAGGCATCCTTCCGTTTCAGGCATGAGTTTCATCAACAGCGGCTGAAACGTACTCTAAATTTACAGAGACAAGTACCTCAATCAGAGCCACTCCGAGGCAGATGCCCAGCACCACTCCTATGTTGGTGAGTAGCCAGCTTTCCACGCTGGCGGCACAACCCTGATTGAAACACAAGGAGATTAATCCAACAGCAGAAGGGTGAAAAAGAAATCAGGTGGGAGAAGGACAGGGAAACGCTGTTTACCACATCGTATATGGGCCAGTCGGGGGTCGCGGCCTCGCAGAATCCGCTGTCGGAGACGTTTCCGCTGGAGATGGAGACATTCTGGCACGAGCAGGGAAAAAGGAGCTGGGAGCTGTTGACAATCACCATATTACCGTTCCAGTCCTGATGACTGGTCCAGCCGCAGCACTCCATCTACAGGGATAAAGACAGTTGTTTCATTTGCAGGTAGCGTTCACGTACAAAGTTTATTCAGAACCCTAATCAGAAAAACAAACAAACTAGCATCAGATAGCAAGTTGAGGGTGTTACAAAGGCATATAACACAGTTATAGACATTTTCAGATTGTCTCCCTCAACTTCTGGTAAGTTACTTGAGCATGAATGTGAGCAGATAATCACTGAATTTTAATTTTTGGGAAAACTGCGCAGATCTTCAATAAAAATCCAGCCTCGTAAAGTTTTACAGATCTATTCTGGAAACTGAAATATCGACGGGTCCTCATCAGATTTCACAAATATAAAAAACTCGCCATATTAAAAAAGCGTCTTATTTTGTGACACCTTTATCACATTTTTGCCACTGAAGAAGCTGATGAGTTGTGGCTTCAAACAGATTCTACATTCCCAGACAGTCGGAGCCATGACAGACATTCAATGAAAAACAGATCTAGAAAAAAATGTTGCTTTGCCAGCTTTTTAATCAGGACCCATCTCAATAAAAACATGCATCTTGAATATTTCCTCTGTGGCCCGTTAGATTTTGACGAGGCGTGAATGTTGCAGATTGGACAGTAATGATTGTCTTTTACCAGAAACAGTAATTTCAGGAGTGTGTTCATATCGACATTTGATATCATCACATTAAAGTCGTATAACTAGCATGTATGTGCTTCCAACTCACATTTCTCTGGATGAAATCCCAGGCCTGCTCTGTGGTGGAGTTTCCTCCGCGGTAGTTGTCCAGCACTTTGGCGACGATCTTGGACATCTCTTCATTTAACTGAAACAAAACACTTTACCTCAGTTAAAAGATATTAACACTTTGAAAAAGAAGATTTTATATATACAGTTTAGTGTATTCATGAAGCTACAGCCAATAGCCAGCATCCCAGCCTGCAATCCTTTTCCTGCATTGAAGGGTTTGGCAGAGTGTTCTATAGAGTTTCAAGGACAAAGAGACTCTTACAATCAGTCTTTTAACGTCTGAACTGATCATCAAGAGATCAGATGCAGGAAAATTTCACGTAATTGCTGCAAAATGTTCTCACCAAAAGATTCGAACCTGAACACTGAGACACTCAAGTTCTCCAAACTGCACGGCTCTCCTTCTTAGAAAAGGCAGGCACACATTTTTTCCAGAGCCTTGAAACTATTTGGCAGTGAGCAACAGTCCAAGAGCTTCCAACAAATATTCAGATACAATAAAAAGAAATCTGTCTGCACTCTGAATGCCTCTCTTCTTTATGTGAAAACAGTTTTCATATTTCCAAATAGTCCAGGTTGTCCTGAAGCCAAGAGGAGACACAGCTATAAGAGGAACACATAGAAAATAGATAATAAAATTATCGTGATACCGTGTATAGTAAGTTTTGGGGGGGGGAACAGGCAAACAATTTTTGAGCCCTGAATCAAATCCTACTCACAGAATGGCCACAAAAAAAAATCTACACAAAAACCGTAGAAATTAAAAAATAATTAATAATAATAACAACATAAATACAAATTGAAATGATGAAAGTTGCTAAACATATAATACATTTCTTGTTATGAACAGAGGATATTTTTTGTGACAGAGTTGTAGTTGACCTGCCAGTCATGGGTAGATCCCATTCCTGTTCCCACCCACCTCCCTGCCTTACACTCTTAGTGTATTAATAGACTGTGCACTATAACAAAAAGGACATTCAGTGAAGCACATACCTCCAACAAGACCCAACAGTCACTGGATGACCTGGGGGTTTTGTTAATGAAGTGAAAAATAAAAATAAGGATCCACCCATTTATCCAGATCTGCTCCAAATCTAAGTATTGCTCGTGGCCACTCGCCCATTTCTACTGCCACGTTTCTTCAAAATCTTTCGAGTAGTTTTTCATGGAGTCCTACTAACAGTCAAACAGACGATCGATGATAAAAAAACATGGTCGAGGTAAACATGCCATGGTGAAATAGACATTTCATAACAAGCTATGATGTAACTGATGAATACCTCACAAATTTACATGGAAACCTATAAAGATTTCACTCTGAAATAGACTTCTAAGTTCACAATCCAAAAATAGGATGAAATATCCATTTAAATTACACTCATCGGTGATTTTGCAGCTTTTATGCAGGTCTTCCTGTTAGCCTACAAAATCTACAGTATCTATCTAAACAGCAGAGGGAGCTACAGAGCTGCTTATTTCAGTTTCCGGGTGTACTACCCCTAACAAAAGTATGGAATCACCATTCTTGCCGATCCACTTGGTCCAGCAGCCCTCCAAGGTGTGATGACTGCACTGTTTTTAACTGCTGACTAACAAGCAGATGTAATCTGAGGTAGATGCTCAATTAAGGAAAGGAAATTGACTGGGTGTGTCCTTATTTTCCACTCAAAATGGAGTGATTCCATATTTTTTTACCTCAGAATTAAGTGATTCTATATTTATTTCCCTGCACTTGCTCTATAAAAGTAACATTTACTGACCACCACAATGGTTTTTCTTCATTTCTTTTAGTGTTTCTGAATGCCAAGGAGTTGCACTTTTGAAGAAAATCATTACTTTTTCATGCTTTTTATCAGAGTTTGTTCTACATAATAAAATGTCGCAGTGAGTGCTCGTCCAAGACTGGTGACTCCATACTTTTTGCTAGGGGTAGTAAAACCAACAGCATATCCCTTCATCAGTCACACTGGTGATCTTGTTTGTGATCTGGTTTTCTCCTGTCAGTGGTTTTGTCATTTCAGAACCACAGCATTGCTCATGATTGCATGTCATGACACATTGCGGGTGTGAACACACAAGATGAAGGTGGAGTTACATTATCAGGTGCGTTGCAGCCCTCCACATTCCATTTGTCCCAATCACCCATCGGTGTCTGGATGCTGGGTGAAACTAACAAACCAGATGAAAAGGAAGTGACGTCACTCACCACATCTTTCTGGTAGTAGATGAGAACGCCCGCTGCTATCTGAGCCAGGAGGATCAGCAGGAGGCAGGTGAAGTACTGAGGATGGACAGGAAACATGGTAGAATCATCAAATCCCCCCCAAAAAATATGCAGGAATATTAAATCATGTTCGCTAAGAGGACGCACAGCAGGAGTAAACCCGAATGTTCAAACTACAGCATGCGTGTGATGTTGGTTTTATCTGGCTTTCACCCTAATACCAAAGATTTCAACCAATAAACATTTGATCAAAACCAGTTGTAGCTGGTTCCAAACAGACCCTACACCGGTAGCTGATGTCATCATCAGTGACTTCATCCTTTAAGGGTTTATAGTTCTTTAAAATAACGTTTGTTAGCAGTTACTGCTCCTTGAGGAGATCTGGTTTTATCCTCCATGTCTGCAGGTTTCCCCACGCTTTCTAAACGATCCCCACAGACAGACCATCACCCACCAGGCCAAGCAGGCAGCGAATCTCATAAATGGCCCCCAAGCAGCCGAGGAAGCCGAGGACCATGGAGAAAGCCCCGACTCCAATCAAGATGAAGCAGCCGATCTTTACACCCTGGAAATTATCTGCATGGAGAGACAGAGCGTTATCTCAACACTGATACAGAGCATTTTGTTTTAGCACAACAGTTAATATTGAGGCACAACATCACATTTTAAAGTGTTAAAGCCCAAAACCTCTCCGCTCTGAAGCAACAAAAATACAACTTCAGTTGGAAAAAACTCACCAAATAATCAATAACACAATTCCTACTCTGCAGACTTCTTTTTGTCTAAATAACTATAATAAAGAAAATCATGAGACTGAATTAAATGTATAGATGTCAGAAAAGTGTATTTTAATTGAGTGTTGGCTTACCCTAATAAAAATACGAGTTAACATGATCCAAAAACAGTGGAAAAGCACAACAACTTATTGAACTGGTTTATTCATTGAATTATGACATCCATGTGAAGTTCAACTCTACATCTCCAGTGCTGCAAAAACAGCATAGCAGTAATCTTGTGTACTAAAATAAAATACATGCACACAGCTCATATGATCCACTTCAAGCCTCCAGAGGCAACCAAATCAAAACTTTCCAAATACTGACATTTTTTAGTGCTTATGATGTACGCTATCCGTGACTTCACGCCCACACACGCTGCACCAGGCAGCTCATGGGTTTGCCCTGAAAGTTGTGATCATCTGTGATAACAGACCACTGGCTCCAGCAATAAAATGTTCCATTGAGCTTCAGTAGGTCTCATTTATGTGTGGACACAAAGCTAAACTGTCCACTGCTAAGCTTTAAACCTCTGCTCATATGACCTCAACGAAACCCCTGGACTCATCTGCGCTCCGTCCTCCAGACTCGGTCAGACCGGTGATGTCGTGTGTGTGTGTGTGTGTGTGTGTGTGTGTGTGTGTGTGTGTGTGTGTGTGTGTGTGTGTGTGTGTGTGTGTGTGTGTGTGTGTGTGTGTGTGTGTGTCTCAGTGTGTCGTGATGAGTAAGGCGCTGAGCTAGCCTGGGTGATGTGATGCATTCTGATGCTGGACAGTTCAGAAAAAGGGCCTCAGTGTCTGAAGGGAAGACACCTGCAGAGACGCCACGGACGAGGGACAAACGTCTTCAGTGATGCTGGCTGGTCGGGCAGCGCGGCGTCACACAGGCTGCCTCTATCACACAAGTCCAGTTTGTGTCTCTAGTTCTGCATCAACACTTCGTCAGTCATTGCTGACACTGCTGGTCTCTTTCTTCACCGTCTCCTCTTTTGGTAAACGCTAACTTATTTTTTTTTTTCCTTATCGCAATAAAGACATTTGATTTCAAGAGAAATTTTCAGGAAACCTTAGAATGAAGGCACAATCTTTACTAGCTTTGTGACGACAAGCAGGAAAACAGTCTGATTTGGATCAACAAAATTATTTTCTGCCATTAGTTAGATATTTTTACAGATGAAATTGTTCTATCTAACATGTTTTTATTCATTTGGAAGGTAGGAGCTAGTACAGTGTGAAACGGGATTACAGTATTTTCCGTGCTATAAGGAGCACTGGACTATAAGGCGCAATGAATGGCCTATTTAAAGCTTTTTTCATATGTGAGGCACACTGGGTTGTAAGGCGCACTGTCGGCTTTTGGGAAAATTAAAGGCTTTTAGGTGATCCTCATAGTGCGGAAATACTGTACTTATTTCAACACCCGACCCCCTCCACTCTGGTCCTACAAGATGGTGAACAAACATGTGGGTAAACAAAAGATAAGACGCAGAGAGGTAGCCTAGGAGATTTGTTGCTGTACTCTCCTTCACTTCAGTTACTTCGGTTACCTCCATCGGTGAGAGACGGGAATGGGCGTATGGTCATGATTGTTTTTGTCTGCAGATCCTGAAAAGTTGTAAAATGTTTCTCAGTGAAACATTCAGTAATATTTGAGTCATGTTTTGGAAATAAAATCCTATATAGAAGACAATCTCTATGCCGGGGTTGGGATGTTTATTTCTTCTCTTGTTCTCTTTGGGGCAAAAACACACACACATTCACACACACTTAAAGATGCTGACACACTTGCAGCTTGTAATCAGGTCTTTTCTCAGCCTCTTTGTTTTGACCTACTTATGTTCTGAAAGTGGATTTAGTGAAAAGCGTTTGCTGTTCTTTAATATCATCATCCTGAAATCCAGCCAGAGGTGCTGCATCCGAGCTTTTATCCCCTCGTAAGCCGACAAGAGACACAAAATAATTAAAAATTAATACTTCTCGCTGAAACCATTTCAATAAAAAGCAGCAGCTCACAAGTGAACTTGGACTTTGGATTGTGCTGCGAGTAATTTACTGAGTGATTCAGTCTGTTCACTCCACAGTTTAACTGAAAGGAAAATCTGACTAAATCTGAGACAGGCACTTACTGAGGACCACGAGGAAGCTCTGATTGTCCAGGAGGAGCCACAGTCCAAAGCCCATGATGACAACCCCGCTCAGCTGGAGGACAGAACACACACAAACACACATGTAAGCCATATAAATAATCCAGTGGTGAATCTGAGGCATCAGAGGCATGGAGAGCGTGGATACGTCCACATCCAACTGGAGAATTTATTTCAGCCAAACCAGATTTTGTGATTGTTGGAATAGTGGAAAGAAAAATGAAGATTTTTTTTTTCCTGCTCTGTTGGAATGAAATGTGTTCCAGGAAAACTTAAGAGGATGAAAAAAGACTGAAAGTTCTACAGGTTTATAGAGACGGTAAAGGTGTTCAGCTCGGTTAGTTTTGTCAGTTTGGCTTTTTTGATGCAGATTTCTAGATTTCTGCTTTCTTTTATTCAGTCTTTGAATTTCTTCCTACCTAAAGTGAAAATTCACAAGAATAAAATCTGAGTTTAAGACAGCTGATCCTATATGTGGTTTATAAAATCTCAAAAACAGTTGGTAGGAGAAGAAAACAACATGATGTCACAGTCTGTAAAGTCAATACTGTCTGATTTGGGCGAACTCATTTGACAGTTCCTTAAAAACAAATTATTCTTTGCTGCCGAAAGTAAAATACTTACAAAAAATATGAGGTTGAAGAGGAACAGGAAGTACTTTGTTGCCGTCGTGCAGCCTTTCCCCATGATGATGCTGGATCTGCAAACATGACAAGACAGTCATAATACAGCTTAAACGGGTTCAGAAAGTTGTTTTGTATCAGAGCGAAGCCTGATTAAACATCCAGATTTTCTTGGGGGATGAGCGTGATATGAACAAGCAGTGCGCTGACCTCTGTTCTTAAGCTGTCCAGACTGATCGTGATCCGGACTGGGAGGGAAAAGATCCTCCAGGATTATACCCACAAACACACACAATCACAACCAACTTTAGAGCACAGGAGAAGAGGTCAAACGCCTCTAACCCGCTCACAAAAGATCTGGACACATGAGTTTATCATCAGATGACTTAAATACTGTCATGATGTTTAAAGGCGTCGCTATAAAAATAAAGAAAGTCGATCAAAGTGGTCACAGATTTTTTCAAGTGGCTCTAAAATTTGTTTTTTCAGTTTATTTAATTGGGATATTTTTACTTTCAAACCCTTCTGAGTTGCATCTTACCCGGTATTTGTTACGCATATCAGCCTGTTCTCTTTATGGTCACTAATATTTTCCATATGGATTTGCTGTAACGGCCAAAATGTCATTGCATATTCTCTTTCCTCTGTTGTGCCTGCAGGTGCCCCACTTTAAGTTGGCACAGGCAGAGATGTAACAGTAACCCATTTACAGTGATGGGAATATGGATCAGACGCACGGGGACTCCACATGGACCCACTGCCAGGGTGAAACATTGAGCAATGTTTCCATAGTTGACTCAGATGTTCATAGATTGTTGAACAGTAAGAGGTCATCTCTGTATGAGCCGCTGCACACCAGGGACACGACTGAGGAACTGTTACCCTTTATTTTTTTTACTAAATTATATTTGATCGATGGCGGCTTCACCTGGGGCCCCTCAGAGTTTAGGGTGGCCAATGTTTTTTTGGAGAGCATTGGAGCTCTGACACTGACGAATAAAAGACACCAGGCTTTGGGTCCACACAAGACTTCTTACTCATCATTATTGGTTTTGGTCTTGAGTGGAATTTGTTGGCTAGCAGGATGGAGAATATCACTTATCTTTTAAACTAGACCGTCATCAAATCACTTGAATGGGGTCTTCAAGTTGTAAACATGAAATTTTATGTTTGTCTGGTTGTAATAAAACTTGAAAAAGGCCTGAAACAAAAGGTTTGTTAAATTTAGAAGTGCCACGAAGCCGCTTTGTGCTGCAGCTGCTGAGTCTCCTTCAGGAATGTACACAACGTTTCAATTTACTAATTAACTCATTGACTGCCAGACACTTTCAGCGCGGACAGCTCCCCAGTGCCAGAGATTTTGAGCATTTT
This sequence comes from Antennarius striatus, assembly GCF_040054535.1. Taxonomy (NCBI): domain Eukaryota; kingdom Metazoa; phylum Chordata; class Actinopteri; order Lophiiformes; family Antennariidae; genus Antennarius; species Antennarius striatus. The sequence continues at coordinate 23,261,602 of NC_090776.1, read as the reverse complement.
CACTGAATTTTGAAGGCCCACCAAATATTCATTTTTTAGGCTACATAAACATTCCACATATCACCCGAAACTTTAGACTGTCTTCTTTCATCAGAAAAAAAAAATTTGTTTCTAGCATCTATGTGTGTTTAGTTATTGCCCGTAGAACACAGGGTGGTTTCAGCAAAAACAGCTGATTTTGACCAGAAAACGGAGATAATGACGTTTTACTGCAGAGAAGCAAATTCAAGCAAAACTCCAACATCAAACTTCTGAAAATACTTTTACTTATTGAAACAATGCAAACAACATTAGAAAAAACATTTTTGATGAACAAATGATTTTATAACAATTTTGAAAATTAGACAAAACATAACAAAGTACATTCATTTCACCCTCAACTGTCAGAACCATTTACAGGTGAGTATGTGTGGGTGTAATCAATCATATTTCTTTTGAGTGTGATAAACAGTGAAGCATTCTCCTGCATGCAGGGGAATACGACAGGCCTTGCACCACATCCTGGTCTCACTCCTCCCACCCCTTCTAACACACACCCGACATTTCCTTGAGGGATGTGCCTTCTTTGTGGTGGCCCTCAAACGTTCCAGCTTGTGCCTGGACATCAGGCCATCGAGTCTGCCTTCTGGGTCTCGGTTTCTGACTGACCTGGTTTGCAGCACGTCTTCGACCTCCATCTCCTCGCCCCCCTCATGTGACACGTACCCCTTTTCAGTCCAGGACCTTGCAATGTCCTTCATGAAATCAAGGTGCGATTTCTTGATCCCTGGGTTCCTGGACCTGAACAACACATAGGCATTGTACACACAAATCTGGAACAAATAGGCGACAAACTTTTTTGTCCAGTTTTGAGTTTTCCTGATGAAGGGGTAGTATGCAATGTTCTGGTCTAGTTTGTCCACCCCATTCATGCAGGAATTGTACTGTACCACACACTCCGGTTTGAGCTGTGCCACTTTTTCCCGCTGACCCTTCTGCCACACCTCCACCCTCTGCATCCTGTCGTTGTGGCAGGTTGTTATCATTCTCACCAGGCGCTTGTCCTGCCAGGCCAAGACCAGTACCCGGCCGTTGTGTCGCACCACCTTCCCCTCCTCACCCAAGTCTGTCTTTGACGGCTCTCTGATGATCTGTGGTTCGCCACGGTTTTTCCTGAGGGTTCCACAAACATTAGTCTTTTTTTTACACAACTGCTCACACAGTTTTACGGAATTATAAAAATTGTCCATGAATATTGTGTACCCCTGCTCGGTCAGGCGGTCAAGGAGGGAGAACACAATGTCTGGGAGTGTGCTCGACTGGCCAACATAAGGCAACATATTGTAACAATAGCCAGTCCGCGAGTCACACAAAATATAAGATTTTATGCCATATTTGACTGGCTTCTGAGGGTTGTAAACCCTGAAGTTCAGGCGTCCACGCCACTGCAACATCCCCTCATCAATGCAAATGTTTTCATGGGGCTGATACAGCTCTTTGAATTTGGAAATAATTGAATCAAGGACAGGACGCACTTTATAAAGTTTATCTCCAGCATCCTGTGAGGCATTGTCATTGAAGTGGAGAAACTTCCCAATTAGCTGGAACCTGTTGCGTGGCATGGTGTTATTGAAGTACGGAATGGCTTCCATTGGATCCTCACTCCAGTACATGCTGACGCTGGGCTTCTTTATGTAGCCGGTGAGGAACGTAAGACCCAAGTACTTTTTGAGCTCTGGAACGTTCACCGGTTTCCACACCCTCTCTCTGGAGTGTGGCAGAGCTTCAGGATGTGCCTGTATAAACTGCTGTGCATACAGGTTGGTCTGAGACACAATGTGACCCAGCAGCTCGTCAGTCAGAAACAGCTGCATGAAGTCAACCGGCTGGTCTGAATCCAGGTCTGCAGCCGCATTCTGGGGACCAGGGGTTGCCACGAATGGGAACTTAGTGGGTTCCCAGCCATCATGACCCCAAACACCTGCATCCACCTCCAGTGATTGGCGTCTCCTCGCACCTCTCCCTCTAGCAGGTGCACGTCCTCTACTCGTTTTAGGGACTGTAAAATATAGAAATATACAATTTTACACTATATATATATGCATGCTTGAAATAAGTAGGATATCATTTTACACAACATATATATATATTATATACACACATGCCTGAAATATGTACCATTCTACAAAACATACACACACACACACACACACACACACATATTATACATATATACACACGCATGCCTGAAATATGTACCATTCTACAAAACATACACACACACACATATTATACATATATACACACACATGCCTGAAATAAGTACCATTTTACACAAAAGAGTAATACATTCATGGATGGGGAACAACTTATGGGAGACGGAGGGCCGACACGTGTTTTTTACATCATGTAACAAAGTAGCAAAATAGTTACCTTTGCTCCTCAGATCCTCCGTGGGCTCCCATGGGTCTGGGGAGGACTCCCTGCTGCTTTCTGACGGAATCCAGTCGGATGACGAGTCCGGGTCCGGTTCAGAGTCAGAACCGTCACCGGACAGACGCAGCGGAGAACCCTCCGCAGCGGCGCTCCCACGTGGGACGCCGCCGAACTGCGGGGGGGCCCCGCTACAACCCGCCACGCTTTCCTCGCCTCCGATCCGGTCTTCAATCTCCTTGGGTGCATCTCCTGCCCCCCGATCCTTACCGCTGTCGCTCATTTTCACAGCAGCTACACCGCCAGACAAGCTCTGTGCCAGTGTGAGCTGCTTGAACCTGCCTCCTCCACATGCTTTCGCCTTGCGCTTCGCCATTTTGCTCTCCTCTACTGCCCCAACACCGACGCTTCTTCGTCGTTTTATCTGGTGATCTAGGGTGTGAAACACTGCCCCCGACCGGAATAAATGGAATACAAGGCTGAAAATCACACAGAATGTGCGAAACGCTTTGATCTAACGTTCCCTATAAAAAACGCCTAAGACGAAATATGACGTCTTTGGCACTCAACGTTTGGATTCTATAAGACGAAATATGACGTCTTTGGCACTCTGTGAGTTAAAATTGCTCAATATGACGAGTTGAAAACGTTTTTCATTTAAAGTCATAGTATGATGGAGACACTAAAGAGGCGGCTGCTTCTCCAAACCAAAGCCTGCCTCCAATTTAATATGAAACCAGTAAAAAAAAAATTTTTTTAAAGGGCATCGTTGCCCTAATTATTAGCCCAGATAAACTTCTGTAAGGTCGGCACATAATCAAGAACACACTGACAACACAAACAATGTTGTTAAAATGAATCACGGAAACAAACAAGTGTCATCAGAAGTTTGACCCGCTTCACAGCGGCTTTGAAACCAGGCTTCTGTCCCCTCTGACCTCAGGGATCCGATGGAAAAACAGGTCACTATTGATGGTAACCAAAACTAACAGCTCAGTCCTACCTCTGAATTATTTAGGACAGTCAGGGTCACTGAGCTACAATCCAATGGAAGCTATTTTTGACAATGTGTTCAGGCTGCCCTTCATTCTCGGACAAATTTCTTTACACATCTTATGGAATGTGTGATAGGCAGACCAGAACTTCTACTAGACTGAAGCACTGAAATCAGACACAGATAAGTGCCTCAGGCTACATCAGGATTTCACAGATGTCTGTTGGGTTTCATTGTTAGAAAGATTACACAAAAATTACCTGTAGATTTTTTTCTCCATCGATCACACAAACTACTAGACAGAGACGAAGACAGAGATGGCATATCTCTGGAAATGAAAAATTAATCTCATGAAAACGAGGAAGGTAGAAGAATTCACACTTTGGAAAGGAACTTTCAATTCTTCAAGACCAATTTATTCACCTGTTATTGCATGGAGTTGTAATAAAATATGTAATATGTACACGTTTTGTCCTGTAGACATTCAAAAAGGGAAAGAGAAAACCTTGAAGTGGTCAAACTTAATATCATATTGTTATTAAATATAATATTAGGATTTGTTTGTAGCTACACATACACAAAAATCAAACACTTTTCTTCCATACAGAGGAGGTGTATGAAGAGCAGTTCCTCACTTTGTCACTACTTTGTCACTACTGCTGGTGCCTGAAAGCATCTCATAATTACTTTCCATTTGAACCTCATCCAAATGGGCCTTCAATACACTGTACTTCTCAAGGATATAATGATATGTAATTGCGCCATTTTGCCTCTTATTTCTCCTTCATCGCATGCACTAAAGTCATATTTTAATGAGCTCAAATAGATGCCTGTCTGTTAGCTGGATTACATAAACCCGTATCTTCTCTAAACTTGGAGGAGTCTTGAGTTTGATGAGTTAAACAGATGTTCAGGATTGTTTGCCCTTAGCAGCGGCGCGTTCTCTCATCTGACAAGAGAAGTTTCAGTTTCAGTATAGCTGCAGTGGTTTCCCCTGTTCTCCTATGTTTCTAAACTGTGAATTCCAGCAGGTTTCTGTTTGACATGCACTTTAGAGAAAATGTAGCCGAGCCAGTCCTTATGAATGCTCTGCGCCAAAACGATGACTCGTGTCTATTTATTCATTCCAAGACACGACTCATTCAAACCACCATAAAAACTCCAGGTGTGCAGAATTCCATATTCTCCAAACACCCAAGTAACCCTCAGGGCAAATCAGAAGACACGGAGAGAAGAGCTCCACGCGTCCGTCATCTGCACCTTTGTGTGCACGTCATGTTTCTGTGGGATCTTTATGGATCATATATATATTTAAAATAAAAATGGGTAAAAACAATAAAAGGTCATTCTGCTAGTTTTTAGAATCACTGTTGTCTAATTATATCTCAGTCACTCTAGACCACTGATCCCCACACCACGGCCCTTGGGCCGAATACGGCCCACCTCCGCATTTGACGTGGCCCCCTTAACAGTACCAGAAATACACCCTGATTATTATCCATTTCATAAATTGAGTTATTTACTTCATTAATGGTGTTATTATTTAATTCATGACTTTTTGTCTGTTAAGATCCCGGAAAGGTTTATTAATATTTGGTTATGTGTGGCTTTCTGGAAGACAATGCAGTCTTTTCCGCACTATAAGGCGCACCTAAAAGCTTTTAATTTTCTCAAAAAATAACAATGCACCTCATAATCCAGTGTGCCTTATATATGGAAAAGGTTTTAAATAAGCTGTTCATTGAAGATGCGCCTTATAGTCCAGAAAATACTGTAGATGTTTACATTTAGGCATCCCTGCGATCGTCACAGTTTTTCTGTTACAAGCTGACCACGGCCCCCCATCAGAGAAGGGAAAGGTTATGTGGCCCTTACAGGAACAAGTTTGGAAATCCCTGCTCCAGACAATCAATCAAATTAAGGGTTAAGGTTGGTGTTCATGGTGATTCATTCACAGGTGAACACGTCACATTGAGTCACGTTCTCTAATCTGACAGAACAAACGTGCCTGCAGAGCAGCAGAAACAACACCAGCACTCCACAAACACTCAGTCAACAAACGGTTCTCAACTAGAGGAGCTCATACCTGACAAGAATCCTGTGAATGTCATTCAATCAGCAGTGAAGATGCTGCTGAACAAAAAGAAGTCAAATCTAAGGTTGTGTCACAAATTAGTTTCATGGTATAGAAATGTCATACAACACGACCAAATTCCTAGCAAAAACATGGCAGCATATTTACGCTCCAGACCCTGTCAGAGAAGTGAAACAGCGAAAAACGTTCAGTTACAGTAGAAATAAAAGCTTGAAATAATGTTCCAAGTCATAAACACTCAATCCCACAGGTTATATGAATATATAGTGCATCAGTCAGCACTTCTACCCAAAAAATATTACAAAATGAAATTTTGTAAATTCATGATACCTTTATACTATTTAACTCAAATTTCCCTTGATTCTGTCAGCCTAACAGACCCAGACCCACAACACTTCAAAATGTGTTCAGAGAGTTGCACCAGTTCATCTTGTATCTAAACATCTGACATGTTACACTATTCCAGTGAACTCTGATGCTCTTATTGTCTTTTCTTACTTTTCCACTTCTTGTTTTTAGGCCCTCCTGTACAAAAAAAGCCCAGTTGCAGAAACTACTTGACAAGGAGCCACATGCAGCTGCTCATTCTCATTCCACAGATGGAAATAATTCAACAGTTAACATGAAGCAACTTATGAGTTTCAGCTGGCTGCTTTGTGTCAAACTCAGATAGAACCCATCTGAAACATTTCCTCTTGCAATAACGTGTTTATAGGTTTATGCTGAGCTGAACACTGACTGTTCACACTGTAAATGTATGGATAAACAAAACTCATTATTATATAATAGAGAAGAATATAAGAAATGTTATCTAATATGTATTTGGTTCGCAACTTATTTTCAATATAGATATTAATTACGTTCTTTGGAGACACTGAAATGTTCTGTGTGTGTTAAACATGACGCACATCTAGTCACAGTTCATTTAGCTGTATTAGAGGCTATAAAAATACTGATCAGTTAATAAAAAATATAATTAATCAATATCAGAGGCAACGTTTGCTGCCCTACTGACGTGTATACGGAGGTTGAATGCCCGTACATTATTTTCATCTGACTGTGGTGGTCTACGTTTGTCGGTCTGGACTCTGTGACTCTGGTCAGTCTGTTGTTGACAGTGTTGCTCTGACAGAGACGGGACTGTGTGCAGCATCAGCCGTCGTCTCCTCCACGTCACTTACTCTCTCTTTGACTCGTGCAGAAATGTGCAGGAGGTGCGTAGGACTCCTACAATAAAGCCTTTTGTTGCCACTCAGCCTCACTGTTCTTTTCATGAACAGCTCACGATCTATTTGTGGCTTGAAATGTAAATGAGGATGGCAGCGACAAACAAACAACATGCTTCATTTGGTGTTGTGAAACATGGTAGAATTGTTTTTTGGGTTTTTTTTGCTGGTGTTTTGGGTTTTCTCTTTTAAAGGAAGTATCGGGGGGAAAAGGTCCTCTGCTTTTTTTGGGGGAGGTGGGGCGTGAGAAGATGTCTGCCTTTCATATTGAGCTTTTTTAAGCATCAAGCTCTTAGAGGTAGTTTCTCAATATTTTGGTCACCGCGTTGCGAAGGTACACACAGTCCTGTCTTTGATAGATGACGAGACGATCACAAGAAGAGGATAAGTGTGTGACACGTTGGTGATTCCACCACGGCGGTTTCGTGAGGTATTGTTATGAGAACCAGCTGCACTCAGACGGTACCCAATCCCAAAGCTAAGTTGAGAAACAAGCAGTTTATTTGTTCAGATTTCATCACTGGAGGAAACTTGGGTGACGTAATCATTTGTTGACTGTTTGAACAACTGAGTAATGTTAAATTTGAATAGCTGTGCTCACAGTTGTCTTCAAATAGGCAGCAAAACACAGAAAAATCTCCAACAAATTGTTATCTTTGTAAGTCACATAGAAGTGATGTTGTTCACCAACCAGGAGCCAGCTTCAGTGTTTCTTTTGATTGTGCATGGTACAAACAAACAGAAAAAAAGCCGTTGAAAGTATTTAATCTATGAAGGAACTCAGAGAGCCCCAAGAACTATTTGATCCAATAAATGATAACTGTACGCAGCCAACCACGAGTCTCTAGTCTGGTAGAAAGGACCGAACACCTCGCTGGTTTCCCATCCAGGCACTGCTGGCTACAAGCAAAACAGACCATGACTGCTTTGGCTGAAGAATTGCGAGCTTTAATCCTGCAAACTTGTCAGAGAAGCAAAAAGTGTGACACACAGTGATCCTTATCAACACATCAACAGGGCTGCACTCCGTGTCATTCTGCAAGCAGCTTATCTGATCTCTTGAAACCCAACCACCTACACTGTGTCTCATCCTGTCTTTATGTTTGAGGTTTTCGCTTCCTTTTTATAACACTGTTCTTTACTGGTACACAAAAAGAGCAAATGTTCCATGAGAAATTAACCCTGAATCTGAATCCCTGGTTAATTGTTGTCATTTTATATAAAATTACATGTGATTTAACACGAGATATGAGGTGTTCACTCAGATATCCTGGGGACCATGCAGCCATAATGCTCTACCGAATGTCTTTATAGTTTTTATACGCATTAAAAACACTAAGTGACCCACTCGTGACCCTTTGTATGTAAACTAAATCAAGATAGTCAGCAAGGCTGCAACTACTGATCATTAATCACACCAAAGGATCATTTTTAGAAAGTTTTGGATAGATATCAGCCAAGGTGAATGTATTCACAGTATTTATTTTAACAGTCTACATTGGAATGTAAGAAAGAAAAGAAGAAGAATTGGAATCAAGCAGATCATATTTGACAAACATGAAGAAAATGATTTGAATCTTTTTCTGTTGATCAAAATACCTGCTGATAATTTTCTATCAATCGACCGACAGCAACTCCAGCTCACAAAAAAATAATAATCACAACCACAAAGGCATCGCCTCCACCCACCTGGTGAACCTCCACCTTCCCTCACTCAAGTCCTGCTCAACAATGGCAGCTTTCAGGCTCCTTTTTCTTTACAGCAACAAAAAAAAAGAAGGGAAATTCGACACACAGACGGACGCTCCTGCCTTACATTTCCTCGTCACAATAAAACAACCGCAGCCGTTTGAAAGATGCCCCGGTCTCACCGTCAGACTTTGTTTCCAGAGACACCCGACACGCCTTTCAGCAACATTTCATACAATGTGAAGTTTCTCTGCACTCCAAGATCAGATGCACACCTAGTGCAAAACAACTAGAAACCCACTGACACATAAACACTGTAAAATAAATGAAAAGAAATATCACAATGACGTGGAAAACTCAACTTGATGCTGTTTTTGTTGGTTTGTTTGAGGGTCAACAGAATTACAGTATTTTCCGCACTATAAGGCGTACTGGATTATAAGACGCACTGTTAGTGTTTGAAAAAATTAAAGGCTTTTAGGTGCGCCTTAGGAAAATACTGCACTGAAATCTACTCAAGGCATTTTCATGAAACGTGAAGTGGTGAAGCCAAAACAAAAATCTGTCACATTCTGGTGCAGATTAACAACGAGGCATTTTAAAACACTGCATGAGTATTCTTTAAATGTTTACATTAATTGCTCAAAAACTATTCAACTGATTTCCACTGATTTTGAGCAGTCAATGAATCAATAGTCAATCATCAAATTTTCCAGTGGAAATTTTATGCCAATCAAAACACAACAGAATTGACTTTATTCTCATACAGGTCAAAACCTTCACATCTTAGAATTAGAATTTTTTTTAAAAATTCTTCTTAAAATCTATAGTTTAATAATTTATCTGGATTCAAATTTAAATTACATCGATCCTAGTCTGCCCCACCCCTCCAAGTGGTAATTTTTTGAGTAATTAGAAAAAAAATAAAGAAAATGAAAAATAAACTATGTAACCCTAGAGCTGGTCCGACAATTCAGTTTTTAGGGTAACCGTGTTGAGAACCAAACAAACAGACTACCAGCTGGGTGTTTCTGGCTCAAGTCAGCACATCCACTCCCACTTTGGGAACCCCAGCATTAACAATGTAATGAGCTAAATATGATGCTGGAAAACACTCACAGGGGACGAGATGTTGCAGCGTCGGAATGGAGGATGTCCACCTCGGAAAAAAGGGGGCAGTTACTACAACAAAAAGAGGTCCTGCCTCAGCTTGTCAGTGAGGGAACCCCGCCCTCCATAATTAATTCAGAGTTTGGAGAAAAACCAGTTAGGACCTCCCAGTTTGGGCTGTGGAGGGTTTCAGTTTGGAAGACATGAGGTGGGGGGAGGAGGTGGAAACGTGGATGAAATCTCATTGGGAAAGGCTCTTTGGGAGTCACGTTTACTCCCACGGTAAGGAGAACGTGGAAAAAAAGGTCAGCATTTCTACCTCAGAACAGAACTGAAGACAACTGGACATCTGTTTTCCTATTGAACTCAACCTCTGATAATAAACATCTCAATGACTGCAAACTGTCCTAAAGGACAGTGTTCCACAATCATCCAGCAGACTTTACAAAGTCTTTACAACCGTCTCATCCTCAGCTGCTCTTCATTGTCAAGAAGATGAGGGAATAGTTTCAGTCATGATGCTCAAGATTAATTATGGTATTAATTGATATAAATCACTTCCTGAAAATAATCAACATATTCTAGTCCCGTGTCATTTTCCTCATGTCAATATGACGTATGAGAATAAACAGTTTTGTTTTCAGTGACAAAATCCTTTCAAAGTCTCAGACCAACAGTGTGTCAGTCCGTCACTCAAAAACAGAGTCAAAATAAACACGCCAAATCAATGCAGTAAGAGACTGAAACATCCGCAACACCTCTGAATTAAAATTTTTACCCTAACCTACTTTCATAGGTCAGGGTCATAAAAGACCCATGATCAAAAATGTAACCGGTATATTCTGTTTGTCATGAGATTTCAGAGATGTGTACCTAAAAAGGTATAAAAGTGAAAAGGTGACCATGACCTAGTTTTTTCAAAGATCAAGGTTGTCATCTACTTTTCTTCCCCTTGCCTCCCTGAATATAAAACCTTTTGATTTGTCTTTCTATCTTATCCGGTTCCTGAGATATGTGCAAAAATATCTCAGGATCTCAGACCATAGATCAAAGCACTAGCTCTGATCTAAGCACTAGCTTTGACCTCTGGCCAGTGTGAGTAAGACCATAGATCAAAGCTAGTGCTTTGATCTATGGTCTTACTCACACTGGCCTTCTCCCTCGTATTTCTATCTTATCTGGTTCCTGAGTGTACAAAAGTTGAAATTTGACTTTGACCTACTTTTTCAAGGTCAAGGTCATCTCATTTTCATCCCCTTTGCCACCTGAGTAATGTGCTTTTTGTTTCATCTTTCTATCTGCAACGGTTGTGAAGATATTTGGTGGACAAATGGATGGACGGACAAACACACAAACGATGACAATTACTATACATCACCGCTTCGTGGGATGTAACTACAGTTTGAGTTCCTTCCAGTAGCGTGACAATCACTGGGGGTGTTTCTAATAGTTTGTTTTCCCAAGTCTTGTGTAATACTTCTTACCACTTGTTGAATGTTAATTGGCAGATCATAAATTCACACAATACCGGCAGACGTGTTTTTATGTGTGGACAAGGCTCTCCTTGGACTGAGGACATTCAGTCATCAAACAAAATCATTTCTATTGGCTTTTCTAAATAACTTTTCGTGTTACAAATGAGGTAAACTCAGATGAAGTTTTGCTGTAGAGAAGAAATATGAGCAGCACAAGTTGTTCTAGCCTCTTTTTTAACCCATAATTACCTTTAGGGCAATTCCACTAAACAGGACAAACAGGTTATGGACTGTAGGTGAGTCTCTATCAGGAGCTTCAGATGATACTTGTCTTACACTGAGTTGAGAGGAAGACAACTAACAATGTTTAATGAAGCATTTAAAGTAACAGCACTCATAGTTTGATGTTTTAACACCTTTAAACAATCAGGGCTGTCAATCAGAGTTCAATATGACACCCAATAATCAATTAATGCAATAGCTCTATCACAACCAACAAAGTTAGTCACAAGCCTCCTAAAGTATTTTATGTTTTTATTAAAACATAAAAAGACAACAACTGCCCAGTTTTCCAAGTAGGTCTCGTCAGAACCACTCTCGTGTTCTCCTGCGGACTGTGTGCACGAAGAAGGAAACACTTTAGAGTCCTCAACACTAAACACAGACTTTTATCCATCTGAAATTAAACAGTCATGAAATCCTCTGGCTCTATTTGGTGGAAACTAGACAAAAACCGTAGAATATGATAATGACTGAAGGACAAGCGGTTACACTCCCATTATTCTGTTTACCAGCATTTAGCAAAACTATCTCTAGTCAAGGATTGTCATGAAAAAAACACCCCGCCCCCCTCCATAGTTACAGTATGTAACACACAGTACATTAGTCATATCCTCTTAAGTATTTTTATACTGTGGAAAACGAAGTGAAAATTTCAAAACATACTGATTTGGAAACAGTATCTTATTCCTGTTTATTGCAAACCTGGGAAATTGTTCACTTCTCAAAAATTTCTGATTTAAAAAAAAATCATATTATGTGATGGACAGACAGGCAGAACCCATCCCTGCATTCAGTTCTCATTTTCATTCATTCATTTATTTATTTCAGGCAAGGCAAGGAAAACAACAACAACAACAACAACAAAGGAAATGATTAAATAAGCAAATAAATAGGCAAAGATCATAACTCAACAACACAATTTTGCCTGAAAGGGAGTGGGAAGAAGAAAACTTATGTAATCCCACCCCAGTTCCTGATTCAGAGATCAACACACTGAGCTACACTTCATTCAAGGACAACAACACAATTATCACATTGCAATAGCAATTCCACACAAAAATGTAAGGAAGGCACAATATACCAACAATGGTAATGTACAATATACCAAAAATGGTGATGGACAGATGCCAACAACAGTAAATAACAAAATGCCAACGATGGTAAAGAAACACTGAGCACATGTTACAAAACAGAACAGCAGTTTGAGTTAAAGACCCTCATCTCTACATTTTGACCAGACATGATGTTTATATAACAGTTTGAATTCATGAGTACTTTGGCATTGCTTGTGTTGAGTCCAGGCTGTGCCATAGTTTCACTCCGCACACAGACACACAAAAACGTTTACGTGTGGTTTGAGCTCTCGGCAATGAAAAATATCCAAAACCTCTCAAGTTATGAGCCCTGACTGGAGTTATAAAAAATTGTTGGATGTTTGGCGGTCATAATTTGTTGAATGCTTTACATAAAACTATTGATGTATTATATTGTACAAGATTGTGAAATTTTAGCAACTTTGACTACGTAAACAGGTTATGAGTATGTTCAAGAAAACCAACCTTGTGAATGATCCGCACTGCTCTTGTCTGTTAATATGATCAAAGGATTTATTGTAACTCCTAAAAATGTATTTTCACTGACAATTTCAATTTGAGTGCCATCGATACTTATTTTCTGTTCAGACATTGTGTTGAGATTTCCAAACATCATTACCTTGGTTTTATTTATATTCAAAGATAATTCATTTGTGTCGATCCATTCTTTTATTGTGTTTAGTTCCGTTTACTGTATTTACAAGCTCAAAATAATCATCAATACTGTAAAATATATATGTGTCATCTGCAATAGTATAAGTTTCAGTACTTTGGTTGTGTTAAATGTGATATCATTAATGTACAGATTAAAAAGTTTTGGCCCCAACAGTGACCCCTGGGGCACACCACAAGCAATGCCAAATACATCTAAAGAATGTTGACCCATTTTTACAAACTGTACCCACCCTGTTAAATAACTTTTTAACCAGTCCACAGCCAACCCTCTAAATCCATATCTTTCCATTTTATTTAGTGATACTGCGTGATTAATAGTATCAAATGCTTTTTTCAGATCAATGAAGAGATCAACTGCATACTTTTTCTGCTCCAGTGCATTAGTTATTTCTTCAATAGCTTCAGTTCTCACTGTAAATGTGTTTCAATCTGAAAATCTGTGTGTACAGGCCCCTGAAACCTCACACACACACACACACACACACACACACACACACACACACACACACACACACACACACACACACACACACACACACACACACACACACACACACACACACACATAAGTAAGTAAGTAATTAAATACAGTGGGAGGTAGAATGACAGGCAGCTACCGGTACTTCCTGTGTGATTTTGGTCCAACCTGGGTATTGAACCGGCGACTTCCGGCCCCCAGTCCCAGACCTACTGGCAAGCTCAATTATTTTTAATTTCTGTAATTGACCATTTTTTCTGGGAGTAGCTTGGTGGAGAGTTCGATATCAACATACTTTAACCTTCACTAAAAAATAATTTTACTTCATAAAGTAGAATTAGTAATCCTGACGTAGAATTTAAAGCACTGGTTATTGGCTTAAACTCATGTAAAGATCCCAGAATGTAGTCCAACCAGTACTGAGCTCCTGCTGATGACTGAAAACACTCAGTTTTTGTCCAAACTTTAACCACTAACAGCTGCACAACACAATCCCTCCAAAAAGACGGATTCTTCTGTTCGTGCTGTATGGAAAGGTAATTAAGGTCATGCTGGAGAGAAAAGCACGACCTGCAGCCGAACTGATTTACGGCCACATGTGTTGAGGGAAAGACGTATCAATGAAAGTGTTCTGGCTCAATACTGACCGAGTGGCGATGCCCCCACCTACAGCACTGACCCACATGATGATATGCACCACAGACCTGTCCTCAAACACACAACAGCATCATGCAGCTGGAGGAAGGGGGGGGGGGGCAGAGCTACACCAGTCAGTGTGATAACATAACGCATAATATCGACTTTTCATTTGATGAATGCATCAGCTGGGATGGAAGGTCGCCTCTGGCTTCAGTTTAGGACTGAAATCAATCACTGTTTAAATAGTCTTCACTAGCATGGATGTGAATTTTCACTTGTGTCCGTTACTTTGTTTGTTTACAGGATAACAACAAGCACTGAACAATTGTCCACCTAACTCGAAAAGGTGGACCAAAAGGAACGTCAGCTTGAAATTGGTCTCTACAGTCACCTTTTGGTCCGTCTCATAGTTGGCACAAAGTCAAAAGGTCATATCCACGGCCTGCCCTACTGTCCTACTCCTTTACTACATATTTATATTATATATCATATTCATTCTACCATTTACTACTTCACGTCGCTCAAACTAGGATTGATAACCTGTTCATCTTCTCTTCCAATGCTCAAGAAAGTGGAAAATGTTTCTCCTGACTCCTATATATAATCCAGGTCTACTTCAATATCTAATAGGTGCTTTTCAGGCCTGTGATCCACTTTAGACCAAGTTTGGTGGAAATACAGGCAATGTCCTTTTTCATAATACTGTAGTGCTGATGAGCAAACCAAATAAACACAAGTCAGAGGACTTGTGTTCACTGACACAAAAACCATTAAAGCTCCAGCAATCACAAAATAGCTTTCAGACCAAATCACAGCAAAATCTCGTAATAAATGTTGAACTATAATTCTGTCACATTTTTATTTAAAAAAAATTAAATAATTTGTACGGAAAATTTGAATTCAAGATCTGATGGAAGGACGGTCATTTAACTGAACACATTTAACTTTTTAATAATCTTATTTTAAAAAATAAGATTATTATTATTATTATGTGGCGACTCCTGAAGGGAAAGCCGAAAGGAAAAGAAGAAGATTTTAAACATTTTAATGTGTTTTAATCTGTAATTTTAAATTGAGAAACAAAACAAAAACAAAACAAAACATATAAACGCAATATGACTGAATGGTTTCAGACACGTGTAAATGATGAAAAATCCTGGATCCACAAACATGTTTCAATACATCACATTGTTTCCGTCATTTAAAACAGACAGAAACAAAACACTGAATGATTGACTTACTTTAATCTCATTCATAGTTGTATTGATTAGTTGATTCTGAATACAATCATTATTTTACAGAATGCCGCAGTCAGCTTTTATCTCGGAGGCTACCGTTTATCCTTTCCACATGACAACTTAATAATGAACTACTTTAACCAGCGCTGACTCTCTCGGGCATTTTCTATGTCTGAAGTTTTTTTTTTTACTATCCCAGAATGCTATAATTTACACAACAGGAACCAGGTTCACACCAAATTAACAGTTTTCAGACTGTTCTTTTACATTTGGCTGAAATAGAAACCAAAAAAACCCCCCCATGTACTAGAACTAAACCCAGAAGGAGACACTCATTTCTCCAAAGCAAAGGCATGTGGAGCCTAGAAATTGTCTGTCTTAAAGTTTCTAACCATTATTCCATGAACATTTGAGTTTACTGGTTTAAATAATCAGATAAGAAATGAAACATCCCCCAAGACACAAGTTAGTCCGAGCTCCAGTTGGGAACAAAGCCTCTCAGAGCTTCTGTTCTGTCCAACAAACTTCTCAGTTGATCAGAGTTGATCTCATGAGCTTCAGATAGAGACAGTTATACAGTTATTAATGGTATTTAGAAGTTTTCCCCTACAAGAGTCTCTGTGGAAGGTTTAAGGTTTAAGTCTGGATATTTGAGTCCAGTTTAAATTGTAGACTTGTATTTACTTGGAAGACAAACATTTTAGTCCAGTTTAATTTGTAGAATTTTAGTTACTTGGAAGGCAAAAGCTTTAGTCCATCTTAAATGAGACTTCTGTTTCAGTCCAGTTTAATGACATTAAACTTGCGTTGTAGTTCCAGTTTAAACTTTAAACGGTAGACTCCTGTTTAAGTCTTGTTTACATGGCGGGATTCACTTTAATCCAGTTTAAATAAACTTAACCTCAGTCCGGCTCATTAAATTTCAGTCAGACTCAGGACACACTTCAACATGCTCCCACAGACCCCAGCTCCACCGATCCGGGTGGCAAACCGTGAATCGATCTGAACCCGTTCACCGATCAACCGATCAGCCTCACGCGCCTCGTGCTCTGACCGTTCCCCACCGTTTGTCGGTTACTCACGTGTTCCCGAGCTCGGCCCCGGACAGAAGAGGACGAAGTCAGGCTTGTGTGTCCTTGTCCGGTGCGGTGCGGGCTTCCCGTGCGGGTCGTGGACGTGTTCGGGTCGGACTGGGTGACCTCCTGCTCGTCGGGACAACAACGCAGACTGAAGTACTTTCGTTGGAGCGTCGCGAGTCTCCTCGCGACCCCCACCACGTGGTTGCTCCGGGAACTGACACGCGTTTAACCCCTGCGACCCCACCCGGATCAAAGGAACACGAGCTGTACACGTCAGAGGTCTGTGTGTTCGTGTCAAAAGTAACACAATACTCAGAAATCACGAGAAAGGTTTTCACAGTAATGGATTTGCTGTAATCCTGGAGTTGAAGCCAGAAGAGTAGAGCTGAGAAATGTTTTCAAAACTATGAGAAAATGTCTGAGAATTACAAACTATTAAAATAATCAGAAAATTTGTCAAAATAATGACTTAGGTGGGGGTAAAGACATGATGGAGCTATGGTGCCAACAGCGGTGGTGTTAGTTCTGTTCCCTGTGGACAGACCTGTGAGTCAGGCGGGGGGGTGGGGGGGTGGATGAAGTCAGTCTGAGTACAATGCCCCTCCATAGATCTGCAGAGGGACCACGTGAAGTGGCTTAAATCTGCTGCTCTGTTGCGACAGTTCAGATTCAATCAGAGCGAGCAGACTGATTGTCAAGAGTTAAACAATGGAAGAGACAGACGTGCTCCATCAGCCTCCAGTCACAAGCAGGATTCCTTTTCTCAGTTGAATTACATCACAGCCCAGTGGCCTCATTTTAAAGAAAAAGCATCAGATGTACAGAGTTACTCAGATGGTTGCTCAAAATAGAGTAAGTGAATTTTACAAAGCCAAGTATTGTACATGTGCTCGTCTTGGACTTCTACAAAGACAATATTCTATTGACTGTTCATTTGCAGAACAGAGGTTCTGGGATAAATTAGGGAGGAGGTACAACTGGTCAACAAAAATCAAGACATGAAGACTTTTTGAACAAGATACAATTTAATCTAAACCACAGATCATAACACTGAATCCCATGAGACATGACACAACAGCATGTGTAAGATTTCTCAATAGAAACATGAAAACAAAAATCACAAAGCAAAGAACGACATCACCCACAATGCTATAGAACATTTACCATCCCTTTGGTGATACTTTGGTGGGTGTTGTTTTACAATAAAGATGATCAGTCTTGGGAAGTCACCCTAAAATAATTAAAAATGAAAGTTCAAACTATTTACAAGATAAGAAAAACTACCAAAGAATAAGTCATGAAATGAACTTGTACATTTGGTTGAGAGAAGATGATAAATGCAGGAAAGCACAAATAAGGCACTTGCATCCAACAGAGAACATTATAGTGGAAAGTAAAAGTCTGCATGAGTCCCATCTAAAAACATTATCCTCTCACAACACGAGGGAGAAAAAAAAAGTGTTCTAAAAGCACAATCATCTAGTGGAACTGCTGTTGAGACCAGTTTAAAATACAAAAAAATCAACAATTTTTACAGCAGCTCAGGGTCAAACGGGCTGCTGAATATTAAAGTGCAAATCTACCACACAAATGTCAAGAAATCACTGATTAGAAAATTGCAGATTTCTGAATAAACCACAGATCACTAAAAAAAACATTTTAATGATCTCTATTAAAACTGCTATCAAATGTCAATCAATATTTCAAACAATGTGCAAGAAAAATGTCTAGCGACAAAAAGCCCTCTTATGAACTGAGCAGGGAGGCGGCCATGTTTTTGACGAGGGTTGACTTGAGCTGAGGGATGAGGCTGATCTTCATCAGCTTGCTGCTTGAATACTTGTTCTTCACGGCCTGAAGGGGACAGAGCATTACTTTAATTTTGTTCTTACCCATAATCACTCAGTCATCCTGCTCACTGTCGTCCAAACTCACCAAGAACTTTGTTTTCCCTTCATTCACCATCACAACATTCTTGGCGATGTGCTGCATGATTGGCTTCAGATGGGCCTCGTCGTACGTCGAGTAGTGTTGCTGTGTGGAGGACTGAAGAAAACAGCCCGATTAAACAAAGTCGCTTAAAGCAGAGAACTACAACCGTTGGTAGCGACTGCTTCACTCCCAGAGAACTCACCCACGGCAGGCCTTCAAGCAGCTGCTGGGAGAGACAAAGGGAGGCAGCGGCGATCTCAGAAGGCTGATAGTGCACCATGTTGTAGTCGATGAGGGTCAGCTCCATCAGATACTTGGCCAGCGTGTGTCTCTCTACGTCAGACTAAGACAAAAACATCAATCCACAAAGACAACTAGACAGATTTACAGATTGCCTCTGGTGAAAGCAAAGCCCTCACTCCCTTTATAAAGCCTGTGCCTGACTTTCCTAATAAGAACAGAATGGTGGTGGTGCTATGCAGGGTCAAATGAGGTCAAATATACACCTTATTGAGATTCTCTCCAGCCAAAAAAAAAAAAAAGAAATCTGAAAATCTGTTGCATGTGTACACCATTTGCAAACTGATAAAAGGGTGAAGAAAAAAAATTCTGGAAAGTGTATTATGTCCGGATTATGTACATTTAACATCTAATGCATCATCCCACATTGCTACTACTCACGGTAATAGCGTTGGATTATATACGTAGTTCCAAGAACAGTATATAAACCAACGCTATTAGGCTGCGTTCAAACTGCAGGTGAATCAGATACCAATCAGATTTCCTTCCACAACCGATTTTTAGGGCTGACCGTCCACACTTTAGCAAGTGACCAAATGCGATCTTGCTCTGTTCAGACTGGGCCACATTGTTGACCAATCTGACAGGTTGCTGTAGCAACAACGTCGGAACGGAGGCATCGTTCAGCGCGTGTAAGGTGTGAGGTCATGTAATTGTGACAGTGGCAGCGACAACAACGACGAACATGGAGGCTGGTTACTTCAGTGTACCGGTGTCTAGTAAAAGCGGAGAAAATCTGACACACCAGACATTGTCGAGTTCTTCCGTTTTACTGCAGTCATGTACTCACTTTGGCCACTTTGGAAGCCCGTCTGAGGAAGTGTAATGGAAGAGGACGCCCAAGCTGAAACTTCAGGCTCCTCAAAACCACCTGTTCCATCTCCAGAATCTGAGACTTTGTAAATGCGTTGTCTGTAATGTAGGCAAAGTCTCCAACCTCTGGGGCATACATCTCCTCATATTTACAGGCCACCAACATCGCCGTAACACCAACAAGCTGCAGCTTTCTTCGAGAAACCGGCTGGACCTGCAGCAAAGCCAGGAAGGGTCACACACAGCTCACAAAAAACAAACAAAAAAACATTCCAGATTGTTCTCACCTGGAGAAATCGGTCCAGGATGGCAACTGTAAGGTACAGAGTCTCCTGTAGCAGCTGGAACCTGGAGTGAACCTGGACCAGCCAGTCAATGAGAAGAGCTCGCATGCGTTCAGTGATTTCATAGCCCTGCATGTAGTTTGCTCGTACAGCCTGTTGCTTCTGTGGGAACAGATGTTGATGAATTCCAAATGAATCCGTAAGAGCCTGAAGGATCAAGGGAATAAACGTACCTCTAGAACGTGCAGATAGCTGTAAATGTCTTTGACATATTGTGAGCAGAGCTGTGGCAGCTCTGCATCCTGCTCATCAACATCTTCCACAGAGAGCAGCACCTCAGAAAAAGCCTGGCACAGCTCCTGCTCCTCCCTCATGGAGACGTCAGCCGGATCCTCCGATACGGGGGGGAGAGGCTCTGAAGCTGCTTGGAACTGGACTACTGGACACACCACCTGAGAACTTAAAGCTTTCTGGGCACAGGATGGGTTGGCCGATGCTTTGGATCGCGTCGTCTGAGGAAGAGACGGGCGGTGTTTCAGTCAGAAAAGGGAATTAAATTCTCAGTATATTCCTATATTCAGATTTTAACTTGTTGACGAGATATTATGAAAGTAAAATATCCAAACAATTAGATTTTGGTGGCTGCAAGTATTCTTTCATCTCTTCAGTTAAAATACTGGGAGCAATTCCTTTTCACACTCCAAATAGGTACATTTGGAGTGTGTGTGTGTGTGTATTTCATATATAATATATATATATATTCCAAATGTACCTTTTTGGAGTAATTTATATATTATATAGATATCTCATGTGATAGTCTCTCTTTAAATGGTAAAACCAGCTGAGATCAGTCATCTTAACTTTGTGAAATATCCATCAGAAACAGCAAGTCTCACCATTGTGTCAGCACAAACATTTCATGTATCCAGACAGAGTGATGACAATAATTTCTGAACTACCAGGAAAAACAAAACCTTTGCTTTTAAGAGTTCATACGTGGAATATTTGTGGTCAGTTACAACAGACCTACACGTAAACAAAGAATAATACTTGTATCCAAGTTTGTTTCAATGCAATTGTCTTTGGATTCCGCAAAAGAGTCACACCATCCACTTGGGAACCAAACCATCACTCCTTACGGTCACCATTAATGATAGGGATGTTGAAACATTTTATCGGAATTAAAATCATCTCAAACATTGAATTCTAGTAATCAAATCAATCAAGGGAATTCAAGTGTGCCACTTCAAGAGATCTACTCCAGTAACTACATTCATCCATCTAAAGTAAAAGCAGCATCAGGACGCAACATGCTTTTATTACTAGATTATGGTAAGAACACAAAGGAAACAACAGCAGCATGAATCTGCCGCAGCCTTCAACGTGATTCCATATTTTGTAACTTGATTCCAGGTTTATCAAGAGATAAAACTCAAAAGCTGTTTAATGCCGTCTTGACTTTACCTTCGGGTGAACTACCGCTGCAGAAACGTTGGTCAGCTCTCCGAACACAGCTCTCCTCTGCCCTGCTGCCGTGCTTTTGGTCATCTTTACTGGGTTTTCTGCAGCTGGGAGCTGTCATAAAGATACAGGGGGAAAAATTTCAGTAGTAGTAAAATAACTTCGGTTCTGGAACACAAAATGACAACAACAACAAAAAAAAACCCAACGAACCGAAAGCCGAGCAGGGAGCAGGACACGTTAGCTAAAGATGCTAGAAAGAGTAGCTAACTACAGTAAGAGAAATGTTTTACTCACCGCAGGACGAATATCAACAGCCGACATCTTCAACGCCAACGAGACCGAACAGTTGCTCGAAAAAAAATAGAAACGATAAAAGATACTGTGACGATTTTTCGACAACAATTGGCTCAATTTACCCACGGCCTCCGCACACGTTTAACACCGACGTACACAGCAGGGACACGGACTGCTTTCAAATAGCGCTCCGATAAATCTGATTGGTTCCAGGTTTGGAAAGTGGCTCCTGATTGGTTGATAATAAACAGTCCATATCAAAAATAGGTCAAAGGCATTTGGAAAACACTAAATTCACAATATAGTATTGTTCACGGTCATGAAAGCATGAAAAAACTTTTTCATAAACTTCTCAGAATTTATAAATTAATAATTTGTTAAATTGTGGGTTCTCTCTTTCATAGAGAGACCAGGTCATACATGGAAAGATACAAAATTCTTTTTTTAGATATACCTGAGTGTCTAATAGCAATTTATAATAATTCATTTATAATCTCTATGAAAATGTAACTAGAACTTACTCATGTTTGCACTAAAAATCTTGCAAGAATTCTGAAATAAAACTGTGGGATATTTTGTGGCTTTACAATATTGGAAAGTTATTTCCCTAATGAGAAAATGTATTGGGGGCTTAAATTACAATGGAAAGGTTTTATTAATGTCACTTGGGGCCACAAATCAAATATGTACCTCATGCAGGACTAAATCTGAAAGTGACTAAAATCTAATTTAAAAAGATCAAGATCCCATGTGCACATAGCCTTGAAAAAGCTGTTTTTCCAAATGTGGCCAGAAATCAGTGTCCTGTAATGTCAACAAAAACTGTATTTCACAAACACTGCTTCCATGCTGGATCCAGTAATTTATGAATAATTAAGTTCCCTACTTGAACCTGCAGTTTCAGCTGGAAGTATCTTCATTCAGTTCTGCATTATTATTTATCACACATCAAGAATTTCATGAAAAAGCCATGAACCCTATGAACTTAAACATTATAGTTCACCAAGTAGGGACTAACCAGATCAGACCGTACGCTAAATTTTAGACTATTTTGGTCCAACGTTGGTATCAACCATGGAGTTAAATGATAAAATCTTAAATTGAAATAAAAAATCTAGTTTCTTCAATCTACTAATAGTAAAGAATCCTTTCAAAATATTCTGGATCCCGATAATGTTCCACATGATTATCAAAATCAAATGGATAGTTCCGTAGGCTGTACTTTGCATCTCCAAAAAATTGTAATTACAAAGTTCTTCACTTTTTGTGAAAACAGACAAATTATATAACTGGTTAAAAGTTTACCTTGCAAAACAGCCTCAGAAAACAAGAGTCACAAAGAAACTTTATATAGTTTTCAAGTATTCAAAACTGTTAAATAAGTACAAGATGTGTTCACATGATTTACATATTGGACAATATACACACTGTCCATCTTTAACTCTTTACATATTTCCCACGACCAACAAGCTAAAATGTCTCCAACCTATTCACATTTGTTTTGCTTTTTGTTTTGCTTTTTTTTTACATTTCAGTTGAGTGGAAAACGTTGACAGCTGTCTATTGGACAAAAACCACACAGATGGTACATCTGGAACACTTTACAGTGTGGGATGGAGACGTCCAACGAAGAGGAGGGACACACTGAGCCCAGTTCAGAACGTCGATTAGCTGCTGGTGATATAGACAGTACATATTAACACAGAGAAAGTGGATTAACCTTCAATCCAAGTTGATCCCGTGATCAAATCATTTACTTCCACACAACAAAAATAATATACAGAAGGACTGACGGTGGGTTTGTAATTTCCATATTACAAGGAGGAAGCAGATGGCTTAGCATTATCATTCTTCATTGATTATTTATGTAACAAATTTGGTCTAAATGTGTCAAAAATCTCTTTAAGGCACCTAATGCTGTTGGATAGACAGAAGAGTTTGTAAACTAAGAGTATGAGCTCCTGCAAAAAAAAAACAACTGAAGAAATACATAATACTGATAGAACAAATGTATTTCTATAGCATTTGCGCCTGCTAATGTTAATGCTGCCACCATCTAGAGGTACACAGGACAGACATTAAAATGTGGTAAAGAAATAAACGTAGCACCATAGAGAAAAATGTGATTTTAAGCTATGAAAACATTTATAACAATATATTTCCACAGATGTGATGGTTACTTGTTCATGAATCATTCTGTAAAATAAAAACAGGAGACTGGATTTGATGGGGCTTCAGCCAGTCTTTCTGTACATTACTTTCAGCTTTAAGAAGCATACCACCTAGGACGTGTGCCATGTTACCATTATACAGTAGCTCCTACATCAAAAACAACTGTCCATTTCTACTCCGTGTTTGATCCGTCTATAAAATATTGTGTGCTTTTATTTACAGCTGTCTGAATAGATTTCAAGGTGGTGATCCAACCAGTGAACAAAATTGTGCATTACACCATTCATATCATGTGTCACCAGCAGGCAAACTGAACACACTGTGGTTCCTCATGCATATTGTTACTGTGGACATTTCATGGTAAAATCCATATGATACAAAAACTTCCAATTCTGCTTCATCAAGTCTTTCCATGTCATTAAAGTGAATTAATTAATATCACAGGTTCACTTTAAGGCTTACATTGAATGACAGGGAGACATATGGTTAACTTAACAGTAATAATGCTGACAATAAGAATGGGCGACACACCACTTTCAAGCCAGTCACTTTAACTCTGATGGTGGATCACGTTTGGTTTTGATTGTGGTACAGCCTGGAATTTAAAAACACAAAAATCTGAGGTTATACTTCTTGTCAAAAGTAAGAATAGACGTCACGTGGAGTATGATTTCCCCTCAGATGTGAAGATGTGTTCAGGACACTGAGGTCAGATTCACTAGGCCAACAGGGCTCAATTAAAAAACATTGATAGAAGTTTTTGCATTACTGTGGTTCAAATATGGAATTTTCTGCACAATATGCATGGGCTGAATGTCATCATTGACCAGCACTCTCAGCATGACAAAATGCACCAACCAGGGAAATACTGACGAACATGGGAGTCTAGGGTTTTCTATCCTTCAAATTTATGTCATACATCACTTCTAGTGCATCCATTTTTCTCTTGGATAGAATCAGTGTAAACATGCCTGTTTTGGTGACAGACGAGTTCACACTGGAGCAAGACAAAAGTCACTTTAATTGAAATTAAGATCAACATTGGTTAATCGTCAGTAATGACCACCTACACAGATCAAAGAAACTCGTTTGGTTTGCAGAATTAAACTGAAAATTGTGCAAAACTTTTGTTCCCCTTACAGGATAAGGTTGAAATCGATCTGCGCGTGACAGACCTGCATGTTTGTAACCTGGGGTTTAAACAATATTCCTTTGGGTTGATGTTCTTTCATTTTTACCTTCCTGCTATGCCATATATCCAATGTTTTTGTTTATAGTATCTTTTACTCCGGTGTCAGTCGGGCACAGCCTTTCATGATGGACTGATTTGGGGTTTAATTACAGCATCGCTTTGGGTCATATTTTTTGGTAAATGTTTGCAAATTAATGAAAGGGAAAAGATTCAAATTTCTAGCTCATCCCAGCTCACATAAATCTGAGCTTGAGCAAAAATCATAAACCAGAAGAAACATCCTTCAGGGGCCGTAAATTCTGTGATTTTTATTTTAGGTCATATCGCCCATCCATTGCTGACAATGACTAGATTACTGAAATTCTAGTCACAAGGAAAACTACTGGGATAGTGACAACATGGCACCTGAATCCAAATTAACTGACAGGTCTTAAAATGCCTCTGGACCAACCACCATAGACTGTACGTTTTGCATGATTTGCCACACAAAAATTACAAACTATATGACAAAAAACAGAAAAAAATAAATCATAAGTTCAATAAAAACCTGCCTATGAGACAGAGGGGATAGTTACCATACTGTACACTTTCTACATATCCATGTCCATTATGAATATAACAAGTGCATTCACTTTAAGGAATAGTTTAACTTAAAACAAATTCTTGTTTTTCACTTAATGCTTGTCCAGATTACAGAAAAACATGGTCTAAACAAACACAAGAGGACAAACTTGGCAAATTCCTGCAATTTATGATTCGCATAGTCTGCAGAAAAACTGCACTGTGTGAGTAAACATAACGATGTCATTTCTGTGTGTAACAACGCAAACTACACTCAATGAGAACAAGTGAACAAAACTTAAGTGAATAACTAAAATTTGTTTTAGGTCAACAGCACCCTCTAGTAACGTTCATTCAGATTCTAAATTTTTCAGCAATTTTCTGTTTTTAAATTACTGTACTTCTTTTACATCAACACGATAGTTGATCAGTCATCTTTATTTACAGGGGAAAGTGGGAGTGAGGAACTCCACAGCTTATGCATTGAGCCTCAAAGACTGATCCTCTCTCCTCCTGGAGGAGATATCAATGTCTATGGAGTCTTTGCCCACAATGAGTCGGAGGCGCTTCGCTGGAGGAAGTGGAATGAAATCATCTTCAAATTCATTTTCAAAGTAGTCATCATCATCATCATCCTCCCCTTCCTCATCATCGTCCTCTTCAGATGACGGTTCCACGAGGGTCTTTTGTGTTCGATGACCACCGTTTCTGGACTCCAGAGTCTGACTTGTGTCCCTGTTAAAGGAGATCTGGTCCGCCTTTGTCTGGGATATTCTCCGAACATCGTCCTCTCTCTTTAGCTGAATCTTCAGCTTGGTGGAGTTACTGACCACGGGTGCAAAGCCGTTATTCAGCTTGGCTATGTATGAGCTGCCCTTGTCCTTATCGTGGTCCTTGCTGAACTTGATGCTGATTTTGCTGGAAGAGGCCGAGTTGACCGCAGAGGCAGAGATGTTGGAGGACCCGATGGGATCGTTGGAGTCATTTGTCTTGCTACTGCTGCTGTCCCTCCGCCGGCGGAGTGTCAGTTTGGGGATGCCTGTGTTGTTCTCCAGGATCAACTGAGCATCGTATCGTGTGATCTGGCGCTTCTTCTTCCCCTTGTCCTGCGACCGGCAGCTACTCTTGCCTTTGTCCCTACGGACGGATTTGCTGCCATTGGCAACCCTGTTGTAGTCCCTGTGTCGGTCGGCAGCAAAGCTCAAGAGCATGTTACCGCAGTCTGAGAAGTTGGCAGTGTGGCCAGCAGCCACTGGCATGAACGGCTCAGAGTACGAGTCCTCACATTTAATCGTCCTCTCAGTCCTGAGCCGTGTGAGTCGTTTCCGCCTGTTACAAGAGCTTCTTCTGGCATAGCCAGTGTCTAATGCTGACCGCTCCACTCCCACTCCTTGGTGAAGGTACTCCTCCATGTCAGCTGGCTCCGTTTTAATCACTACCCCACCAGGCACTGGACTTAATCCGTCCATGGCACTGGGCTCAAGCTTAATGCCAGCTGGAGTTTCCTGGGCCTTTACAAGGGTCCGTGTGGACCTGCGAGTTCTATACATTGAACATTGGTTGCCATCACTGCTTTGCACATGTTGTAGATTGCCATTTTCCTTAGCAGCATGACGGGTGAGGCAGCCCCGCTGGCCTAGAGACTGCTGCACCAGCTCCTGTCCATCCTTCTCCTTCTTGACAGTGACACTTTTACACAGTGACACCTTCGAGTCCCTGAGACCCAGCTGGCAAGTCTCTCCTTTGGCTAATGCCTTGGGCTCTGCACCCCTCCTGCGACTCCGCAACTGGACTTTACTTAGTGAAGGCTTGGATTGGGATTTTAGTCTCTTTGGTACCCTGTTATTGTTTACACGACCTTGTTTGGAACATGAGGTAGAAAGGGCTCTTGACAAAGACTGTCTGGATTGAGTCCTGTTTTTATATTTCAGGCCAGTTGATGTTCTTTTTCTGGCAGCTGGTTGGAAAAGATGAAATATGAATTACTTACACATCTTAATACATTGATT
Organism: Antennarius striatus; assembly: GCF_040054535.1. Taxonomy (NCBI): domain Eukaryota; kingdom Metazoa; phylum Chordata; class Actinopteri; order Lophiiformes; family Antennariidae; genus Antennarius; species Antennarius striatus. The sequence continues at coordinate 23,234,095 of NC_090776.1, read as the reverse complement.
AGGTGACATTCACAAAATCAAATAGCTTTTTTCATGAAAAAAAAATTAATGGTATATTTAGGAACCAATTTCTCATCTCTGCAGGTACAGCCACTTCAAAAATTTCTAAGAAAACTGAAAGTATGGTGAACCTGTGGATCAAGGCTGTATACACAATTATGTGTGGACTTCTAAAATCTGCAAGAAAAGGTGTGTGGTGCAAGAAAGTAGTGCATGCCCCACAGACAGGACCGTAGCAGAAGACAGTTTTGTTGAAGACACATTTTTGTAGATGTTTTTCTGTGCAATCAGCTCCCCAATGATGCAATCAAAAGGTATTTAAATAAAACATGGTTTCATCACATCACCAGTCTCCTATCTAGACAAAGGAAGTGGGTCTTTCCATTACTGTCTTTTGGTTTGTCTGTTAGCATAATTACAGTACACAAAATATACTCGATACATTTTTATGAAACTTACAGCTGGCCATGTAAGCATATCACAATAAAAGAGAAGATCCAACTTGCTGGAAGCTGGAGTAGATTTTAAGTGAAGTGCATTGTTGGATTTTGGTGTGGGTGTACTCTGTTCTGTGCCCTATTAACTTCTGCTTCAATTGTTTAAAATTTAAATACATTGCATATGCAGTTGTCTTTTTACTCTCTAATTTTTAGCACAAACATGTTAAAGTCAATGCAGCAAATACACTTTACATATCCGGTCATCCTGTAAGGCTATATTGTGTAGTTTTAGCACAAAACAATGCTACTGATGTCACAAGTTTGCAGAATAATTCTATTTACATGCTAACTGCAGAAATGTCTACCATAGCAGTAAACTGATTATTCACTGACGCTTGTCACAGTTTTCAAAGTCACCTTAAAGTCTATCCAATCAGCCTCATATATATATATATATATATATATGATCAACTACACTATCATATTCATGTTATTTCATGGATGCATAAACTCATCTTTGTTACTAACTTGTTCCTAAGCATCATTTAAAATGTCTCTCTCAAAATGCTAGAGTAACAGAGGCCACTCAGTGAAATGAAGACCGCAGTTGAGGTGCCCTTGAGCAAGGCACCGAAAATCCAACGCTGCTTCTACAGCGCTGCTGAGTGGCTTCCCTTCACTCCACCATGTACGGCACGTCTACAGGCCGTTCGTGTGTGTGTGTCATGTGTAAAAAATAATTCTCCCACTTGGGGATTAGTAAGGTTCATAAAATTAGAAACACAAGTTTCTACATGCTCAAGATCAAGCGCGGCTCTCTTTGTCTTTGGTCATTCATTAACTCTGAATCCTACACGAACAGGAAATACATCTTGACATCTACTGAAGGTTACCTTTACCACAATGCACAGCCACATCATGGGATTTCTTTTGCCTTGCCTAGTTTTTGAATTTGGGATATGAACCTAAATGATTACTATGGCAACAGCAAAGCAAGACACAACTTTAAATGCTCCGGGACTCTTACATTGATGTGTTTTTGGCATTTCCTGAGAGTCTATGTCGGTGTGGGAGCCTACTGAGTGACTATCGGAGCTTCTGTTTCCTTCCCCCATCTTTTTCAGCCTATTCAGGCGCTTGTCAGTCTCTCGCAACCCGTATTTGCTGTTGATCACTGGCACTTCCACTGGCAGTCCAGCTTTGGATTTGAAAGCACCAGTGCCTCGTCTGGAACACAACCACAAGATAAACGGAATAACGAAAACATCAGTAAAAAAAAAAGCAATCAGAACTTGGACATAAAGAAATATGGTTCACATTTTAATATATTTACATATCTACCTCTTGTAATAAAACTCTTAATTTGAAAAACATTGATGTAGTATCTAAAACAGTTCACTCAAATGTGTTAATTCTACTCATTCTGATGAATAGTCATGATTACAAGGCAAAACAGCCTGAGTGAACAGATCCTTTAATGATACCGAATGTCTTTAAACATCTACTGTAGGTAAAACACCTTGAAACAATTCTGGTTGTTTTTTGTTGCACCTACCGTTCACATGTATAGCATTCACAAAATTCATTATTTTCCCCAAAAAAACCATCTCCATAGTAACACGAGATTTCTTCTCCTGGTTCAATGTCCCTCAAAACTTTCACACAGGCCGTGTCCCGTCCTGTGGATACAAACTAAACAACACACGAACAACCAAGCGTTTATTCACAGAGTTTGCAATGATCCAATGGCCTTTATGATGACGAGGAACCTTTTAAAAAGGTCGTACCTTGCAGTTTGGCCGACAATCTGAAAAAAAGAAGCAACAGAAGACAAATTAGAAGCCACATCTTTATGAAATACTGGTGAGATGGAGACTGAAAATGTTTCTCTCGCTCTGTTTCTTTTTTTTTTTTTTTTTACATTAAAACAACATCATTATGTTACAGTAATAATGAGAAGCCCCATTGGACAAATACCGTGATTGATGAATGCAGCCGGCCCCAGCCAGAGCTGCGCGCAGTTCTTGCGAGTTGAATACATGACACTGAAGTCGTTCTCTCCGTGACGGAGGAGCATATTTTCCTCACTCTCTGAAAGCTCAGCGATGCATCCCACCAGGTACTCGATCTTATCATTTCTTTTCCTGTAAAACAATACATGGTAGAAATGTTTGTTCCACGCTGCAACATAAGGGTAAATTTTCTTTTGTCAAATTGGTATTACTGTGTATACCGCAGTAAAGCTGCAGTCAATCCAGAACAGCTTAAATATCTTTTGTACAGGCGACTGTAGTTAATATTTAAGCATATTAATGACATATTAAGGTAAACCTACAACTGCTAGACGCATTAGGTATGTTAGAGAAAAATCGATTAGTTATGATCAGAAACAACAGAGGGTGCTCTGTCCTCACCATTCCTTTGTTGCCACAATTTTAGCTCCATTTTGCTCTGATGAGTAACGATTACAAGGGAGGATCTCAAACCCACTGTCTGTGGCAAACATCCGTAGATACACGAATACCTGTGCAGAACATTAAGTTAGTCAAGTGACCGTTTCATCACTTTTTGATGCTGAAAGAAAAACTGGCTAGATCTCAAAAATATTATTACATGCTGCTTGAAAAGCTTTTCTTGAGCTTTTGTCTTGTGGAGGAAAAGATTCCTGGCCCAGTCTCCAGATGTTAATGCTCTGAAAGCCTTTTCTAAGTTGTCGTGTTTCTTGAAGCGCTCAATGAGCTCCTTCAGCTCCTCTTGTCTTCCTTTGATTGGTCGAAATCTGCTGGGACACATGTATGAAACAAAACGTACAAATACAAAAGCGAAATTTCAGCAACATAAAATTGGAGCAAGGGGACTGTGCCATCAATAGTAATAATGCAAAGACTTCAGACTTTTCAATTCCTATTTGATAAATCCGCTGACCTGGTGTTCATTTTGTGAGTCTGAAAGCCAAGGTATGGATCCAGAATGAGGCTCGTGGTCAGGTCGTCATTCTCACACAGCTCCTTGGCAGTCATTCCAGACGAGGGGACGTAGCGCCTCTCTGCCTCCAGACTGGCAGCACTAAACCCTAAGAACACCAGACAGACTGATGCTAGTGTATGTGACTGGTGGGTATTTCGTCATGTCAAATGAAACCATAAACACATTCGACTTACTGCGGCTACATCTTCGGTTTCTGTTTCTGCTGTGGCGCAAGGATGTTCGCTGAGAATGCTGGGAGCGAGTCTGGCTCACGGGTGTTTCGCTGGTCAACTTGTTTCCGTGTCGTCTGCCATTTAACACCATGTTCTTGGATTCGCCCAGCCACTTCATGCCCACAAGCCCCCTGGTCCAGTTGCATTTAGTCTCCGAAATGAACAAACACTCTTGAGTGGGGAAGACCAGGGTCTGGAGTTTGAAACCTGGTGGGAAAGCAGAAACAATCTTTAAAGGATTAGCAGCTGTGCAAAGTGACAAAAAACAAGAGGTGGACGTGTTACCATAACAGACACTGTCAAAGGGGGTTGCTACCATCACATATATCACCACATCAATGTTGTCATGTGCAATTGTCAGACTGGTGGGAGCACAAAATCAATATCAGTTAAATTCACTACCCATCGACTGATATTGATCAGCAGGAAAACTTGCAACCTTCTCATGGATTTAAAAAAAATCTGTCTCTCTAGCCTCGTAATCTTCCACGATGCCAATTATTGTGTACAAGCAGTGCTGATGTTTTGATTAGAGGGGATTTTGTAGCACCTACTTACCAAAATCTCAATTTTGCCTTGAATTCCATGCAGTATGCTTTACAAAACATGACATCACTCTTAAATAATGAGTGAAAACAAACAATGCAATTCCTGTAGACAACATGTCTTATTTCAAATGGTATAATTGCTCCAAAAATATCTTTAAAAAAATAACAAATAGACTATTACATGGCATAAAACACATTTGATTTCATATAACTGTGGCACTTTTTGTTCATCTGTCTTTCATCTTGTTTATATGCCACGTGTTCTTGTGAGATTTCAAACTGAGAATTACATTTTCTTTGCATGATCTTTGTTCTGTGATACAAAGTGGAGAAAAAACTGCCCATTCAAACAAGAATACACAGGCTCAGAATACTCAAAGTCCAACCAAAATTTAAAAAACAAAACAAAACGTGGAAATAACACTTGTTTACATATATGTTGAAAACTGAGACCTACAATCCGTTTCTGAAGGTTTCTGGGTAATGCATTACATCACAACATGTGCTCATCCAACACAGAGGAAGAAACTGAAACTGAAAGAAGAGGTAACAGCTGACTAAAACAACTGTGGTACAAATAGGAGAGATTTTTTGTAGGATGACTGATTTTCAAGTACAAATATAAATGGTGTAATAATAATAATATATATATACATATACACACACGCACCAGTAATATAAAATACAACGTATACTACAGAATAAATGCAGAATGAAATACCGACTCTCTTCCACCACCTACTGGACAGGTATTGAAGTGTTTTCTCTAACAGATAGATGCCAGTTTGCCATGGTCTGTCATTCATACACTGATCAAAGAAATATCCAAAGCAGTAATACTTTAAAAATCCACACATCTGAGTTTCTGTTCAGCTCAGTTTTAAAATATGCATACTACGAAGCAGTATTTTTCTATATGTGTAGAGCAATTTTATTTAACATTTATGAAGTGCTTTTCATAGAAGAAATAAGTGTTCTACAACATAAAAACTAAAATTAACAATTACAGACAGTAGATCTTGAAAAATAGTTCATTAAAAATGCAAATCAGTAAAAACAAGATAATATGAAGAACTACATTGTTCTCTTTAGCTCATGAATACATTCACATAGCTAGGTGCCCATTTTCTTCTGTATATATATTTCCTTTATATAAAAACCAAGCACTTGAAGGCCAAAGAGTTTGTGACGGATTACGGAGCAACAAGGAGTCAGCAATTTATGCTCAGACAGACTATTTAGGTTGTTGCTGTATTCTCATTTATTCAGGTCATGGTAAATCTTAAAAATGAATCTGAAGCAATGTGACTTCTATTTGGGGTTTGAAAATATTTCACCTTGCATTCAAGAGACTTTTTAATCTAGCTGAACGATGGTGAGCACAGATATGTACCAACATACTGATTGTCATTAAATTTTCTCCTAAAGAGTTAAGTCAACAGCACCATTATGGGCAGTTAAATTCACTGAACACACATCAATGGTTTACCTAATGCGGCATCATGTATGTCATTAAAATTATTGCGTAAAACAATTTCAAATGAAGGAAATAATGCAAATCAGTTATCTGATCTCATCCTTTCTCATCAAACCTTCATTTGTATTATCTGGAGTCAGGTTCAACAACTTCAACTGAGAACCCCAAACTTCCCTTTCCCCGGTCACATCAATCAGCTCTGACTGGGCGATCCCAAGGCGTTCCCAAGCCAGTGTTGAGATATAATCCCTCAACCTGGTCCTGGGTCTGGGTCTGCCCCGAGGCTCCCTCCCAGCTGGAACTCCTCCCTAGGGAGGCGCCCTGGAGGCATCTGCACCAGATACCTTAACAACCTCAAATGGCTCCTTTCTACGAGAAGAAGCAGAAAGTTTAATTTGATCTGTCTAGTTTATTTATTATTTCTTTTTTTTGTCCGTACTCTGCCATGTCTATACTTGTCTGCTGTAAAAAAGAATTACCCCAAATGTAGGATCAATAAACCATTCATGCATCCATTCATCTCTCCAAGTCAGCGTTGAACTTTAAAACGATACTGCAGCGCCACCCTGTGGTAACCCCAAATACTGCATCGTATCTGTCAAGTGCAACAAAAAATGCCTTCGATGCCATTATCAATAAACGAGACGTTTAAGTGTTGTTTTGATGATTTAGGGGTCAGATTATCACATTTGACTGAATCGTGCCTGTATGTCTTTTATAAAAGTAACGTAGTCTCCAGAGCAGAAATGCTAGTTTAAAAGCATAGTCTGATCAGTAATCCGACACATAAAATGTATTTACATAGTTGGAGCTAACCTTAGCCACAAATACAGCAACAAACTACAGGAAACAAGGAAGGCTGGAAACCCGGAAGGCCACACCAACAGCTAAAGCGAAGATCGTAGCAATCATCAATATAGCTTGCATTGTTTGCTAATTGTCGCCTCTCCACCCTTGAAGCTCGTTAGCATGGAGCTAACCAGAAAGGCGACGCCAGGGAGATGCTCGGCCGTGTTGGATAGCTTACATCAGACACCGGCAAAAAGCCACAGCAAATTTCAGATAAAAGAGATGATGCCACTCACCAACCTCCAAACTTTTGCAGTTTATAAACAGCATTTCAAAACAAATACTAGCTCAAAACAACAAGGATGTGACATTTACTTACGTATATACACTGCACTTTGCAACACTCATTTCAAGGGGACTCAAAACGTCGAAACAATTCAATCATTAAGTTAAAACCCTTGAGATCAAAGTTGATCAGTTATCCCGAGTAACTAAATTAATATCGAACACTGCCGTGGTACATAGTTTAGGTTTGCTTGGCTAGCAAACGGGAAAGGAAATCAGTTAGCATCCTGCTGAAGTTTGATGCTAGCTGGCATAGCAATCCAAACACCATCCCGTTACTCTTGTCACCATTAGTAATTTTAACATTCTTGTTTCAGTATATCGTATATTCATATAAAAAGCTTGATTATTTGATGCATAATGATCCAGATGACTAACTCTTTAATATCCACGCTGTGCTACCTACCTGCAAACCATTGGACCACAGCGGCTAGCACTGGCTAACGTACACAGCTTTACTTGTTGTTTGATGTGGAAGCCATTCGCTAGCCTAGCACAGCAAATCTCAATCATCAACGAATAAAAGTTAGTTCACAGGTGATTAAAGATGTGCGCGCCATCAACAGTATTCAACATAAGGGAACAACCAGTGTATTGGCGCAAGCGACGTTATTAATCACAACAGCTAACAGTTAAATACCATTAGCAGTAAGCTGAGAGGATTCTCACGCGTGTAGGGTTAAATGCCCACAGTCGTCAAGAGAAACCACGAATACTCACGGAATGATTTCGTGAAACAACCATGAAGTACAACGTCACACTTTCAAACGAATCCAAAATTGGCACGGCAACCTAATCCGAAATTATCAGAGGAAACACATTTTTTTTTTTTAGAAATTAACATTAAAATTCAAGATGGCGGCCTTGCACAGGCGAGTGGGAGAGAAAGGCGCAGCGCAGCCATCCCAAAGAAAATAGATCCAATAAATACGCAGTCGTTGTCGTCCATAAGGACCGAAACGAGACGAAGTATTTGAGGAATAGTGTAAAACAGTAAAAGTGGACAACTCAGTCCAAGTTTTAGTATCTTGTTTGAAGTAATATAGAAAATCGTTATCTTGGTGGACGGTGGTAATTGTCGGGTGTACACAAAAGTAGTGCTGCATAAACAAACCTCTTTACGCCTCCTAAGGAACCCAGTGGGCAGAAAACAGTGAGGTTCTAGTCCAGTCAAACAGAACCTCCAGAACACCACACCTCCGTTATTATTATTATTATTATTATTATTATTATTATTATTATTATTATTATTATTATTTGGATATTTGCTATGAAGATAGTTTTGAGTGTCACCTTGAAATAATCTTTGCATGGAAAACTCATTTTTCAGGGATTTTCAGGGAAATCAAAGTCATCAAAATGTTGAAAGTCATATCAATCAAACTTTATTCATATAGCGTTTAATTACATCATCAGACAGTTCAAAGCACTACAGACATGTTGATTTATGTGTCAGCTTTCATGGAGTTATACTCCATGGTTTGAAGAATGGTCCACATAAGATGACTGTCCGTCTGTATCACCTAAAACACCTTGCTACATGGAAGTCACACTAAATCGAGTCATTATTAATCCAAACTATCAAAAGGCACAACTGCATGCTATTAGTGATGTGCACATTGAGTTTGGCGAGGCTAGACTGTCTATGCATGTCTTCTTCCATGGCTTCAGACATTAACACCAGTCCTATAGTCCATTTACTGATAAGGGCTTAATCAAAAGTAAAACATTGCACAAAGTTTGAATTAGTGGGGGAAATTCAGACTTGTTTAATCCACAGTGTGACTGTCAGGGTGTTACCAGACAGGATATGTTTAGATATGTTTACACCTACAAGGAATTCAACTTGGCACCCTGTTGCATGCACAAAAGTAAACATACAACTATAAGTAAACATACAACTATATGTAAATATAAAATAGAAACATCTTCAATATACAGGACTATTAGGAGGTACAAACAATGTGCTTAATTAAGGTGGATATAATGTGTGTATGTGTAAGTGCAAAATGTGTGCAAAGATAAGGGGGAATAGTCCAGAAAAAATGTCTTACTATAATACATAGATGCTGGGACTATAGATAAATGTAATGCATAGGGACTAGGAAAAGCATTAAGTGTAGCAGGTGTCTGTAACCTGTTGATCAGGCCAGTCCCAGATTAGAAGAAGTTGTTTTTGTGGTGTGCGGTAATGGTCATGACGGACCACAACCTCAAGCCTGGAGAACATTATCAGTAAGTTTATTGGCAATACTCTTTGCCAACTGCTTTGTTACCCTTGATGTGCACAAGTCCTAAAGTTACAGGAAATTGCAGCTAATAATCCAATAATCATCCAAATGGAAGATGCATTGCAGCCAGCTGTTTTTGGTGAGTGAGCTGTTCAGAGTTCAGTTTGCATTTTAGGTCCAGGGTGCTAATTTTTTCAAGGATTCCATGGTATCACCTGAGGAGTTACACGGGGCGATGGAAGAGGGTGAAAAGTCAACAACCATCTCTACTGTTTTCACAGTATTGAGCACCAGGTTCTTTTAACTGCACCAGGTGACCAGATGTTCAGTCTCCATCCTGTAGGAGGTTTCCTCCCACGTCCAAAAACATGCAATTTAGGTAAATTGGTCACTCCAAAATGTCCATAGATGTGAGTGGGAGTAGTGTGTGTGCACACTGCAATGAGCTGGCATGTAATCCAGGGTGTACCCTGCCTTTTGCCCGTAGCCAGCTGGAATAGGCTCCTGCAGACCAGTTACCTACAAGGCAGATAAGCCGCTTTAGATGAGAGAATGGTGATCGTCTTGTCTACAAGCAAACCGATGGATGGGATTGTAACTTTTGGAGTACAAGGACAATTTGTATCTCACCTGCATGTTGGTGGCAGTGTCCTGTCTCCGACCCTGACTACAACCATTTTATGACCCAATGCATTCTTATTTTCATGATATTGATAAAATGTTACCTAGGCCTTGTCTCAAACTGTTGGGGAAAAAAAAGTGGGAAAACCACTTCAACTCTGACTTGACCCAAGATCCACCCAACACGACATCGTATCTAAATCTGTTTGCGGATTTTTTAGATATCTTGTGTACAAACAAGTAAATGTGGGCAAAACTAAAAATGTACTGTAATTGCACTGTTGAAATGGTTTTTCATTTTTTATACCTGTACAAACTTGTGGAAGTCTCAACTGTACACAATGAAGGTATGTGAAGCAGTGACTGTTGAAAGAATAGATAAGTAAGCTGAAGAAACTTTGGTATCCTAGAGTGCCGTCTAGAATCAGCTACAGATGCTTGAACATGGTGGGTGTAAACATTCGTCTTTAACAGTAAAGAGTGGTTTACTATGTGTGGGTTGCTTTGCTTCCTGCATGTGTGAGGAAGCCAGCTTCCATGGAAACTACCAAAGTACGTGTACCCCCTAACAACCTCTGACCTTCACCACTTCAAAAGTAATGAAGTTGTAAACTGAGCTGAAACTCAGTCATGTTCAGTCATAGGTATTAATAATCATCTGAACACTTAAAAAAATCTGAAATTGGATAAGTGGCAGCTTTTCCACATCCATATGGCCTCACAGATGTAGCATGTGAGTGTATTTTGAACGTTTGATGGATGGGACAGCTCACGTCTGTCTCCACAGTCCAGAATGATCAAGAGAGAAGAAATCACTGGCCTCATATTTGTTCTTACTTTATTCTTTGTGCTGTTCGCAAATCCCATAAAACACTTCAACCACCAGTTTGTTAATCCATCTCCCAGTCTCTGCAGACCTTCGTACAGAAGATATAAATTCTCTAAAATTGGTAACAAGTTTAAATTCAGTTACATTTAGAAACAAGTTCCTACATTTCCATCAAAAGGAAAAGTTAATGTAACTGCAGAAGACTATATTCACTCACATTTGGTGCGCTTGTGAGTATTCGTGACAACAGGATTGTCTGTGTCAGGAGGAGAACAAATAAAAAATCTGTGTACAGTATTTGGCTGTTCAAATTCTGTTATCATTTCAGACTCACACCAATGGAACATCATATTCTTAGTCTTAAAAGTATTTTTGGAGTGCCTCAATGAAACAGTGTTTCAGTCTTACAAACCACCAGAGAAATTGGGGGCTTGATTTGACCATGTCTCTAGATTCAGCAACATTCTAAACTGATCTTCAAAATGTTATTTCCACCTCAATGTGTGTATATATATATGTACTGTGTGTGTGTGTGTGTGTGTGTGTGTGTATATATATATATATATATATATATATATATATATATATATATATATATATATATATATATATATATGTGTGTGTGTGTGTGTATGTATATATATATATATAAAATAAATTTTATATATATATATAACTTCTTTTTTTTAATTACCTGCTATGCATTAGCATCCAGGGCAGCTGATGAAGAAGCACAACTTCCAGGTGGCAGGTAAACACTGAGTTGTGCAAAGATCTTGTTGATCACGTCTAGCTGTACACATGATCAAGCATGCTTTTAGCTGCGAGGCTTCAATAAAGTGTAAACAGGATCGTTTGAATCCTTTTGGGATTTTAACCCTTCTGGAAACTTGACGATGCCATTCATTTTTTGTGTTTGGTTGTGGATTTTTTTTTTTAAACATTGCAACTTTTACTTTGAAGCTCCAAAAATTTTTTTGGGGGGGAATAAGAAACATCACACGACAGACGCAAAACCCTGCATCCTTGTCAACAGTCATATGTGAGACAGAATACTACTACTACTACTACTACTACTACTACTACTACTACTAATAATAATAATAATAATAATAATAATAATAATAATACTAATAATAATAATAATAATAATAAAGGTAATAATCTAGTGATATTATAAAAGATAAAAGAGCTATTCAAGTGGGTGAGTGAAATATAGGGTGGTATAAACACACACACACACACACACACACACACACACACACACACACACACACACACACACACACACACACACACACACACACACACACACACACACACACACACACACACACACACACACAGACACACACGCCATTACTTATAAGTGCTATTACAGTGTCTCTGTCTTATATATTCATGATTTACATTACATATTTTTACTAATATTAGCTGAGTATTTGTTGAATCGTCAGTTACATGAAATACATTTGAGCTGAGAAAAATTATGCAGAGTTAAGTACAGTAAAAATAATTATTTTAGCCACGGGAGTGCCCTCTAGGTGAATTGCAACCGACTTGAAGTTAGGAAGTAAACAAAGCAACTACGTCAGTCATACGTCAGAGGTCAAAGTTGAAAGTTGTCATTGGAAGGCTCGTGCTTGGAAGGATCGCGGGAAACGTAGCACAGACAAATCCGGTGGACACGTGAGGAAGTGCCAGGAGAGTTTGCGTTTATTAACCAGCCATACGGTCCGGTCGTTCGAGCGTCGTCTTCGAGAAGAACAGATTTTAAAAACTCCCATCAGCGAAACACCAAGAATCTCAACGGACCGGTAGCGTCAGCTGGCTAGCTAGCTACTAATGTAGCTCAGTGCGATACAACAGGCGCTCATCAGTTAGCACCAGCTGGCTAACTTCGGTATTGTTAGAGATAAACTCGCCGTGACGGATAGTACAGATAGCTTTGATAGCAGCTTGGCACACGGAGATAAAAATGGCAGAAAGGCCAGAAGACCTTAACCTTCCTAACGCCGTCATCACTCGCATCATCAAAGAGGCGGTGAGTGTAAAGAGATGCTAACGGTGGAAGGAGCACTTTGAGCCTAATGTCCCAGCCGAACCCACAACAGTGGATACAGTCTTGTATAAGAAACATTAAAACAAAGTTGACTTTAATTAAATAAAGTGCTGTGTATACAATTCTGTGACATTTAAAGAAATATGACCGATTCTACAGTGTGTAAGCAGCGGTTCAGGAAAAATTACCCTCAACTCATTTTTCCAGAAATATGTATTTTTATTGTAACGAAATTATTTTTTAAAAATTATTATTAAATTTCTACCACTACATGTTCCTCGACAGCCGTTCACACGTCTTTGGTAATAATTCAAATGTCTGTGGTCAGTTGGTTTACTTGGAACAAAGCACATAAATCGGTACTGGGCCATGACCATATGCCAATCACATTGTCTGGCATACACTTCCAAATAAAAACTCATCCCTTATTTTCGATTTTTCACCTTATTTATTTGTGCAGCAACAAACATAGATAAATGAAAAAGTGTAGAGCATGGGACTGAATGAAAAACAAGTATGATTTGTTAATGTAACTTCTAGTAAGATTTTACAGTGTTCAGTAGTATTTCCTGTGTCCACCAGCTGTCTGTGTTTTCTGATGAAATGCAAATGCACTGCAGGTTTGAGCTGAACTCCTCCGCACCGTTTGTTTTCTCAACAGCTCCCAGATGGGGTGAATGTGTCTAAAGAAGCCAGGAGAGCCATATCCCAAGCTGCCAGTGTGTTTGTGTTGTATGCAACATCCTGGTAAGGATAACATGTTAACTTATTAAATATGTTGGTTAGAAAATTGGGTAGTGCCTACATGATTGAACACACGCAAGTTGATATATTCTCAACTGAATTATAAAGATTATGAATCTCCATCATACAACAATCTAATAAACATGTTGTTTTTTTTCTGTTAACTTGTCATAGTGCAAACAACTTTGCCATGAAGGCCAAGAGGAAAACTCTGAATGCAGGAGATGTTTTGGCTGCAATGGAGGAAATGGAATTTGAACGGTTTCTGGAGCCTCTTAGAGAAGCTTTGGAGGGTCAGTACATGGAATACGCTTTAAGGAGATATGATGCAGAACCAATATTCATATATTTTCTCCATTTAACTGCATGTGCAAATATCTGGACTTTAAATCAAAAAGATACTGAAAAGACATTAAGTTTAACAAAATGAAGTTGAACACACACTGTATGAGTTTAGCACTTCCAACTCATATTGTGTGTTTAAAGTTGATCCTATGTGAAGCCAAAGGTCCTGACTTACTCACACCATTACTGCTCAATCTGCAACCCACAACTTGCCTGCTCAAACAGTACATGTGAAATCGACGTATTATCAATAGAGGCTGGTTTGGACAACTACAGCTAATGTGATCAGGGAGACAGCTAGGAGAGTACTTGGTGTGTCATCTGGAAGGAAAGTAGATAAGGAGACTTGGTGGTGGAATGAGGAGATACAGGAGTGAATACAGAGAAAGAGGTTAGCTAAGAAGAAGTGGGACACTGAGAGGACTGAGGAGACTAGACAGGAGTACAGGGAGATGCAGCGTAAGGTAGAGGTAGCAAAAGCCAAACAAGAAGCTTATGATGACTTGTATGCTAGGTTGGACAGTAAGGAGGGAGAGACTGATCTATACAGGTTGGCAAGACAGAGAGACAGATGGGAAGGACGTGCAGCAGGTTAGGGTGATTAAGGATAGGGATGGAAGTCTATTGACAGGTGCCAGTAGTGTGATGGGAAGATGGAAAGAGTACTTTGAGGAGTTGATGAATGTGGAAAATGAGAGAGAACAAAGACTGTTGTGGACCAGGATGTAGCAAAGATTTGTCAGGATGAAGTGAGGAGGGCATTGTAGAAGATGAAGAGTGGAAAGGCTGTCGGTCCTGATATACCTGTAGATGTTTGGAAGTGTCTAGGAGAGGTGGCAGTAGAGTTTCTGACTGGGTTGTTCAACAGGATCTTAGATAGTGAGAAGATGCCTGAGGAATGGAGGAGAAGTGTGCTGGTGCCCATTTTTAAGAACAAGGGAGATGTGCAGAGTTGTGGCAACTACAGAGGAATAAAGCTTATGAGCCATACAATGAAGTTATGGGAAAGGTAATGGAAGCTAGACTAAGGGCAGAAGTGAACATTTGTGAACAGCAGTATGGTTTCATGCCAAAAAAGAGTACTACAGATGCAGTATTTGCTTTGAGGATGTTGATAGAGAAGTACAGAGAAGGCCAAACGGAGCTGCATTGTGTTCTTGTAGATCTGGAGAAAGCTTATGACAGGGTGCCTAGAGAGGAACTGTGGTATTGTATGAGGAAGTCTGGAGTGGCACAGAAGTATGTTAGAGCGGTGCAGGACATGTATGAGGACTGTAAGACAGTGGTGAGGTGTGCTGTAGGTGTGACAGAGGAGTTCAAGGTGGAGGTGGGACTACATCAGGGATCAGCTCTGAGCCCCTTCTTGTTCACTATGGTGATGGACAGGCTGACAGACGAGGTTAGACAGGAATCTCCATGGACTATGATGTTTTCAGATGAAATTGTGATCTGTAGTGAGAGCAGGGAACAGGTGGAGGAGAAGCTAGAGGTGGAGGTTTGTCCTGGAAAGGAGAGGAATGAAGGTTAGTCGCAGTAAGACAGAGTACATGTGTGTGAATGAGAGGGACCCAAGTGGAAGAGTGAGGTTACAGGGAGAAGAGATCAAGAAGGTGGAGGATTTTAAGTGCTTAGGGTCAACAGTCCAGAGTAATGGAGAGTGTGGAAAAGAGGTGAAGAAGCGTGTACAGGCAGGATGGAACGGGTGGAGGAAAGTGTCAGGTGTGATAGAAGAGTTTCAGCTAAAATGAAAGGAAAGGTGTACAAAACTGTGGTGAGACCAGCGATGTTGTTTGGTCTAGAGACAGTGTCACTGAGGAAAAGACAGGAGACAGAGCTGGAGGTAGCAGAGATGAAGATACTGAGGTTCTCTCTGGGAGTGACCAGGAAGGATAGGATCAGGAATGAGTACATCAGAGGGACAGCACATGTTAGAGGTTTTGGAGATAAAGTCAGAGAGGCCAGACTGAGATGGTTTGGACATGTCCAGAGGAGAGATAGTGAATATATTGGTAGAAGGATGCTGAGTTTTGAACTGCCAGGCAGGAGGCCTAGAGGAAGACCAAAGAGGAGGTTTATGGATGTAGTGAAAGAGGACAAGGTAGTTGGTGTGAGAGAAGAGGATGCAAAGGACAGGTTTAGATGGAGGCAATTGATTCACTGTGGCGACCCCTGAAGGGAAAAGCCGAAAGGAAAAGAAGATGATCAATAGAGGCTGGTTTGACTGCTGCTCAGGGGAAGATTTAGGTTTGTTTACCAAATAAGCTTTTTGCCGGTGCAGGGTTCATTATGATAAAGGACTGTGCTGAGGTGTCTAAGAGACAAAACTTAACTGTTGACTTGCTCCTACGAAATTAATTTTACATACTAAGCCAATATTTATACACACAAGTTTTTATTTAATCACATTGGCAAACATAGTCTTTCCCAGATGTTAAATCAACTTTGGGCTGCTTTGTTGTTTTTGTTCAACAGTGTACAAGAGGGGCCAAAAAGGAAAGAAGGAGGTGTCAGAACAGAGGCGCAAAGATAAAGAGCAGAAGCCTGACTCTGAGAATGATAAGAGCAGGGAGGATGAAGAGGAGGAAGAGGAGCGCATGGAGGAAGAGCCTGAAGCTGAGAATGAAGCAGAGGAAGAGGAAGTGGAGAACTGATGAAGCTGCTGTGACTGAATGAAATGCACTTCCATCTCCTACGCCGAGGGTTTTTGCTGGCCATACAGGAGGCTGTACAGGGATGCTTGGTCATCAATGAGTGATCATGAATCAGTACATGTGTACAGTGAGTTTAAGATGTGAGGTTACGTTTTTTTGGGGAGGCAGAGCTGTTTTCTAATCCAAAAAAATTGAAGCACGATAAAGCACAAGTCAATGTCCAGCATGCACCTGCTCACCTTTTGTATTTTTAATCATTTTTGATACAGATAGTGTTTTTTCAAAGAGGTCCTTAACAAAAAATGATGTACCTTAGTATTCATTAAAATATCAAATGTCAAGATACTGATTCTGTCTTCATTTAACATTTAGCTTTTTCAGTTGAACACAGGAGAGAATTGGAGCTGCGCTTTAAAATATGAAGTTTAAACAAATACAGAAGGCTCTAAAAAATGTAGGATTTGTCTAGCTTCATTAAAGACAACCTAAAAGTTGTCTTCAAACACTGCATGTTATCTGTGTGAAAACTAGAAGCAAATACATTGGTTCCACCAATTGTGGAAAAATAACTACTGGGGTTCCTGCGTACACTTAAGTTTTTGAACCATTGTTAGTTTAGGAATTCATAACGAGAGATTTCAAGTTTGAAATCGATATTGAATTATGAACTATTCCACATGCCTCCCACACCTTTAGTGACTCCGTAACATTTATCTAGGGATTTAATTTTTGCCACATGGGGTTGAATGAGTGGCTGGTTATGGCCTGTGCCCTGCAGTTTAAACAGGTAGTAAATGTTCCCCAGATTCCAAATGACTCGTTTGGACTTTACAGGCACCAGTTTAAGGATTGCCTTGATCTCTGCAGTCATGTTGGGTTCTTGTTAACCAACTCTCCAAAAGAAAGTAGCTGCTCTGATCAAGGATCAATGCAATGTTCTGAACAGGACCAACAGAAATAAAAATGGTCAAATCTTCCAACCTTTACATGTTTATATCAGATCTGTTGCACACTGCAGCTGCAACATTTTCTGACTCACTACTTCAGAAGTTGCACTAATACTAAAACAATGAAATCTGATAACAGCGTAGCTGCACCCCACTCTTTCAAATTTCAACCGGAAACAAGCCAATTAAAAAAGTCACAAATGATACTGAGTTTCATCAACATTTTATTCATGTCCATTTACTCAGAAGGACACTCAATCTTGCCACTGTTGATATCATCAATGATATCATGGGGAGGACGCCCATCGATGGTGCATCCAACAGACTGAGCAGTTCCAAGAATCTCTTTGATGGTTCCTGAAGCGAGGGAGGAAACAAGATTGTCAAAACTCCACTCCATGACCTCACATCAAATGTTTTATCCTAGACATGTTCCTCAGCTCCTTTACAGATAATTTGACTTTAAAATCTAATTTTCAATGAGACATTAGTTCCAACACAGCTTAACTTATCGTGCAAACTAAATTCACACAAAAGAACATTTGATTAATGTAATTTAAATTTATTTTAGGCTACATATTTCTGGTACATTAAAGAACTTTTGGAAACGTCCCTAATAAGATGGGATTTGTTTTGTAATGAAAGTGATGTCAAAAACGCAATTAAAATAACATTCACTCTTTAAAATGTAGTAGACAATATGGCTTCACAACAACGAAAAATATGGTTATTTACTCAACTTTGGATTTCAGGACTTCTGAAGATTGGAGTTAAATCAGCACAGTTAATGACCAAGTTTATTGAAAACACGTCCTTGTGTTCTGCTGTGCAGGAAAGCACTGCACAATCTTAATGTGAAGCACCAGAGATACCATAATTTCGTCTACATGTGGACAGGTACACGACTGATTTACACTACCAAACTGCTCCTAATAGCCATCAATAAAATGTACCGCGCTTTTCGGCACAGAGTTGTCCATTAGTTTGGACAGCCCTGTTTCCTAAAGCTGGGTCACTCTGAGCCTCCACTGGATTACACTCGGTCACTAACAGACAGGCATAGTGGCGGAAGGCTATGTAGTAAATAGACAAGCAGATGGACGTGAGAATACTTGGCCAGTTTAACTGCTATTCATCATGTGATGTTCAACTCTTACCAGAGAATTCCCTGGCGATGGAACGTGGCCTCATGACGCGAGCTACATTCACAATCTCGTCGAAAGACACACTTCCACTGTGCTTGACTGGAAAATTAAAAAGTAAGGTTAATTCACTTCATTTGATAAAAACTAATATCCATACAAATGCCACAGTAACTTACTGTTCTTGACCTTCTTCCTGTCACGAGGTGGCTCCTTCAGAGCCTTGATGATCAGAGCAGATGCAGAGGGAACAACCTCAATCTGAAACACAAAACTAGTGATCCTCCTGCCTCCATTGGATCTGGCTGGTGATAAAACTAGGATTCATGCAGCAAATCAATTTGGACAAAATCCATACCGCTGCCTGTCTGTTCTGGATAGTCAGCTTCACAGTGATCCTCAGGCCCTTCCAGTCAGAGGTGGCTTTGGCAATGTCATCACCAACTTTCTTGGGAGACTGATGAGAATCACATAAGAGCTCAGTCATTGCCAGTGAGTGATAAAAAAAAAGAATCTTAAACTGGGTTACAAAAACATGGTCAAAATATAGGCCTTTGAGTTTGTGTCCCAGACTTTTCGGCACAGAGTTGACCATTAGATTGGGCAACACTGTTTCCTAAAGCCGGCTCAATCTGAGCCTCCACTGGATTATACCCTGTCACTTACAGACAGGCATAGTGGCGGGAGGCTGGTTGAGTTTGTAACAAGTCCCCATTTCACACTTACCAAACCCAGAGGTCCAATTTTGGGGGCCAGGGCTGATGTGGCTCCAACTTCTCCTCCTGTGCACCTCATGTACACTAGAAGAAATAAAGGGAATCACACTAAGCACAACCATAACGAACTTTGTCCTGCAGTTCATTTAGCTTTTAGGGCTACCACCAGCACATCAAGTCCTAACATTAAAGAACATCAACTTGTATATGATCATGTAAGGAACAAGGTTTAGCTTATTTCAACAGATCGGATGGCTGTTTAAAAGTCACAAATCTTAAGTAAATGCATATGGATTTTGAGGATTAACTCCAGGACCAAACAACTACTGCAGCCACGGTCAGTAAAAGGGTACCCAACATTAGTAACAGAGGTGATTCAGGTAGTGATGCAAAATGTGGGGACCACAGGAGAAAAACCTATACTGTTATTAGTACATGTTACCTATTAATGTTTATAAACACCCTACAATTGGTATGACTAACCTACGGATGAAATCATCTCCACCAGCTTGCATACTGAATATACAACAGAGCGTGACAAGCTAATGGCTGTTTGCATGAATACACGATAGCACGTATCTTGAATGACAAGTTTACTATTATGTAGCGTAAACCGGCCCATAATTAAATGGCAAAAGAAAGCATCGCCACAAACATTGCAATTCATAATTATTAATGCACCAAATTAGGTAAATGTAAGCTAATTGCTATTGCCAGCTAGCTAATGTACCCATACCACGTGCTCAGCTTGAACATCCATCTGATGTAGCGCGTCAGGAATTCGTCCATTTTTATACTAAACAGTCATTAAAACGATACTTTAGGAAACCACAATTGTTTTTCTTCCGAGGTATTTCTCCCATCTTTACCATTTTCTCTGCGGCGTTCACAGGCCAGCAGGCTGGTTACGGCTCCATCTTGGCTGTGAACAGACCTCTGCTTTATTACCCATATGACACAAAAAACATACCAACTTTAATCTCGTTGGGGTCGAATTTAGGAGGCATGATGATGCTGTAGAGGTTGACCTCAGTTCAGGTTGGCTGGTGAGGGTGTCGGATGAACCCGGACTCGGGACGACCGAAAACTGTTGCACCTTCACCGCTAAAGGGAGAAAGAAAGGCCGGACGGAAGCCGCGGAGCTCCTTTATAGGGACGGCAAATCTCGCGAGAGGTTATGGTTCTCCTCTCATGACGTAAATTATATCAGCACGACTGCCAGTAGATATAAAGATATACAGCTAGTTATTTTTAGTTTTAAATTTAAAAAAAAAATTACGTGTTAAAAAAACCCCCATTTTAAATATTTTTAAACAAATTTCCATTTGTTTTTAATCAATGGTGCAATCAGTAGTGATGTGCATATGAAGGTTTATGGAGCTTTGAAGCCTTTCATCCAATTGTTTCATTCATTCGCGGGGCACCCGTTCCAAGACGCTACAAAAGTACCTTTTTTTTCCAACGTAATGTCATTTCATAATGTCATTTATATGTCAAATTGAATAGTAATGAAACATATCAAATAAATGTAAAAGAAAAACACGAGAAAGAAAAAAAAATACATCAACGTAATCAGGTTAGCCAAAGGTACGAGTTACCGTCGTCTTTTGGACAGAAGTTAACGGTACCATAACTCATACCATAGGCAATTAAATGAGAAAGTATTTATTGAAAAACATTTCTTACGTGGCTTTTTTCTGCTTTCTTTTCAATACCTTACGGAAATGACTCATAACCTCATCGTTAAAGGTGTTCACAGCTCTGCTAGCCACCTCTTTATCAGGGTGACACAGCTCAACAAAGCTACACAGTTCACTCCATTTCGAGCACATTTCCTTCACAACTGAAGCTGGGGCATCCTTCCTCCCCTCATCCTCTTCGGAAGACATCTCCTCCTTCACCGCCTTCTTCTGCTCTGCCTGAAGGTGCAGGAGTTCGTCTGTCGTCAGTTTGGTGTGATGCTCGTCAACATCATTGTCAGTGTCCATTTCCTGCTTGATCTCCACGTCTCCACTCGTGTTGCCGCACAGCAGGAGCGTGAAGGCGTCCGTCACAGCTCCGTGACCCGGCAGCGACTCCTCTTGGCGTGTGATGTACGTCCTCCGTGGCATCTGCTCCCAAAACAGGCCGCTGTCATCACAATGGAAGACTTGCTGGGGAACATTCTCGACCTTGACAAAACTAGCAAATTCTTCTCTAAACTTTTCAGCGCCATCTCTATTAGAACTTGCTGCTTCCCCGCGACGAACCACACTGTGAATCCCACTTCTCCTCTTGAAATTTTCCAACCAACCTCGACTAGCCTTAAAGTCGAACCCTTCAGGTTTCGTGCCGGGGTCTTTTCTCACCAAATCCTCATACATTTCTCGTGCTTTGCAACAAATAACCTCCCCGCTTACGCCATCTCCCGCTAATTGCTGCTCGTTTATGTATAAAAGCATTAATTTTTCCACCTCCTCCAGTACTTGCGGTCTTTGTTTACTAATAACTGTTGATCCTTTTGCCACATCACTAGCTTTCACAATGTCTTTGTTCTTCAAAATCGTGCTTATTGTGGATTTTGCCATGCCATATTCTTTCGCAAGAGCGGTAACACGCATGCCTGATTCAAATCTAGCTATCAATTCTTTCTTAAATTCCACAGTTTTCCGCACAACTGACCTTTTCTCCCTAGATTTAGCACTTGATTTCTTTGAAGGCATGTTTATGGGCTTATGTAATCACGCAAACACAAAAAAATACGGTACAGTTTTTTTTAGAACACTGACAAACGCATCCACACGTGATGGTGGTCGAGTAGAGACCAGACGGAGTGTTTCCCGGAGAGAGCCCAGTTTCCGGAAGTCTCAGTCACGTTTTCTCCCGCTTTTTCTCGCCTTTTCTCGCGCCTGGCGGCTCTTGTTGGTTTCGCGTTCGACTTCCAACTTTTGTTCGACTTCTGAGACAAAACAACTTCCTATTTTTTGGTCTAATTCCGATTTGTTCGATGTCTAAAGCGTTGGAAAACCAAGGGGGACCTGCTACATATATACATACTGTACATACATACAGTATACATGCATATATAATATAATATAATATATTATAATATAATATAATATAATATAATATAATATAATATAATATAATATATATATGTATATATATGTATACAGTATATGTATGTGTATCTTTATGTATGTATATATATATACATACATGTACGTGTGTGTGTGTGTGTGTGTGTATATATATATATATATATATATATATATATATATATATATATACACACACACACAAAATTGTAGGTTTTCTTAGATGTGCTTTGTATGATATCCTCCAGTAACTCAGTTTGATGTGATCAGGAATATCTGAAAATAATGACAGTATGCAGTGCAAAGTGAATACAGTATATATTTTCCCTGGATAAAACACTGTTGTATGTAATAGAGACATTCATAGTTGCACAGATAAAATCTACAATTAAATGTATTGGGAAATGATGGTATCCACAGTATATTTCAAAAGAGTAGCTACGTTTAACTTTGAATGTATAACAAAACAAAAAACAGAAACAAGAAAATGACAGGGTCAAAAGACATACAAGCCAAAGTCAGTAAATTCAAATAAATACAAATTAAATACAGTACTGCATTGAAAGGGATTAATAACACGTAAATTTAATCCTTCTTCACTATTCATATTCTCTTCATTTTATATTCATATCACTAATTAAGTTCCTATTTTAAATTTATGCTTATATATTCACGTACATATGACATGTGCACATAAACTTATGCACACACAATCTCCTAATTTCCATGTTTGTGTGTGCATGTGTGTGTGTGCATGTGTGTGTTTATGTGTGTTTGTGTGTACATACCAAACAGTATGCTATAATGCCTTTAACCAGTTATGGCGGAACTGTGAAAAGTCTTGTGTAAAATAAGTCTCTCCCTGTGTTGTGGGAAATATTTACAGCAGGAATAAGTCAACAGATTTTGAAGTGGATCCAGATAAAGGGAGAAACCCTGAATGAAAAAGTCCTGCTGGCCTTTAGATTATTTACACTTCTTCATTCATTGTCTACCGCTTGTTCTGTTCTGAGAGGCGGGGGACACTCTGAGCATGATGCCAGTGCACTATGGAGCCACATGAAAGACAAGCAACCACTCATGCACAGACTCACACCTACGGGCAATTATAGAGTGATCCATTCATTTAAAGGGCATGTTGTTGGAGGTGGAGAGAACCTACACGGACACGGGGAGAACGTGCAAACTCCACACAGTGTGGGACTCAAACCTGGAACCATCTTCCTGTGAGGCAAGCTCTACCCACTGCACCACCGTGTCGCCCAATTATTCATATTGTTTCACTCAATTTTTTTCACATAAGTCTAAATCATAACTACTCATCGATAATTTTTAAAAATGTTTGAATCATTTGTTTGTTAATCTATATAATGCCTCACATCACACAATGTAATCTATCACGTTTGGGCAATTTAGACACACAGAACTCTGGTCTGCATTTGAAACCAGAGGCTACACAATGCCCAACCTGCCTCAGGCTTTACGTTTCACATTCCATCTTAATCTTAATCTTAATCTTAATGTCCTGGTCTGAAGTCCTCCACAGCCATCTGGGAGTCAAAGTCAATAGGATGGAAGCTTCATGTTATCAGCACTCGATTGCATTAAAAACTCCAGTTAATGCCACTTGTACTTTCAATTAACATCTGCCAAGGAGGTCATATGTCCGCTTGTCAACAGGATTGAAAAAATACAAATTTGTTTTTTAGGATGGAGCATCGAAAAGGGAAGAGCCTGGAAAAAAGGATTGATCACAATTCTTTATTTATTCTTGAATAAATGGTATATTTGGGAAAATATTTGTTAGACATCCATCCATCCATCCATCCATCCATCCATCCATCCATCCATCCATCCAGTCAGCTTTTTGTAATCGTTACATGATTCACAATAACATAATTTAAATGAACGACAACAGAGTGATAATATTATCATTTCATGAGACACAGTAAGTCATACAATATAGATTAATGTGAGGGGTTCTGCTTTTTCATGGTAGAAAATGATGGCATGAAACATTTTTCTGAGCTTTTTCATGAACTCATGGGAGGCCAGAGCGCTACGTGTGGGAGCAGAGTAAATCATCATCCCCCATAACAGTATAAGAGGCCTGAAGCTGGAATATGAAAGTAACTACCAATGTTCCAGTATCACTGCAGGTGTTGGTCATGTTTCCAGGTTTCTGTCAGTTGTGTCATCACGGCTGTTGTGCTCTGATTCCTGAAGGGCTTTTTGACTCAGACCTCCTCTACAGGAATAGAAACAGAACACAAGAGGGAGTAAGTGGGTGAGAAGCAGAGATCACCACTGATGTGCTGCTTGTTATGCATCATAAAAATCCTTGAGGATCGTTAGGAATTCACAGCTCGTATTATCAAAGAGCAGCTTTGTCTGGATTCGTAGAGGAAATATAAGATCTGAATAACCTAGTTCAACACAACATTTTTTAGTTTCTTAAGGTAAAAAAACCATTTATAATTCTATTTTTTGGGGAAAAGCAGTTGTTATACAGGTCTCTTTTCTGGACTGTTTTTTTTCTTTCAGCTTTCCAGAATACATGTATCTCTTAGCTTTTGTAAGGTCTGATGAATAATATTGATTAGTAATGAATGCGATTTACTGTAGCTGAATATTTCTTCTGATGGCTGTAGTTACAGTTCATTGATGAGAAAATAAACCTTTAAATCTTTTACTGATTTTTTAGTGGATTCTCTAAAGGAGTTGCCTGATCACATGTTTAATTGTTCGGTACAGTACTCTCATGTTACAGCAGCATGAGACACATTCGGATCCAGTTTCTTTTCTGCAGACAAGACGCCGGTGTGTGATGTAATTACTTTTCCATTTGTTTGGTTTTTCTCTGGGTGGATTAGGCTTGTGTTGTTATCTTTGTAAGGATCGAGATCAGTTTCTGGAGTTACTTCCGTATCGTGTGGATGGTCTGTAACTGTAAACTGTTAAAGATTGGGAATTGTTTTTAAGGTTATGGTTAGATTTAATTTATTTACTATGATCAACGTATGATGGCAGTTCATCTGAAATGAACTATACAATTTGTGTACATGGACATTTTTAAAGAGACAGAATCCATAATTTTCTGATCACCATGCTGATGGAAAGTTGGTTAATAGTCCACAAATCATTTGTGCAGCTTCCACATAACAAAAGCAAAGATAAAACAAGAACCAATGCAGTCAGAGACTGCAACATCCCGCGAGAACGCTGAATTCACAATTTTACCTTGACCTACTTGCATAGGTCAAAGATCAAAGCTAGTGCTCTGACCTACTGTCATTGGTCAAAGCACTGGCGTTGATCTATGGTATTACTCGCACTGGCCTTCTCCCTCGTCTTTCCATCTCATCCGGTTCCTGAGTGTATGAATGTTGAAATTTGACCTTGACCTAGTTTTCTCAATGTCAAGGTCATCATCTCACTTTCATCCCTGTTGCTGCCCAAGTAATGTGCTTTTTGTTTCATCTTTCTATCTGCAATGGTTGCAAAGATATTTGGTGGATTAATGGACAGATGGATGGACAAACAGACTAATGGACGAACAGACAAACGGACAAACACATGTACACTGACAATTACAATACATCACCGCTTTGAAGTGGGATGTAATAATTTCAAGAGCATGTAAGGCATCAAAAAATGCAGTGCAGGAGGTCTGGAACAGCATGGAAATGACAGAAAGAACAAGTTATTTATGCATACCACCAGATCCCTGAGGAGGCAGAAGGACAGGAACCCTCTAGTGTCAGCAAGAGATATGCAGCAAGGCACAGCCGAGGCATTAAGGCCATCACAGACGCCTGACTTGAATCCCATAGCAAATATCCGGTTGGATTTGTGTTTGCAGCGTGTAAACTTGGGAACGTTCCAGAATTGGAGACCTTTGCTCATGAGAGATGGGCGAAGGATCCTTCAGGAGCACTGCCAGAAGCTGATATCTGGCACTGCATCATGTGTACAGCAGGTCATCAGAGCTCAGGGGTCTCTAGAATATACTTTAATATTTAATATTTAATCTAATATCTAATGTGTAAAATCTAATGATCGCATGCAGACAGTTGTCAGTAAAATTAGCTTTTTGTGTTCTATTTCGGAAAACATTTTTAGTTTTTATTGTGACCTGTTTAAACTGTCCCTGTATTATTTTTGTTTTTGCAAACATCTGACAGTGATTGATTGTAGTTCATGAGGGCAGCTGCAATCACTGAGGGTCCTCACAAACACACAGGAGTGTGGGAGTGTGGTGGAACAGTCTTATTTCTGCATAAACAAACAGTCTGAAGCAGAAGCTTTGAGTTAAGCATACAAGGACACACACACACACACACACACACACACACACACACACACACACACACACACACACACACACACACACACACACACACACACACACACACACACAGAGTTTGATAGCTCATTTGTTAAATCTGTAGGAATGATTCAAGTTCTTCTCCTCCTTCTTTCTATCGTTCTTGGCTTTTACTTGTGTTTGTTTTTCCAATCAGCAGCTCTTTTTCACTTGTTCTTTCTCTCTAATTTCTTCTCTCTACAACCTCCTCTATTGATTTCCTCTTCAGGCACAGCTGTAGTGGAGAGAACCAAATCTGCACACACAGCTGTCTGTTTTAAGTAGATTTAAAAGAGGGTTTGAAAGCGTCTTTGAATTTCATTCTCAGCTGTGCCAGTCGATGAGCAGCTTTATCAATGGTCACAAAAGCTGAGCAGATGGTTCATGACTGGCTAATCTGCACTTCACAATGTAATATTAACTAGGTGCGTGTACCTCTGCCAAGTTCCAGAAGTAATTCTCAAAAATTTTATTATGAAATGTATGCTGTCAAAACATTTATGTAAAAAAGTGAAAACCCATAGACTCCAAACGCCACTGAACCATCTATCTGTCTGACTGTCTGTCTGTTACTTAAGATGCACTACATTAAATTAAGCTAATCTAAACCAGCCATTTTTAGATAAATTAAGATAACTTTACAAAAGATAAGATAAACTAAGTTAAGATAAACAATTTTAAATTAAGTTAAGAAATGTGAAGATCCCCATGGGGCTCATATCTCTGTATTTTACCTTTTCCAAAAAACAGTGCGCATCCCTCACAGCTTGGCTTCAGTATTGTGCTCAAAAACACTTCAGCATGTGGAGAACAGGCCCAGAGAGAGACAAAGACAGAGATCAAACCATCAATCTTCTGATACATGACAAACTCTACCTCCTGAGGGAATCTTAACTCAAGGCAGCATATTTACTTTTACCAGCAGGTAAAATCTGTCTTTATCGTGTTTGAGCGTCCCACTTGCCTCTTGACCCTTCTCTCACCTTCCATCAAATGAGCTTTTAAGAGCTAACAGACTCCAGTGACAACATGATCTCCTTGACTGAGGTAAATATGGGTATGTTTTGATCTAATTATACTGTGATCACATTACAATTGTTTGATGTCTGATGCTGTTGATCAGGGATAATGTTGCCACATTAGAGTTCATCTAGTGATGCACACACTTACTTGACTGCACTGTGACATTTAGAGCTGATTGCCTGGGAGCCGGATGCATCCTGATGTATCCTTGAAGAGCTCAGATTTCACTTGTCGGATTTTACAGATAGTCAACAGTAACTAAAGCTTCTTGTCCAAAGACTCTCTTAAATAGTGATGCAATATCTGCACTAACTGCAGATTTATGAGGGATGAAATAATATGGATAGTGTTAGTATGAGGCTGCAATGAAGCAAATTACAATTTAGTGAAATATTCCATGCACGAAGAATGTGGCAATAAACTGAAAGCATGCAAATATACTGTACATCCCTCACACTTTGGTATGTTGATCTGCCTGTTTGTTTTTCACTTTAACAGATGGCTTCACTCGGTTGACTTATGCTTGACCAGGTAGAAAATGGCAACAGGATGTAGCTGCCAGCGTATCAAAAAAACAAAAGTCTCTCCTGTGAAACAGTATGGATGGATGGATGGATGGATGGTTAAAAGGCAGCACAACAAGTAAACATTTACATAAAATCTCAAGATATGATGTTTTTCTCTACTTGAAACCATTTGCTGTAATTGTTTCCTTACTTTGGTGTGAAAACCAGGGCAAATATTGTCATCCTCATGCTACAGAATGGAAATCACTCCAGCAGAGTATTCAGTTTATACTTGTGTACCTGCTTCCACAATCAAACCAAACAAGTGGGATCAGATTGTACAAAAGGTTAGAGCATAAGAAAATGTCTTTTTGTTGTAACTTAACCCATTTAAAGTGATTTTCTTTCAGCTTTTTTCAGCACATGCTAGTTACATTTTCATTTTTACTATAGTTCAGGTAATCGTATTGCATTGTTTTTGCTTGAAACCAACCCCATAAAACTTCTGTTGACAAAATAAATGTAACTAAAATCAGTGTTTTATTTTCTCGGTGTGTATGAAACAAGCACTCTATTGCAGATACTGTCCGTTCCGGGTCAAACAGCTTGTAAGATGAGATGGGAGTTGAGCGGGTGGCTTGTCAATAACTGTAAAAGGAGACCTGGCCTATATAATCCGATTCCTTGCTGAAAGTTTCCTCCATCGATGCTCCATGGACCTCCTCTCGGTCTTTGTTCCGTTATGAGAAACAGGAGACAGACAGGTACAACACAAACAAAGCCTGAATGATAAATGAAGCCAGGCTCACGTTGATGTGTCGTTCTAATGAAAAGAAGTCCAGCAGCATTTTAAAAAAAAACTTTGGATGAACTGATAAGGCTTGGATGGGAGGAGGGGTTTAATTAACAAATGTTTATGCTGAATCAAGAACTGCCCTTCTGCACCGCTCCCCTGGTGATTCAGTACAAATTAAGAGAATGGAACAATTCCCCTGGATCTCAGTTTAATTTCTTCTGTGAGAAAGCATCCGCTGAACCATGTTAACCCTCAGCACCACCTGAAAAATAAGCTCCAGACAATATGAAATGAAAGGCTGGGAGTCATCTTGATCAGCGCTCTCTCTAAAGCTCTTAGAACTATAGTTTAAAATGCTGCTCTGTTTACTTCATGCCAATGTTTCAGTGTAGAAAATTGATTCTCATTCAGCCAAATGTGAGAAATGTTTTTCATACACGAACTTTTTTCAGATTATCTACTAGCAGGAATCTGATGAAGCAATGCATGTGACACTAAAATGGTGCTACTGTAAGCAGGGCGATGTGTTGTTTCCAACAATTTATGCAAGCATGTGTCAATGTCCTCTTGTAGAGGGTGGGGTTTACGGTTTTAGGCACCAGGGGATCATTTCGTCTTCCAATTGAATGTGTTGGAAGCAAATAAAATGGTGCAAATTGAGGAACTTATTAAATGACCGTGTCAGAAGGTCTTCAATACTGCAGTTCTTGTCTGGTGGTCCTAGTCTGCAGTAGTTCCTTTTTAACAAAAGTGGTCTAAAGTAGGTCAGCCGGTGAGAGGGTAGACTTCATTGCCCAATCAGATCTACTGTTCCACAAATGGCTGGAAATGTTTGTGCTGGTTCTGATAGGTGTCAGGACACACAATACAGCTGGTTGCATCAGAGGCTGTAGAGTGGAACAGAGAACAATGGATTAGAATGGCTTGAAGAACTCAACAGCCATTTGGATGTGTTGACTTGACCTCCAAAGTCTGTTTAATCTGGAACAGTGACTAAAAGGCCCCTGAGGCGAGATTTTCTTCGGTGTTGCTTTGAACCCCTCCATTCGTTGTACTGTACATTTCACCCTGATGACATCCCCATGCCCTTAGTAATTGTGACAAACTTGCTATTAAAGCAGAGCCAAGCCTGTCCCAGTTAGTTTCCCAGCATGCCTCAGCAGGCTCGTCACATTTCAGTGTGTCGTCTGCTTCATCTTCCCTCTGCCTCCCGCCTTCCTTGTGGATTATTGGGTAATCCCTGATATTCATCAGCCTCTAAGGTCAAGCAGTCATTTCATTACAATTTTACAACAAGACTGTCATGGTGGTGAACATGAACTGTGTTCAACATGGAGACATGTCTATTTAATCTTCCTCCTCTGAACTTACTGCAATTAAGTGTGTCATTAGTAGCAGACAGTTCACACTGAAGCAACTCAATCAAAGTGCCTTCTCTACACCACATTACTTTGACAATGCTAACAATTGCCAGTATTTTTTTTTATGTTTAATTTAGAAAAGACAGAATGATGACAGCATTAAAAAATGATGGACGGGACAGTCCACAAGGAACTGGCATCTCATCCAGGGTGTAGCCAGCTGAGATAGACTCCAGCAGACTTGTAACCCGCAAGGCAGACAATCAGCTGAAGAGGAGATGATTACAATCATCTGGTCTACAAGAAGATGGATGGATGGATGGATGGATGGATGGATGGATGGATGGATGGATGGATGGATGGATGGATGGATGCTGCATTCAGAACAGTGGGAATCTTGAATATCTCACTTGGGGAATTTCTGGCCCTGGAAAAATCTGTGTTGACATAGTCTGCCTGGACACACTGTTGATACATGATGATGTTTGATGATGATTATCCTTATGAATATTCAAATATGCTTACATTAATAAAACTTGAATACTTAAATAATTATTTCCTATAAATATATATGCAAAAAAACCAAAGCTAGCTTCTCTAGTATTTTAAGGAGACAAAAATATCATTCATACAATGGTGATTACTTAATTAAATCAGTTAAATACCATTATATTACCGTCATCAATTGATGGGAGGCCAAATTATGAAAATATCCAAACTGACTATGTGTTACATTCTTTATTCTTTTTAAATTATTTTAATTGAGTATAAGCCTAACATTGGTGATAATGGAAACTCCTAGACAGCAGCCTTCCCAGGAGGAATCGTAGTTTCCTCATTATCCCAACGTGCCATGACGGTTTGACATGCATAATGTGACTCCTACACCATGAAAACCCACCCCTTTGAAATCACATTGACATTTCATTAGTTTGACCATTATTCAAGAAAAAAAAAATCACTAATGGCAGTTTTATGTTGCATTGAGATAAGTGATTTTTGAAGATACTTCAAATCCAAATTTGACACAGTTCGAAGAGGTGTGCATCAGAAATTTTGCATCATGAAGTTTTGCTAGGGTTGCTGAGATAATGCGAGTGACTGCTGGATGAGAACGTTGTGTATCTGATGGCAAGCAATGCAATTGTAGCAAAGTTTTCATGGAGAAAAAAAAAAGAAACAGACAGATTGACTCCTAACCACAGTTAGTCAAACAAGATAAAAGAGAACAGAGAACACGGCCAAACCATCTGTGAGGTTATGTCCAGCCAATACTCTCTGCAACAAAACATAAACAGGAGCAAAATCTTCATCACACAAACCAAACATTTATTTTACAAGATTCATATTCTAATGTGATGTCACCATCACAACACTGATATATCAGATCTGGAGAGAAACAACCACCTGCTTCTTATCAAGCAGACGTCCAGTTCACCAATGACATAATAGTGTGTATTTGTGCATGTGTGTAATACGGAGACAGACCGACGATCTGTGTTTTATCTTCTGTTTTATCTTATTAATCCTCTGTGTTTGGATGTCTGCCTGCACAAACTTTGTCAATCAGGCTTTAGCGGAATTCAACAGCAGCTTTTCACTGGAGTCCAGTTTATCCTGAAGAGTCATCATCCAGTAAAGACAAGCAGCTCTGCACTGTAAAAACAGGAGCAACCAGAAAACTTCATATTCCTGCTCCTTCCTCTTCATATGAGGGACCAGTAGTAGTATTGAACTTGTTTGGTGTCACCGATCATTTCCCTTATTATAATGTGCATTCTTCGTATCATTCAGTGTCCATTGCATGAAAATATATCACCTGAAAAAGCCCAATAAAACATTATTTCTGTCCAATAAAACCAGTGTGTCTATCACCTTGTCAATCATGGCATCATGTTCCTAATGAAAAAGAACAGCCTTCAGTGGATGTCATGTCTGCCACAGTGGCACAAGATTACACACGATGGCAAGGAAAGAGCAAATATCTTATTTATATTTCATGTCTAATTTGGAATGTGTATGCAAATGATATTTTTTCCCACTAATTTGGAGAAGAGTTTTTGTTTCGAATTCTCAAATATCAGTTGGTGCCTCGTCAATATATGAATAAAAAACTGAAACCGCATTTACAATGATGGTGTATTGATTTGTTAGACATGCTGCAGAAACACACCCAACATTAATCTGAGATGAACATTAGTTTTTAGTATTCCCAAAGAATGTGTATCCAAGTTTCAAGTTTTATGGAAATGCAAGAAATATTTTTGACATATGCCAGGGGAAATGATCCCGCACAGCCAGGACATGCTCATTTGCTCACTCTATCCTGAGGGGTAAAACCCAATTACCCCCTCTGTTTATTATAGCGAATTTGTGTCCATCTGCTCAAGAGTCAAATAAATGAATAAAACATTTCTGTTCATTTGCATTAGATTAAAAAAATATGCTAAAAAATAAGTTACTGTGAATAATGTTGGACACTATGGCTGCTTGTTATCGACCTCCCAGAGTAATGTCCAGGCTCAACCAGGAGCAGAAGACATCCTTAAATAAAAAAAACCATGGATCTGATCCTTTCCCAAAATCTACCAAAATCTTAAGCTTCCTGACAAATCAACAAACAAACAAACAAATACAGATACAATAATGTAAACTTATTCATGGAGGAAATGATATAAACATGTCTGGACAAAAGGTCACTTTGGACTTAAAGGGTCACCTCGTCCCTCCCGCCCACAGCGCGTCAACCTGCACCTGCTCCGATCAGCACTTTCTGCTTCCTGTTTTTTTTACAGTGTAACCGAGAAGCAGGGAGGTGGAGGGAAGGTAGGAGGGTAGAAGAGGCGGAGGAGGATGAGGACGGTCCTGCTGTCCAGCACAGATGAGAACACAGCGGCAGGTTTCGGAAGGACATCACCGTTAGGTAACAACCTCACGTCGGGTTCGACGGGATGTGCGTAAAGAGAGCCAGGGGGACGACGTGCGCACCACGGTGATGGTGCACGCACATCAGCCCCGCAAACTTCAGACGGGATCTAAAAACTGTAATAATACTCCTGTCGCTCCCGATTACTCAACCAGTTGGGTTCCAGCTTGACACCAAGAGGCCAACTGGTTTGATTGGTCATAAGCGTCTTCATCACATCAAAAGATGAGAAAACGTTGTGGAGCAGATCCCAGTGAAGAGCTGAGACACACCTGCGTCCTTTAAGGTGAGACCATAAATTATTACTGCCTCCTTTAGAATTTAATAGCATAGATACAGAATTAGACTGTAGTCGCTTCAAAATGATCTAACTTTAAATGTCTGTTGATAAGAAACATCTTCAACCTTCTGAAGTATTTCTTCTTCTTTCCATTTTTAACAAACTTTGGCAACGTTAATCAGTCAGTCATGTCAAAATTTACAACACTGGCTCAGTTTTGTGCAAGATGAGGCTCACATATTCCCCGCAGTAATGTGTACAGTTATATGACCCTGAATTATGTGCTTCAGATTTCCTTTGAATACAGACCTTTATTCATGTGGACAATTTGTTTGGTGCTAGAAACATCTTTACCAAGGTCTTAGTTTCAAGGAACCAGTGGAGCTTTTGAATAAAATAGGACATACAACAATCAGCCATAATACTATGACCACCTACCTAATATCTTGTAGGAGCCCATTTTCCTGTAAAAACAGCCCTGACCCAATGAGGCGTGGAGTCCACTGGACCTCTGAAGGTGTGCTGGGGTATCTGACTCCACGCTGTCAGCAGCAGATCCTTTTAGTCCCGTGAGACACGAGGTGGGGGCTCTGTGGATCAGACTTCTTTGTCCAGCACATCCCACAGATGCTCGATTGGATTGAGATCTGGGGAATTTGGAGGCGAAGTTAACATCTCAGACTTGTTGTGTTCCTCAAATCATTCCTGAATCATTCTTGCTTTGTAGCGAAGGCTTATTATCCTGCTGAAAGAGACCCCTTCCATCAGGGAATACCATTTTCAGGAAAGGGCTTACGTGTTCTACAGCTATACCAAGGTAGGAAGTACATGGGAGGAAGTACATGATGTATGGTACATGGGCATGTGTGGCGATGGCTCATTTGGTAGAGCGGGTCGATTGAAAGATCGGCTGTTTGAATTCTGACTTCAACTGTCCACATATCAGAGTGTCCTTGGGCAAGACACTGAACCCTAAATTACTTCCAGTGGGCCTGGCAGCACCTAGGTGTATGAGTGTGTGCACGAATGAGTGATTTTGAGGCTCTGTAAAGCACTTTGGCTACCGGGTAGGTGGAGAAAAAAACTTCATTTTACAACCACATGGATTGCAGAACCTGAGGTTTCCCAGGAGAACATTGTCCACAGCTTCACACTCCCTCTGCAGGCTTGCTTTCATTCCTAGTGCATCCTATTATCATCGCTTTCCAGGTAAGCGATGCACATAGATCTGGCCATTCATGTGACGTAAACAGAAATGTGATTCATCAGACCAGCCCACCCTGCATAGCTCCGTTGCCCAGTTGTGATGGTCATGAACCCATTGCTGGTTCAGTGGTGGACGGGGGTCTGACAGTCTGACTTGTCACTGCTCTTGTTAGATAAGTCACATTCAAAAGTCACATTTAATTTTGCACATATTGTGTAAAAATGAGTCTTAAGGATGCTGAATAGGAAAAATTTGAGATTCCCTCATTGTTTAAACAATCTTTCCATTTTCACATGGAAAAGTTGCTGTGTGCTAAAACATACCTGCATGTCTATAAACTTTAGAGCATATGTGTGAAACTCAACGCCCGCAGGTCCAGATGTGGCCCTCCACATCATCATGTTGCCCTCGAGAACATAAAAGGTCAGTGTCTAAAAATAAGTAGGTCAAAAGCGTGCTTTGGCCAAAAACTACATTTCCCACAATGCAGTAATTCAACCCATTTTAACTTTGACAAAAACATTTTGAACAAAGTGAACGTCCTAACTTGTATTTGATGTTATTTTTCTTTTTTCACTTCATTAGTTTGATTGATAGAGTTATGTGGGTTTAAAAACCAGACAAATTAAAATGATTTATAACAGAGCAACATGCAAACATATTTTTTGTGAAACTGTAATGTTTTTAACCTGAATCAGTAATAAATTCAGAGTTATTTAACATTAAGGAGTAGTTACATTTATTTACATTACATTTAGTTACATTTAGGAGTTACATCTGGCCCTTGGAGGACAGCCATTATGCTGATGTGGCCCTGGATGAAAATAAGTTTGACACTCCTGCCTTAGAAACCGGAAATAGGTTTTGTGAAACCTTTGTTTTATAACCTTTCACATAATACCGCTGACAATATAAGCAACTAACACAGTTGAACCTCCATGGAGGACGGTTGGGGTTATTTTTTGTTGGTAGCAGGTATTTTTTAACATTAAATGTCAAAGGATGTCTGGTTGAAAGGACACTTCCCACTGAGTAGACACCACTTGACTTTGTTGGTTTGCCAGTGTCATACAGAAGAACACGCTTTAACGTCATACCAGTGTGAAGTGAGAAACATCAGAGTCACAAGAATCCAGGTGCTAATTGGTGTGAAACCATCTCAGAAAGGTGTTTGGGTTATACCGGGGTGCCAAGATCTGTTTTTATGTTGCACAGGGGCCAATAGAGGGCCGTATTTGTCTCCAGCATAACCTGAGAGCCACAAAGCGGAAGGAGCGACTGTAGGTGAGACGATTATGATAGTCTCGTCTACAGTTTCGCTTCCTCTTGTGCAATCCATTTTCTTGGACGATAACGGTCATCTTGTCTTGAAGAAAATGGATGGATGGATGGGTGGATGGATGGATGGATGGATGGATGGATGGAGTACCCAGACCAGAGGCCTGTTGCACTCCATATTGTGCGATTCTAATTATTCCCTTTGTACCAAAGGTAAAAAATAAAGTTCTAAGTGCTATGATTTGTTTTTAATTATATATATATATTTTATTCATCACAGTTTCTCTGGATCCTTCGAACCTCCTGTCAGCTGGAGGTAAAAATACTTCTTCCACCTTGTCACTCATTTGTATGCCAGCATGCCGATCATCAGCAATGCCAACCACGACTTCAGCACCTACTCCATCAGTAGTGACGACAGCAGCCTTGACCGGTTCTTCACAGAGATCCCAGAGACTGAGACCATTAAGGGTGTTTACTTCCAGCGAGCCCAGCTGCTTCGTGACCCCAAGGCCTCGTATGTGGTGGACCACACTCTACAGGTTCTTATCAATGTCGGGGGGAACCGGTACACCTTCCCTTGGAGCACTTTGGAGCAGTTCCCCCAGAGTCGTCTGGGACGTCTGCGATCCTGCACCACACCCGAGGAGATCGCACGACTCTGTGATGATTATGATGAGACACGCCAGGAGTACTTCTTTGACCGAAACCCTACTGCCTTTAGGGTCATCCTTAACTTCCTGGCTGCAGGCAAACTTCGTCTGCTTCGAGAACTGTGTGCTGTGTCGCTGTATGATGAGCTTGACTACTGGGGAGTAGACCCTGGCCATATGGAGCGCTGTTGCCGTCGCCGCATGATTACACGTGTGGAGGAAGTGGCAGAACGAGAGCGCAAAGAGAGGGAGTGGAGGCAGAAGAGGATGATGCTGAAGAAAAGCGCCGCTCATACTGAAAAGGGCTACCGTAAACTCACCTGGATGCTGCGAGAAGTAATGGAGAACCCTCAGTCAGGCTTGCCCGGGAAGATGTTTGCCTGCCTCTCTGTCGTCATGGTGCTGATCACCGTCATCAGCCTGTGCATCAGCACCATGCCAGACCTTAGAGATGAAGACACCAGGGTGCGTATGAAAGCCATGAAAACCAACATTGTATCTTAATAAAAATTAATTAATTAATTTCATTTAAAGCATTAAACAGATTTTGTGTAGCTATAGTGAGTAAAAAATACTTTAATGTATATTTTCTCAAGACAGCTTTAAAGGTTAAAGTTCCTTAGTCCACAAAACATTTGTGGAACTTCACAGCAAAACAATTTTGTAGCCTCCTCCCAAACAACTGAAAGAAATGGGGACTTATTTTAATGTGAAATGATGATAGTCAATCTTTCCAACGCTGGCGACTACATTTAAATTCACTGTTATAACACAACAGGCCTCGCTTGATATATTAAAAAAAAAAAAAAAAATTTATAATCGAGTCTAGCTAGCCGGAATGAGGTTATCAGCGGTTAGAAGTAGAAGTATGAATTTCATGACTGCAGTCACTTAAATAGCCTGAGAATATCACCAGTTTATCCAAAGAGATAGTATTTTCTTAGGTGGAATAAAAATGTTCTGAATCAACTTACTATAAAGTGTAAAAGATATAAAAGTCAATATTGAAAGTGTTTTCTAAAAACAATCACAACGGGTGGGATCTACATGCAGGTCATCTTCCATGGAATAACAGCAGTAATCTCTATTTTACTGAGGGTAGTTGGCAACTGTCAAAGTATAACAAATAAAAAAAACGGGATTACTGTTATGTCATCAAAGCTGAAGTGATTAAATTCAGATTCCCACCTTAATGCAGCACAAATCAGATTTTTTATTCAGCGAACAATAAAACAATCAAACCTTATGGATTTACATACAGTGACCTGCGTTTACACAACACGACACATCTGTCCTCTGTAGTGTCAGGGATGATAACAATGATTTTTACCGCAGTCATTTGCATCATCAACAACATACGATGCATTTGTGAAACAAGTCATATCCACAATGGGTGAGCTTGTAAAGACTGCATGCGTGACGTTTAGCCCTGGAGGACTCACAGGCAGCCGATAATCTGCATGTCTCTCATCTCTCCTCCTGGTCCTTTCATTTTGTTTTCCTGCTGGTGCTGTGTCATGACATGAATATTATTAGTATGCAAAAAGCCACAGGAATTCCTGTCTTGCTGTTCTCGTTCATGCTGCAAGACAACAAATCAGACATCAATCTATGCAGTGTAGGACTGTAGCTTGTCTCCAGAGCAAAATGCTATCCATATATGAAATACTGGTGTCCCAAAGTTGGCCCGTTGGGAAGCAACCCGTAGATTCCCTATAATTGGTTGCACCTAGTTACAGTTTCTAATTCTGATGAGTTATCAAACTTTTGATAAGAGGTCTGCAAAAAATCAGTTATTAGCATTTTACTGTTTTACAAGTGGAAATTAAGTAAAGGTACCCCTACTGTTCATCCTGTGTCAGTTTCTTCTTAACCTCTTGGACGGTAGGACATACTGTATATTACCTTCAGACACTCTAATATCCAGTTATAGATGACAAATGTTTCAACGTGTAATCCAATCCAATCACATTCAACATCATTTTGTCCCTCGCAAACAGCAGAATTAGTCTACTCCCTGACGCGTATTTCACATCAGCATGTAGATCTGCAGATTTAAAAAGTATTGACTTAAACACCATTGTTTTTTGTTTTTTTCTTATCGTTAAACATAGCCTCATTATTTGCCTTTTGAAGCCCGTTTTACAGGCTCTGATTTTAGCTACCAGTATTTGCGATGGCCGTTCCTCATTAGAGAGTCTTGTTTTCTTGTTCTCTGCCATCATTCAGTCCTTCAGAGAGACTGAAATGGAAATTGATTTTCCTCCACTGCAACAACTCTCCATCACGACACATTCTGTTTAAAACTCAGTGCCAAATATCAGCTGGTGTATGAATCTGTTGAAGTGTAGGCTTCCAAAGAGGTTTTTATCAATGGGCTTGATGATGAGACACATGACATTGAAATGATGCTATGCAAAACAGTACCCTGCTTAGAGACGTGTTTCTTTAGAGCATTCTTGCAAATACAAATATTTAACGCTTTATTTATCAGATTTGTTTAATGTTGGCACAGTTACTGAAATATATTGTTCTTAAATACAGCATCATGCATTAGAATAAAAAAAAAAATTTTAATGTTGTTTTTTTTCCTCCTCTGAGTTATAACTGGGGGGTTTGAAATAATTCAGTTAATAAAAATGACTAAAACTGATATTGTTTTGAAAGGACAAGGTGCCAAAATTAATTTGGTTGTTTTTAGTGACCTAACCAATTGGTTCATTTTGGATTTTTTGACTGTTTGTGTATTTTGGATTTGATTTGACTCCACATCTAAAAAAACCCCACAATGGAATGGTTTCTTCTTTTTTTTTCTTACCTTTACGCACATTTGAACCTTTTCACATCAGTCCATGGACACATCATTTGTAGTTTTCAGTTACTGCATGTCAAAATTATTTCAACTTAGCTATATATAATAAAAATGTGTTAGAAATGCGTCTTTTCATGTCTAACATTAATTTATTGAAATAACATTTCACCCCAAAATGAAAATGTATTTTTAAAATGTCAATCTCACCCTTCCTATTCACCCCATGCTGAGAGGAAGTCATTTGATGATGATGTGGTCGTATAAAAAAGATTTTTGGAGCTTCTGCAACAAAAACAGAATTTTTGCAGCATTCTCCTGTTCACTGTAGCCTATATACATCTCATTTAAACCCCAAACCTACAACAGTTGTTGTCAGATTGTCTGTTATATTCTAGATCCATAAATTCATCTTCATGTGATTGTCATTACAGAGAAAGAGAATGGAGATTGTGGCCAAAGAAGATCAGTTTAATACAGGAAATAATTTAATTATCTGCACCCTGATCCTAGAGCCATCCACGCCTGTATCCCTTGGATACCTGGCATATGGTGGTTGTTTTCAGCAACAGCTCTAGAACCCTCTTAGGGAAACTAGGGACTTCCTCTGAGGGTTAAAGGTTACTAGCTGAGCAACACAACACACACTGCATCGGTTCAAACCAAATGGTAACCGAGGGGAGTCGACAGATTCTGTATGTGGATTGAACATATAATCCATCATCAAAACATCATTCCTCCATCCTGTTCTGTCTGAATTCCTTGCCAGATCATATGTTCATGTAGATGTCAGATGTGTGTCATAACTCCACAGCTGGGTCAGAGGTGGAACAGTAAAGAGCAACGACTAGAAATATCCGACAGCCAGAAGTCCTGGGGAAGAGAATGGTATCAATCATCATCTAACTGACATGAATGTTAAATTATTTCATATGGAAAAATATAATACGGATAGATTAAGCTTGATCTTGGGTAAAATGTCACCCTAAATACCGTCATCTTATACATCCCAGAACTTTTGCCCATGAAATGCTATCCATACAAAATGCTTACATTAGTTTATTTGGGGTAAAAAACAAAGTTGACCTAGAAAACAGTCTTGCACTGGTGTTGCATGATGTCTTTGTACAAATGGACTACTAACCACTATGGCAAACTTTTTCCAGCTGTATCTCCACAGTTATTCTCTTTCTATTCTGTTGTTATTAAAGTTTAGTGGTTTTTGGAACTTCCACTGAACATAACAGATAGGTGATGCTGCTGTTTGGAGAAGGCTCACCGGAAACTATGATGGCGTATTGCTGCCCTCTCCTGTTTGTTAGAGAAAATTCTGTTTTGTACAGTTTGCTACTGTTAATATTTAGTATCATTCTGTGTTGATATTCCAGTATCATCTTTATTTCAGTCCAGTTATCTAGGTTGAGTTAATCATGCAGAGAAGAAACTTCTAACTCTTTGAACGTGCATTTGACAACTTCCCCTTGTAGTTATTAGACAGACAGAGTAAAGAACTGAAAACAGATACTGGTGCTGCTCTAATGGTAGACAGGTACTGGAACCAGATCCAATGTTGAACAGTGACGAATGGTTTTCAGTGTGATTTAATCCGATTGCCTTTGTGTCTCTGCAGGGCGAGTGCTCTCAGAAGTGTCATAACATGTTTGTGATAGAGTCCATCTGCGTGGCTTGGTTCACCTTGGAGTTTGTGTTGCGATTTGTCAATGCCCAGAGCAAGCTGGCCTTTGCTCGCAGCCCCCTCAATATTATCGACGCCATTGCTATCCTGCCGTACTACATTTCCCTGGTGGTCGATATCAGAGACGAGTCACAGGAGGACGTCATCATGGGTGCCAGGAGAGGCTATCTGGACAAGCTCAGTCTGATCCTGCGTTTGCTACGGGCCCTGAGGATCTTGTACGTCATGAGACTCGCTCGCCACTCTCTGGGTTTGCAGACGCTGGGACTGACCATGCAGCGCAGCATGAGGGAGTTCGGCCTGCTGCTGCTCTTTGTCTGCGTGGCCGTGACCCTCTTTTCACCTCTGGTCCATCTAGCGGAGAGTGAGCTGGCGCCGTTTGCTGCTACATATCACCACCACAGCTTCAGCAGCATCCCGGCCTCCTACTGGTGGGCCATCATCTCCATGACTACGGTGGGATACGGCGACATGGTGCCACGCAGCATCCCCGGACAGATAGTCGCACTGACCAGCATCCTGAGTGGCATTCTTATTATGGCGTTCCCTGCTACATCCATCTTCCACACCTTCTCCCGATCCTATCAGGAGCTCAAGCAGGAATACGAACGACTGTGGAAGGAAGAGCGTGATGAGGAGGTAGCTGCAGAGTCAGAAGGCAGCTGGTCCAAAGTGGATTGGTCATCAGATGAGGTCACATCCAAAGAAGACAAAGACGGGCTGAGGTCGCAGAGCAGTCATCAATCCAGACTTCCATCGACAGCTTTCTAGGTTACCGACAGCAAACGCTCATTTATGACTGGAGGAGACAAACCATCTGCTGAAAATACCCAGTTTCCTCATGAAGTTTTTTATTCCATCAAGTTCACTTTTTCATGTAACTTATATATGGCATATCTTACTTTTTAAAACAAATCTGTGGAGGAGCTCTCCAATTGTGGCTCTCCATCAAGGACAAAATAAATATATATATATATATATATATATATATATATATATATATATATATATACATACACATACACACACACACACACACACACACACACACACATATATATATATATATGTATATATATATATATAGTGTTCAATGACCAGTCTTTAATCACAGGGCAGACCTGCGAGGGGCCGCACAGAATGTACTGTATATATTCTGAAAAGGTGACTTATGAACATAAAAACATTAAAGTTACTGCATATAGCTCATAATGCATAATGTAAGACTAGAAAGGTTTAGTAACTATGACCTTCGCGGAACTGTCCATCAGTACAGGAGTGAGTAGATTCTGACTGAATTTACATTTCTGGATGAACTATCCCTTTAAATGCTTCATCAAACTGCATCATCTGGGGACAATGAATTACAATAGGAAACGAAAAAACCCCCGCTGTGATCGATGACGCGACACAATTGTCAATTGATTTTGTTTGTTTCGTTTTTGTGGAAATAAAGGACTGCCCAGAAA
Source organism: Antennarius striatus (assembly GCF_040054535.1). Lineage (NCBI taxonomy): Eukaryota > Metazoa > Chordata > Actinopteri > Lophiiformes > Antennariidae > Antennarius > Antennarius striatus. The sequence continues at coordinate 23,191,561 of NC_090776.1, read as the reverse complement.
ACTTAAGTATAATTTCAACACTGAGTGTACTGTGGAAAATGTGCATTTAATGGTTTTCAAATGTGCAGAAAACGATGCAGTGTTAATATTTGTTCTTTCTGGGGTTTTTTGTTTTTAAAATAAAATGCACTATTTTACTTCTTTCGTTTGTATTGTAACTTGTTTGCTTCTTCTAGCTCTTGAGCAATTTTGCGTTCATTGAGGAGTCTTAAATCACAGGGCAGACCTGCGTTCCTTTATATAGCATACACAACAGCTGATGTTGAGATGTAATGACTTCTCTTTGTACTCAGAAATAATTTGCAGCACTGCAGAGAAGTCATTTAATCATGAAAACGTTATTACATTCTTTGAACTTAACTGATACATGAAGAGAGGACATTCATTAAAGTATATCTGTCTGTCTGCCTGTCTGTCTGTAATAAACAAAGGTAATAAACAAAGATAACAAAGATAAAGCAAAACAATGAGGTGGGAGGGTTTCTGCGTGGCACTGAAACGATTCACTTTGAGGATATTGTCTTCCTATGAATGTTCACTGTTCAATTCCAATTATGCAAAATATTCACAATCTGATGAGGAGAGTGTGGAAGTGAAAACCACTAAGCCATGCAAATTTACACTGATGTGTCTGGAAAGACATTTTCTCTGCAAGTTTTGACGTAGAGTTGAGTTTCTGACGTAGCTTTAGGCAGAAAGGAAAAAGGATTCCCATCTAAGTACTTGACTTCATTTTGTGGAAATATACCCAAAAAAAAGCCAATTGTTTCAGTTTAATATTTTTATTGGTTAGGTCATTGTAACTCAATTCAAATGATTAAATTCAAGTCCTTCAAATATTGTCTGCAAAAGACAACCAATATCATAATTCAATCACACATATAATTGGAAAAATGAAAAAAAAAAAAAAAAAAAACCAACCTAAAAACAAATCAAGACTTATCTTTCAACACTCAAATCACAACATCAAACAAATAACTGAGTGCAACATATTATACACAACTTAATCTAACATGGGCTGAGCAAACACACCAGTGCAGCAACTTAAGTTTCTTCAGTAAGTCCACCTTTGTTACGTCATGTCACTGAATATCTCTGGGGTTTCCCGAGGTTCCTGCAGGGGCTGTGATTACATGTAGGTGGGTGTCATGGCTTCTTCTTTTAAAAACCAAAGGTGTTCTCCCCGCTGTAAGCCACATATAAAAAGCCATCTTCATCCTTCTCTTTCTCGTACAGCTGCCCCATCGTGATGCTGAAACATGACACAGCGTTAACAAAGGTTCCCAGTCAGCTGATCGTACAGTCAAGTCAGAGATCATCCCACTAACAAGTACTGACTGGATCTAACAAGATGCTCCTTTGAGTTTTAAACAATGAAACCACATATTTGCGAGCACTTTTTCACAGATTTACATTTCTACAGGAAGCGGTGCCATTAAGGGCAGAAGGGATCAACACAATGTTTTCAGTATTTATTTTTAGTTTGATTAATTACCCGTTAAACCTCAACAAGGACAAAAAAACCCTCTGTGGAATCAGATAATAGAGTGGTAACTACAAAGCATTCAGGGCATATTTACCTCGACCAACGTCAGTGTCTTCTACATTTTAACTATCAGGAGAGTTCTTTCACAAAGACCAAGACGACATAAATTATTGAATTAATAATAAAGTTCTGATTTTAACTGTTGAAACCATTTTTTAAAATTTAATTGTATACACTGTTATAATCCCCGAAGGGAAATTAAGAATGCACACTCTAGCTTTAATATAGACATACATTCGTTCATCTTTCTGAAGATGAGACGACCTTAATCGTCATACTATAACTGACTGACTAAAGCTGTTGTGTGTTGGGTTTTTGAAATTAGGATAAGAAAGAAAACTTAGTAACGCCTAAATCTGGGTGTAAAAAAGGGTGTACTGTAATTAAGTCATACATCAAAGACTTCCACCAACTTATTTCGAATTCTATCGAGTAATTTTTGTGATATTCTGCTAACTTATCTTGGGGAACGATGACCTTTTCGTTGAAACATGAAAATTTTAAAAAAGTTTTCCTTGTTATTCAACCCTGCAAGATTGAAATGCTTTTACTATTATGAAAGCAACCTTTGTGTAGCAGAGACTTTTTTTGCCCTTCCCAATGGGATCATGCTTTTATCAACATCCATTTGCTGTTTGGATGACATGCATTTTCTGGTTTCCAGTAAAATTTATGGAGTCAGGTCAGGGAAGCTCCATGAGTTGATGGAGGTATCTGGTCATTGAATGTCATCCTATGATAATAAAAATCCATTCTTTTCAAATCAGACTTGAGTTACTATCATGAGTGGCATGTGGTCATGTACCCGATGAAGCGTTTGCTGTCCTCTCAAACAAATTGTCACGCATGCCTTCTCTACTAGTGCTTTCTTTTTGGTTTGAATGGCATGACTTTTCTCATAAATTAGAAATCCAAATTGAAAATTGGAATTGAATGAACATTAGTGACAATTAAACAACTGTCTTTTTTTTTTGACAATCAGTTTCCTGATAAAAGCAGATTGTCTTATGGTTATAGTGAACCTGTGAAATGACCACATCTCTCCTGTGTGGTATGTCTTACCTGGACTGAGGCACCGTCTTGTCCACAAACAGGAAGATGGCCTTCTCTGAGGGTAGTTGGATGCGTTTCCTGATGATCCACATGAACTGGGCCACTGTGATGTCAGAGGGGACCAGGTACTTTCTCTTGTCGATGTCCCCTATCTGCGATCCAGATACTTTTTCCACAATCACCTAGAGACATTACAAACATGATTAAAGCCAACATCATACACACATCACCTGAATCCACTGTTGTAGCACACTCACCGGGACCCTATCAGGGTACTTGTTGCGGATTTTGGCGGATTCTATGCATCGATGTTCTGTTGGGAAAAAAAAGAATGCTCATATTAATGCTGAAAATATATTCCATAACAACAGAACTATACATACGTACAGAACTATACAGAACAATACACGCTTCTTAGGTAAGTCATCCAGATATGCTGAGACCAGAGGATCTGATGGACAAATATCAATATTTGAAAATTCAGAGGCATGTGTAGATTAGATCACAGGAAAAATGTTTGATCCCATCAATCTATGTCACTTAAAAAATGGATGTCCAGCACTAAATCATGAATAAAACATCAGCAGATAAACATGGAGAATTTCTCTCTTCTGTGCTTTAGTTTTCATGGGAATTAAGAATGATGGTGAAGAAGAAATTAAAGACTATTTTTATTCTAAAAGATGTCTTGCTAAAAAAGACATCAGTTTTGACGTTGTACTTACTGGTGTAAAACAACATTCTTTTACGGTTAGTGTAGTTTTGAGTCAATAAAAAAGCAAATTTTTTGTTACTCTATTCTGTATGTGTTAATAAAAACATAATGTAATTTGAAAGAATAAGTCACCAAGCATGTTTCAGCATCAGAGGAGGAAGCTGCAGCTAGGAGCAGTTGGAGAAACGCTCTGTAATCTGCACACTGTACTCAACCTGGGTGACTAGAGTTTTTCAGCACTGGATGCTGATGTACTGATGTCTTAGATTTAGCACCGGCTGCAGTCTTGCTGACATCGCCTGCAGCTCTGGCTGCACATGAGTTGACGATTGCAGTTCTGATTCCAGACATGCAGCTGCTGATGGCCACTTGGCTTCGAAGCTATTAAAAACAGTCCACTCTTCAGGTTATAGACATCACAGCGAGTGCCATTAAATTGTATTTTCCCCAGGTGTGTTCTCAGGCACTTACATTTCCATTGATTGATTTAATATGAATAAGTGCTATGTAAAACTGAAATGATTCAATCAGCACCCCAAAAGCTTTTTGAATTAATTTTATGTACTAAAGTAATGAATGAATTGACCAAAACAAAAGTTTACACTCTCACTCTCTTTTATTGCCGAAATGTTTTGTTAATTGAGATGGAAAATTACCCAAAAATTTCTTAAAAGTGATTAAAAAAAATGTCAGGAATTCATTTAATGCGAATTTGCTATTCGATTTCTTTTATAACTTCAAATTGACCATTCATTTCTTTCAAATCTAAGTTCTTGGAAAATTCTGAAAATAATTTCCCAGTAGTTATATATCTGCTAAACAACTAATTGAATGTAAAAATGGCTAAAAGATTTCGACTACAATAATAATTAGCTGTTTGACGCTTAAAAGTGCGACATGTCCACGCCGCTTATGGATAGTATAATTGTAATAAAAAAACATTAACAGATTCATGATTTACACTTAATTTAAAATTAAACCGTCCAAATGAACTGAGCTGATCTAATGACCCACTCTAACCTCTGGTAACTTTAGCAGATTTTCATTTTTGTCTTTTTTAAAGCACATGTGTCTGTCTGTTAAAAGTGTTTTGAAATAAAGGTTGAGTGATGTGTCAAACTCGAGGCCCGGAGGCCAAATGTGGCCCGCGGCATCATTTAATGTGGCCCAAGAGCATCAAAGGTCAGAGTATCTTAAAAATAACTTGGTCCAAAGTGTGCTTTGACAAAAAACTACATTTCCCACAATGCAGTAGTTTGGCCCATTTCAACTTTGACAAAACCGTTTTAAACAGCTAGTGTCCTGACTTGTGTTTGTTATTTTTCTTTTGTTCACTTGGATAGTTTGATCCTTGATTGATGGTGTTTCATAACTTGACAAATTAAAAATGATTTATTTTAAAACAGAGCAACAAGAAAACAGATCTTCTCCGTGTAACTAATGTTACAAAACGTGTTTTCACGTCTTCAGGGCCTCCAGTTTCTGGCAGGTGGATCAGAATGAACTACGCAACGCTGCTAGCTTCAGAGGACGATGTGATTCCCCAGATGCTAACGGTAACTACGTGTGGAATGGAGGGTTAGCAGCTTAGTGTGAAATCTACCACCAACCCGAAACCAGGTCGCCCCGTCGGGGTTGTGAGAAGAAAGACACGACGATCCGCTCATCTTCACCATCCCAAAGCGGCCCAGCTAATGCGGCGCAGAGCGGACCGGCTCTTATTTTACACGACATTAATAATTAAACAGTACTTCTGTTGATACAGCTAGCGAAAAAAAACAGAAAAACAAAACAAAAGCCTGACACACAGGCCAGTCATCATCCAAACTACTTCAGAGAAACATTTTCTTGGTATGAAACACATTCTCCCCTCGGTGTTTAAAGAGGATTAGACCTGATAAATTAATCTCCGTAGATTATCACTCTTCCATTAAAATAACAATCCCCCTCCTCCCTTACCCAAGGAGTGATCCTCTTTGAACATCCATTTCATGTTTGCCGTTTCCGGGCTCTTTTCGCTTGATATCGGCGGTTATAAGCACAGCTCTACGTTAGTTTACGGATTAAAATGTCTGTCTTTAGGGTGTCCTTTGAGTTATTACACTTATATTACAGCAGCAAAGACACAGCAGCTCTTAACACCTCAGCAAAAAAAAACGGTATGCTCCTCATCAGCCTGCTAAGCACCGCCCCTTTGTTGTCGTCCCTCCGGACTGTTCCATTCTCCTGTACATAAAAGGGGTGAGTTAAAAGAAATATAAAAGAATCTTTCATTTACATAACGGGAAGTTGGCTAAATTAAATTCTTAATTCTTAGTTCAGTTGTTTTTTAAGATTAATACGTTAATTGTGTTACAATGAAGAGTTAATACGTGCATTATACAGTGCAATTCTTTCCGAGGCATCCCTTGCAGTTACCTACTCCCTGTCCGCCCATGAGGAAAACAAAAATATGTTAGCATGAAGATAACAGCTGAAGATAGTGTCCTGTAACATCTCCTCAAGTGTGTACACAACAACTTCATGAGAACGTGGCAAGCCCTAGTAGGGATCCTGTAATGTTTGTTTGTGCTCCAGTAGTTTTAAGATCCGACAGATATGACATTATGAATTTTTTTTAAAACAGCTGTGATATTGAATGTAAAAGAATAAATGACAGATACACAGAGATAAAAGAAAAAACAAGAACCGATGCAGTCACAGACTGCAACATCCCGCGAAATCCCTGAATTCAAAATTTTATCCTGACCTACTTGCATAGGTCTAAGATGAAAGCTAGTGCTCTGACCTACTGTCATTGGTCAAAGCACTGGCGTTGATCTATGGTATTACTCACACTGGCCTTCTCCCTCATCTTTCCATCTCATCCGGTTCCTGAGTGTATAAAAGTTGAAATTTGACCTTGACCTAGTTTTCTCAAGGTCAAGGTCATCATCTTATTTTCATCCCCTTTGCCGCCCGAGTAATGTGCTTTTTGCTTCATCTGTCTATCTACAACGGTTGCGAAGATATTTGGTGGACATGTGAAAGGATGGACGAATGAACGAACGAACAAACGCACACACGAACAAACGAATGAACGAACGAACACATGTACACTGACACGAACACTGACAACACTGAACAATGGAGAAAATCAAATTAGTAATTTTGCATTGCTTGCTGGTTTATCACAAGCGAATTAAATGTGACAAACTGCAGTCCTGAGTGTGATGTTTTCCATACTTGTCAAGGACTGGGTTTTTTTTAAACAATGAAATATAATGGGAAATGCAAACAGTGAACATGATTGTCAAGCTTGTCTCTTGCTCAACATGAAAGGAACTCCCAGACTGAACAACAGATCATAAAAACATTACAATTCCATCCCGTTCTACCATCTTGCTAGATTGCTCTTCTTATACAGATGCCATTTAGTGCTGGTACAACCTTCCTTTATCAGCTGATGGGAGCAGAACTCCGACAGAACCCACACAGACACGGGGAGAGCATGCAAACTCACCACATAAAGAAATCAAACCCAGAACCTTTTTGCTGTGATGCAACAGCACTACCCACTGCGCCACCATGTTGCTCTCCTTGATATCTAAACTGTTTTTTTTCCACCCAATAAGTAAAAAATCAAATATTTGAAAATAAAGAAAAAGATCACAGCATAAATGAATCCATTGAAAAGAAAGGAATGATTGCTATTGTCTTGACTGGCTCCACTTTCACGCTCAGGCAGCGGTTTTATCTGGTTGTCTGGCGGCAGCGGTTTGCCCAGATGATGTCCCGTGGTAAGGCCGTACCTCTCTGACTTTTGCTTCTCCTTCAGTTTTGGCCACATTGTGAACCCACCCTGAAAGCTGAGGTCAAAGAACTCACAGGGGGCAAAGGTTAAAGGCTTTTCTGACATTAGTCCTCTTAGTCGGGCTCGCCAGCCTTCTAGCATTGCAGAGCGCCCTTCAGAGGGACAGTAAATAGGACTCCAGAATATATGAGGAGCAAGAACTTGAAAGCCACAGAAGTGAAGAGTCCCATTCTGGAAGAAAAATAGAAAAATATTTAATAGAGAAAAGTCAACAACCTTCCACCAACACAAACTAGTCAAGAATCCTCCGAGATTGTTTTATGGTATTTTTCCTTCGTTAATTGATAAATGAAAATGTTTAAGTTTGTGATTTGTATTTCTGACTGGTACTCACACTCATTTCAACATCATCAAATAAGAATTACGAGTGACATTACGAGTAAAAAGGGGGGGGAAATGAAAGATTGCAAGAAGGACATAGAACCTCGGTAACCTGCATAGAAATCAACTATTGTGGCCACCGGACGAACTCATGTGATCACAATTAATGGACTAAATGCGACTTTCATTATTTTGGCAATCATCAACTGGAGCATCAACTATACTTTAGAAGGAAGCTACTGAATTTCCATGGAACTTTGAAATGCTAGAAAAAAGTGTAGAGTGCAGTGACAGGTTTGTGTATGTGCTGATAGAGAGTCTGGGACTGTTGGGTGATTTTACTGTCAGGACAGGAAGACTTCTAGTTCATACAGTTTGCATCCAGCAGACGTGTCCCTCACCTGCAGAGGCCACAGTGTGACGTTGATGTCTCCATTGATACCATCGGGCTGGTACATCGACTGCGTTGCTCCCGTAGAGAAAGACAGCATCGCTTTCTTGTCCTTCAACAATACAAAGACAAAAATACACCTTTTATACAACAGGTCAAGTTGAAACACTTCAGCTTTGCAATCACTTCATACAAAAAAGACTGCAGTAAAGTCAGAGAGACAGTGTTCTTTTAGTACCATCTATGTAAGTCAAAGAAATTAATTGTTCATCTGAGACACTGACCTTGAAGATACCGTTATTGTAAACCTTCTGCAGGGAGAAAGCGAAGCCTTGTGCCAGAACTCTGTCAATCCAGCCCTTCATGATGGCAGGCACACTGAACCAATACAAAGGGAACTGCAACAAGAGTCCATATCAGTAGGAAGAATGTTACCCCCTGCCCCCCAGTCATTAATAACTGCATCCCATGATGATGCAAAGAAAGGGTTGGAAATCTCCTGGTCCACAAAATGTTTCAAGAACTTTGCAGCAAAACATTAATGCAGCCTTTTCTAAAACAACAAAATACTGAAGTAAAAAAAGTAAAAAAAGGGGATGTTGTTTTATTATTCCTTATTCTTTATTATTCCTTATTACTCCTTATTGCTTCTCTTCCACCTTTTAATGCACCGACACCGCGTCAAGTTCCTCGTATGCTAAACTTTACTGTACCTGGCAATAAAAAATTTTCTGATTCTGATTCTGATGAAACAGATCTTGAATCAAACATAAAATTATTCCATAAAGTTTGTACAATGTCATCTGCGTCTCCAGAAGCCCTAAAGTCCTTTTCAAGATGAAATCTGTGCTGCAGCCACTAACCCAAAAGCGAACACTCCGCATCAGGAAGCTGGTACCTCAGGACTTGTGGAGACTTGGATTTTATTTTGCCCTAATGACAATGTGATATTATCAGGTAATTACATAGCTTTAAAAATTCATCTATTTAAATTACATAAAAGTAATTTACATCACAGTTAACAGCACAATCTCTCCTTTGTGCACAATATAAATTCCAAATAAGTAAAAATCATTTGATGCACATCTAATTGTACTGAAATCTGATTTTCAAAGTTTTTCAGGTTTCTTGTAGAAATATATTCCTACTAACTAAAGAAACAGTGGACTACTTAAGAAATAGTAGATTGATGAAGATTAAACATTTCTATGTGGGTCACTTGCAGAATAAATCTCTGATGATGTAAACTCTGTTTAGTTTTGTATCAAATACCTTCTTAGATCGGGTAAAATACTGCATAATGGCTAACAGAGATAAATGTACAAATGTGTGATTGCAGGCGTCTGCAGGTGGCGATGTAGTATTTTAACACATGTGTTCACACAGCTCTTAAATACAGACATGGTTGTTGAAAAGATTAGCTGGGGACGTTCATATTCTTCTCAACATTAAACAATATCAAACAAATACTATGTGACCTCTGACCTGGAAGATGATGAGCTCAGCCTTCTCTACTTTGTGCTGTTCGGCTACAATGTCTTCACTGAGGCGCCCCTCCATCCAGGCGTGCATGGTCTCTTCACCGTACTGGAACAGGTCTGGATTCTTTACTTCACCTGGACATGACTCTCTGTCAGCACTCAAAATAGCAACCTGGTGATCATCTGTGTTTTTGTCTTGCCAGTCATTCACTAAAAAGACAGCTCATTCACCAAAAGGTCATTAACTGGCTTTGATTGTCAATAATTTGTCAATAATTAGTTGCCGGATGAGTCGATCTTGAATAAATAGCAGTTACCAAATGGAACTAATAGGATAAACCAGCAAAACCTTTGCAGGATTATCCTTAGAAAACAGGAAGAAACTATATCTTAGATGCCACAGAAGAAATTTTTACTTTGTGATCTAAAAAGATTTGACGTCAGACGTCCTAGAGATGTGGTGCACATCACACAGATTTTATAGTGACAAATTATTCTGTTTATTTTCTGTAATTTTGAATTTTGTCCCAAGAATGTCCCAAGACTGTTTTGCCGTGAGGCTCCAGTTGGAGCATGTGGAAACTTGCTCCAACCATATATAGTATTAGTATGGTTGAGAGTAGATAAGAATATTTTGAGCTCCAAATGTTCCACAGGTACAAAGAAACGTTTTCAAATTTTCTTTTAAAATATTATTTTTAATCACATGACTCCGTACCATCACAAGTCAAAATCCTGACTAACTGGTTCACCAGAGATTGAATTAATTTTTCCCTCATAGGCTATCATTACAGTCATTAATATTGAAGAGTGAGATGGGGGGGTCACCGATTATGTCGTCCTGTGTGGCGCTGGCTTTAAAGTTCATGGCATACAGGTCGGATACGATGACCCTGTAACCCTGGTCCTCCAGCTCCTCCACCGCCACATCGCGCGCCGCAGCGTTGAAGGAAACCGGACACTGGTGGGCATAAACGATCAGGGCCGTCTTCTGAGCTGCCTCACACACACACACACACACACACACACACACGCACGCACGCACACACACACACACACACACACACACACACACACACACACACACACACACACACACACACACACACACATGCACGCACACAGTTTTAATTATCATTTAAATAACCAAATGAAAACCAGTTTGTGAGTGAAAAATCACTGTTTACAAATAAACAACAGAAGTAGAAACTGTAACAACCAATTTTATGAATGGATGATCAAAATTAAAGTCTTGTGAACAACCCTTCAATTTTCTTGTTAACATTTAATTCTAAGAACAGATCTGTAACGTCGGCATGCTAACACAATGACACAATGCTAACTGCATGGAGGTCATAGATCATATCTAAATGTTGGGCGTTATCCTCTGGTGAACTACCACCTGGTAGATCATGCAGAAGAGAGAGAAATGGAAGAGTATTTGGACTAATAGCAAAAATCTTGTTACTTAGACCATACCTTACTGCATAATCCATACCATAACTTTGAACAGACAAACAAAGCAATGCAAACAAAAACATAACCTCTTAAAGACAGTTCCTCTCCCAACCATTTTAAAATCAATACCTGTTTTTTTTGTACAGTGATTAAATATCTGCTATGATTTTTGCTACCATAATACTGATTCTTCTTGTTTGTTTACCATCAGTTTGAATGTCTGTCCTGTCCTCAGATTGTCTCCAGAGAATTGAAATTCCAGCTTTCTAATACGTTAAAACGGTAAACCATGAAAAGGGGAGCGTTTTACTTAAATACCTCCTTCTCATTATTTTTTTTAAGTATTAGGATACAAGAATTGACTGTCCTGAGGGTGGAACACAGACAGTGATAAGAATGAACTCATTTCAATTTAACTGTTGTAAAATCAAAGCTGAGTCTTACCCATCTTGTGAGCATAGGAGTCTGTCAGGCTGGTGAGCTGGCTGCTGGCAGCACCGTCTGAGGCTCTTATATATCATGTGTCTTTGTTTGCGTGAGAAATATTTTAAGATTAGACATCATGGAGTAAAGGTGTCTGTGGGTGTGACGCCTCCACAGTGCAGGAATAAAGAGACTGATGTCAAGCTGCAGGACTGGTTGAGTAAAATATTTGTGAAAGGAGGTGTGTGTGTGTGTGTGTGTGTGTGTGTGTGTGTGTGTGTGTGTGTGTGTGTGTGTGTGTGTGTGTGTGCGTGCGTGCGTGCGTGTGTGTGTGTGTGCAGGTGAACTATGTGAGGAGACTCTTCATACAGTTTGGTGAAATATGATAAAATCATACAAAACGAGTTATGTTTTGAGGCTGGGATTGACACATGATATTTCTGAATTGATTGTTAAAAAAACACATAAAAGAAATTTTTATAAAATCAAAAAGCCCATGAACAACTCGGTCTGGGGAGATGCTTTGGTAACAAGGTGCAGGTTCTTAGACTAAACATCTCAATCATTTAGATTGTCACAAGGATTAAACTAGTATGGGTATGTTTACACTTATGTTAAATTTTTTTAAGACAAATTAAGGATTAGTTGTAGATGTAGAACTGAAATTTAGTTGATAAACAAGTTTCTTGATTTCTGAAGACTGCCAACAAGACATTTGCAGGCTTCTCCTTAGAAAAAATTTTAGCTTAGCGGCTACAGAGAAGATTTCAGCAACTAAAGGATTTAAAGAAAGTTTTTTTATATCATTCTCTGAGTTTGACCTTGTAAAGAGCATTTTAAAATAAGCTGCATATCTCTGACCTGCTGACAACAACGCATAGTTAATTCTAATAAATCCAAAGCATACACTATACTATCATCACTACTTTTTCTATTCTACTGTATTTCTATTTCTTTATTCTATACAGCTGACTGGGTGTTTCTTGTGTGAACACTATATTTCAATGCAACAGGAGATCATGCCAGCCATTGAGTGATAGTTAATGGCACATCTTAAATAACCAAAGTTGAATATTTGACACTCTCCATGAATGAATGGAGCTATGGAGTGAGGAGACAGACCAGTGAGGAGCAGGGAGGAGGACTTCTGTCAGTGGAGAAAATCACAAGCTGTCTGTACAAACCAGTGTGACCAGTCAACAGAGTTTACGTGGCAACAGGCTGGAATGTGACGGGTATGTTATCTGAACATTTACTGTCACCGGCCCATCAACAGGCTGATCACAGTTCAGATTCACAGAATGGCTCAGTTTACCAGCATGAAGGGTAAAGGTCTCACAGCATACTAAAACACAGAGAATGATTTATAAAAGTCATAAAAAGCCCTGGCGCTGATTTAGTTTGTCAGAGATCAGAAGAGAAGCCACAGATTTCAGCTTTGATGTGTGTGTCAGAAAGATTGATTTCATTTGGCCTGGAAAAGAATGTTTAAATCATTTGTAAGGGATTATGGGGCACGGTCATGCAGCTAAATAAACTCCTTAAATCAACTAAATTTCACCTTCAATTAAATTTTACTAAACCAGTAAAGCTTTAGCTATGTGGAAAGTTCTCAGAGTTTAACATCGCCTGTCTCCAGTTTCTCTATAAACATAATTTTATAGCTGACTGTGCAGTTGGAGTAGGTGAGGGGACTTTTCACACAATTACTTGTGATAAGATAAAAATATAAAGGGAGTTATGTTTTCAGGCTGGTCGGGAGACATGATATTTCTGCCTTGATGATAAATAAAGTGAATGTTTGAAATTCTCCATGAATGAATGGCTGAAGGCTTAATTAATCCTACTGCTATGGAGTGAGGAGACAGAGTTGTCCCCCATGACAGACCAGTGAGGAGCAGAGAGGAGGTACTTCTGTCAGTACAGCGATTCACAAGCCGTCTGTACAAACCAGTGTGACCAGTCAATAGAGTTTACGCGGCAACAGGCTGGAATGTGACGGGCATATTATCTGAACACTTGCTGTCACCGGCCCATCAACAGGCTGATCACAGTTCAGATTCGCAGAATGGCTCAGATCACCAACCAGAAGAGAAAAGTTCACACAGTATAATAAAACTGTTGAAACCCGTCTGGCTCCTGAACCAGGAGCCAGACGGGTTCCGACTGTGGTCGTTGGAATATGATTAGCACTGAACACACCTCACATGTTTAGTAAAATGAGACAAGACCAAACACCACAAGAACTGAAGAAGCCTCTTGGATGAGAGGTGAAACATCTTCAAGAAACTTTCTTAAAGTCCAGTGGATTAAAGTCCGGTGAATAACCATGACCTGGAGAACTGAGACAGACATTTTAAAACACAGAAACTGATTTATAAAAGTCATTAGAAGCCCTGATACAGATTTCAGCTTTGATGGGCCGTTGTAGATGATGGTCAAAAGGGCTTTAAGGCGACATTCATGGCAGTTTTGACTAATTATGAGTTACTTTTCAATTATTCACATTACATCGGAGCGGCAATGATCATAGGGTTGGCGATTCGAATCCCAGTCGTCTGTTGTTGTGTCCTTTACCCTATACACTTTAACCTCCTAGCCTCCACTAAGGGACTTGCTGGTGTGTGAATATGTGTGAATGTTCTGGTGGTGGTCAGAGAGACCATTGGGGTGGACTGGCTGCCACGTTTCTGTCAGTTTCCCCCAAGGCAGCTGTGGCTTCATGTCTAGTTTACCATCACCATCAGGAACGAGGAGTGAATGAATAATGGATCCACTGTCAAGCGCTTTGAGAGTCTAAAAAATAAAAGCACAATATAAATCAAATTCTTTCTAATAATTAGAATGTTACAGAAATAATTTAAAGGATTCATTTTGAAAAAAAACAGACCTCGTGTTTTTTTACTTGAATATTTCCATGTCATTTTTTTAAATACAGACCTTTTCATGGCTTTACACACATTTAAAAACAAAACACACTCACTGAGCAGCAATCGTAACTGTCTACTTGTTTGTCATGTGGTTTTGTGATTGTGCCACCGATTATACAGTATTATTTAGAACACTGTTTTCCTCAGCGCTTCCACTTCATGCACCTTGAATGTGAAGGCTTAGTTTTTCACTGTCCTCTACAGGCCCAGCTGTCAATCCAGACATGCAGCAGCTTGAGAGACATGCTAGTAGGATTAAGAAGGCTGTATCACAGAGAATAAGGCACAAAGTGAATCAGTCAGTATGTACCTCAAAAAAAGAGAGATCTGTATCCTAAATTTCTGTTTGAGTGCTCTATACGTAACACAGGCTTTTAATTAAAATCACTAAATACCAGTGGAAACATTCGGTTGGCCTGGATATGATGAAAAGAATGTTTAAGCAATCTAGAAAAATAGAGCAGATGAACTACAATGTGCCAGAAAAGGATTTTGATTCCAATTAAATGTCAATTTGGAAAATTAATACAAATTTAAAAAGAGCATTATTGAAAAGTCTTACAATGAAAAATCAGGCTTTGATTACACTTATAAAGACAGGAACATTCCACCAAGAAGATTGTTTTCTCCATGTCTATTTCTTTTGTCGGGTCATTTTATTGTTTGTTTGCTTGAATACAGGGAATTGAACAGATTTCCGTTGGACTCTATACGGATAGGCCACAAGGCTCGAAACAAACTCCCTAATTTTTGGAGAAAGACTGGATAACATTTTTGCACCATCTTTAACATTATACAATAGGATAATTGTGTATTTCATTAATATTTTAAATTAACATCTTAGCTGTGAATTATGCAAAAACAGATAAACCAATTTAATCAACCAAAAACTTTCTGGAATGTGCACATGTAAGATTGTTCAGTCTTGATAGAAGTATATGCTGTTTTAGTAACTGCTATAATATAACTACAATTGGTTTATATCACATTTCATAAGATTACTTACTGTACTGAATCGTACTTGGGAGGTTAGTGTTTGTGTTATGGATATGAAGATACTTATAAAATATTAAATAAAAATAAATAAAACAATTAAGTGATTTTGATCCTAAACAACTAAATAATTATAAAAATAATTCTAAGCCTACTGCTTAATGTTGCAGTGACTTCTGAGGTAGACAACGCCCCCTGCTGTCATTGAGGTCCTTTGCACCCCAGAGCTAGAGCACCTACTTCACATCCTGCCGGGGTTTCATCCATCCATCTTCCACCGCTTATGCGGAATTGGATCGCGGGGGCAGCAGCTTCAACAGGGAACCCCAAACTTCCCTTTCCCGGCCACATCCACCAGCTCTGACTGGGGGATCCCAAGGCAGGTTTGTTATTTATAAAATCAGGGGGAAAAATTAGGATTCTGACTTTGAAGGCAGGATGTCGATGTCTCTCTCTTTTTTCTTAGTTAATCTTTTAAAGGTCCTGTATTATTCTCTTTAATTAATTTCACGCAGCTGTCAGATACGCTGTATTTAAATGTATTAATTTTATTTTATTGATATTAATACTACAGATTATGAGTGAATTCCATTCAATTAAAAAAACTTTATTTGTTCCCCTAGTCCCAATTGAAGGCACTTAGAGCAGCAGCATTACAAGGACAAGAGTGGTGCAAAAAATGTAAAAAAACAAAAACAAATGTAGTAAAAACCAGACTCAAATAGACAAAACCAATACTATCACAAAAATACACAATAGATACACACAGTATAAACACTTATGTACAATGAGATAATAAATATATAAAAAGACTGTAGAAACGATAAAAAATATAAAGATATCCAGAGCAGACTCTTCATAGTGTAGCAGCACGTATGTGTGTGGAGTATAAACAGTATAAACATAAACACACATGTAAAGTATAAACAGGTATGTGCAGGTGTGAAGACAGGTGTGAGGAGTTCAGGAGGTTGACAATTTTGGGAACAGAGAGAGTTTTCCTCCTGTGTGTCCTACAGCCGGGTTAACGGAGACAGCCTTGTGAGGGGAGCCACTCAAAGGAGGAGTGTAGAGCATGTGAGGAGTCCTGCAGGATTTTTTTGGCCTGCTGGAGTGTTTGTTTCACGTAAATGGAGGAGAGGGATCTGGTTGGAAGTCCAATGATCTTAGAGCAGACTTTTGTGATCTTCTCCAGGCGACTTCTGTTCTGGAGGAACAGAGTGGAACCAGCAAGTTATGGAGAATGTGATAGAAAGCCAGCAAAATGTCTTTACTGACTTCAAAGGAATTGCATTTCCCTAGGACAGGGGTATTCAATCAAAAGTCACAGAGGTCCAGTTATAAAAATTTCTTCTTAGTAAAAGGTCCGAACCTAAGTCCAGTTTGTGTCTTATAGCCGGCCCATATGTCCACATTATCGTTTATTATCAATTTTCAATGTAGTTTTACTCAAAGGACACTTTTGACCTATCTATTTTTTAGACACTCTGACTTTTTATGCTCTCGCTGGCCACATAAAATGATGTGGAGGGCCACATTTGGCCCCTAGGCCTTGAGTTTGACACGTGGTGTAGAGGATATAGAGCAGATGAGAGAGCATGCAGCCCTGAGGGGAGCCAGTCGAGATGTGTCGGAGCCACCTCAGCTGCCTCTGCTCAAGGCGGAGGAGCAGCGGCTCTACTCCGAGCTCCTCCCTGGTTACTGAGCTCCTCACCCTATCTCTAAGGGTCCGCTCAGCCACTCTATGGAAGAAACTCATTTCAGCCTCTTGTATCTGGGATCTTGTCCTTTTGGTCATGACCCAAAGCTCATAACAATAGGTGAGAGTAGAAGCCTAGCTTGACTGGTAAATCGAGAGCTTCATCTTGCGACTCAGCTCCTTCTTCACCACAACAGACCAATACAGCGATCACATCACTGCGGAAGCTGCACCGATCTGTCATCTGTCAATCTCACGGTCCATCCTTCCCTCACTCATGAGCAAGACCCCAAGATACTTAAACTCCTCCACTTGGGGTAAGGACTCTCCATCCACCTGAAGTGGGCACACCACCCTTTTCCGTTCGAGAACCACGGCCTCTGATTTAGAAGTACTGATCCTCATCTTACTCATGTCACACTCAGCTGTAAACAGTCCTAGTGGACACTGAAGGTCCAGGTTTGATGGGGCCAACAAGACAACATCGTCTGCAAAAAAGCAAAGATGAAATCCTTTGGTCCCCAAGCAGAACTCCCTCCAGATCCTGGCTGCGCCTAGAAATTTTGTCCACCTTGGGCACACCAGAAAATTGGAGAGTCCAGCCCCTCTCAAGGCTTTGGGTTCCAGAGCCCAAGCTGTGGGTGGAGGCGAACCCGACTATATCCAGTCAGTACCTCTCAACCTCCCTCACAAGCTCTGGCTCCTTTCCCCCAGCGAGGTGACATTCCATGTCCCTAGAGAAGGGCTCGAAATTTCGACCATTTTGGTCGTATATGTGCCCAAATTTTTATCAGTGTGACTATCAAATATATTTGGGAGCACCGGTGCGACTAGGGAAAAAAAATCTGGTGCGCCTCTTTTTTCCTCTTCTCTCTCACTCTTTCTCTCTCCCCATAGAGCAGGGGTCACCAAATGGCGGAAGGTTCTGTCCGGACCCGTGACCACTCCATGATAAATTCACAAGAGTAGATTTTCTTGGAGGATTTTTACTTGTAGTTTGCGACTGCAGACGGCGGGCGCTGCTCTTCCAGTTAATACGGTAATAGCACCACTCAGTTCAGCCAATGAGATCATTTGTCTACCCTGCTCTGTCAGTGCACCAGGTAGTGAGACAGCCCGCTGCTGCTACCGCTGTGAGTTTACCGCTACAGGAGCACAGAAGAAGGGACACAGCATAGCTCCAAACGAAGGGAGGTTAACGAGGAAAACCGCTGGTTAACAATGAGTGGACGAAATTTATGTTAATTCCTCCATCAGGCAGTTCAAAACCATTTTACCTCATTTGGTCTGAACACGTAGCATGAATTAAAAGTGGAAACATGAAGCACCACTATGAATCAAAGCACAGATCTTTTGCGCAGAATTATCCCCTGAAGTCCGAGCTGAGGGCAAAATGACTGAGAAAAATGCAAATGAATGTTCACTAAAGGCATGGTGGAGTTTGGGGCAACATAAAACATCTTTTAGTGATGTTTTAAAATACAAAACAATCCAATAATAACCAAAATGGTTCAGTCCAGGTACTGGGCTGGCCTGACAGCGTGCCACAATTTGCTATTTAATCCACACCCAGGTAGTGCCTCGGTTTGGCCCCTGACCCGGAGGCGGACCAACGCAGCATCCTCAGGTGAGCGTCTCTCATACAGTTTTGTGTGGATGTGGGGAAAACGAGTAGGAGACCCTAGCAGGAGCATAAAGCCCCTGACAACATAGCTCCTGGGATCATTTGGGCAATCAAACTCCCCCGCGACAATAAGGTGGTAGGTCTAGAGGGATAAAAAGTCTTACCGAGTCCAATCAGATGCCTTTTTTTATAGCCTGTCGCATTTCAAGTAATGAATTCATGTTGTATTTTAAACCATTTTTTGCAGTGTAACAACTTGAAGGATATCATTCATTAAACTTCTAGCTGGAATTTCCTTGCTGAGCTCACCCATTTCTGTCACTGGCTGCCATTCAAGAAGTTTCACCTACCACTGAAAGTATTGCATCATTATTTTGGAGTTTAGCTAAACAGGAAGTAATCACTGCTCCTACTGCCGCATTACACCTCATGGTCATATGTGGTTAAAAATAGCTCTGTGAAGTACATAGCAGGCATTACATCTGGTTATGTAATGAGACAGAGGGCCATAGGAGGAGTCATTTAGTGAAAAAGTAATAGGCAGCTGAAGAGTGATGGATCATTCTGGATGTCTCAATACAAGTTACAAGCATTCCGATGGGGCAGACACCAGTGCCATATTGACACGGATGATTATGAAGAATGTCTGAAAAGAAAACTCACGTGACTTTAAAACGCTGATGCTGTGTGTTGGTATCTGACTTATCCTCCATTTCTTTGGTCAGCTGAGAGCAGTGGAGATGTAAGTTTATAGGTATGCATATGCACTTCAAGGAGAACAAGACCTCTGATAAAAAGTCACTTTTAAATTACCTTTACATAAAAATGAAATAAAGGTATAATCACAAAATTCTCGTAGTTTGTGCGTCAAGCCAAAAGTGCGTATTTTGTGACTGAGGTCAAGAAAAGATATGAACAGACATGGACGAGACTGCATTCACGAATCACTCTAAAGTTGGCGTGAGAAAAAGCATGTAAAGCAACTTTTGACAGCTTGGTGAGGGTAATACAAGCCTATCTAAACATTTGACTCGTTTAGTTTCACTTCTTCCAGAGAGGTTAGGTTTTCAACCTTGTTTGGTAGTCGAATGGTTTGTGTATTTATTAACAAGATTGCGTAAACACTGCTGGGCAGTTTTCAATAAAACTTAGTAATGGAGGCACGTATCCAGAACTTTTTTCCACCAAACCTTAATAGAGAAGGCAAAAAGAAATTTTGTAATTGTCCCATCCTTCAAAGAGAAGAACAAACTCTTACGGTTCAGAACTATTTAAGTAGTCTTGCAAACAGACAAACAGCAAAAGCACCAGAAGCAACAGCTTTAACATTGAATCAGTGAATCAGGAATTAAATCCATACCTGATTCACTGGTATGCATCTTTGCTAACCAAAAGAGTACAGAGTGAAGCTGAACAAAACCCTCTCCCCAGCATTAACTACAAATGTTGGTGCTCCACAGGGTTGTGTAATCTCGGTCGTACTTTTCACTCTTTACACTGACAGCTGTTGTACTACAGAATGTCTGTCTGAAGGTAAGATTAACAGACTAGACCAGTACATTGTGAAGTACTCTGATGACAGTTTTAATTTCTTTCTTAAATAACCTCAGTGACACTGGACTGCACCAACAGAGGGTCAATAAGGTGGTTCAATGGACTTGCACTGGCAACAACGCTCTCATCATAAACACAATAAAGACAGAAGAGATTGTTTTTGGCACACCACCAGAAACACACTAACTCTCTGCTGCTATCCATAATGAACAGATTAATCAGGTATGTTCATACATATACCCAGGTATAGTAATAGACCATCTCCTGTCCTGGAAAGATCAGATTGAGGCAGTGTGCAAGAAAACAAAGTAAAGAATCTATTTCTTTCGCCGTTTACGATCTTTCGATGTCAGTAAAAGGATTCTTCTTTTGTTTTTCACTTCTTTTATTATGAGTGTTCTTCAATACTGTAGCAGCACCTAGTATGGATGTCTGTCTATAGCACTAAAGTCACAAATGTCACAACAACTAAGATTGTTGGACATGAACTTCAAGATATGTATACCTGCATGTATAATAATAGCATGCTGAGACTGGAAAAAAACACCACGTCACATCACCAATCATATTTTATATAGTGAATACAGTCTACTGCCCTCAGGAAGGAGATACAGGGTACCACCATTCAAAAAGGTTAGACTAAAAAAGTCCTATGCCCATCAGTCGACTTTAATGCTCAACCAGGAGCAGTTTTCTTTTCTTTGACACAAAAATTACTAATTGTCTAATAGGCTTCACCTCGTTTGAAAAGCCTGCGTTCCTTGTGAATGAGCGCATTTGTTTCCTCCTTTCACTTTGTTGATATTGATAATCTGACACGAGGAAGTGAAAGGGCGAAACCAGCTTCTGACAAGTTTCTGCATTTCTAAATACAGGCTGCAAAAGTTTTATATACCAGCTTAAGAGAGGGAGGAGCTACATTAGAACTCAGGTGGACTGACGGTCATGCCAGACAGGAGGAGGTCACCTTCACAATGTTTATTCATGTTTTTAAATAAAATCTAAAAGAGGTGAGTGAAACACATAGACATGAGTACAATTAAAAACACAACTTTACAATATACAGCAGCCTTGAGTCATAAAACCCTTCCCTGTCCAGACATGAGTTTCTATCCATGACAACTAAATCTATTATTTAAAGCGCCTGTTTTAAATTTCTAATTTTATGCCCTTTTCTCACCATTTATAGATGCAGTACTTAAAAAAAGTCATTATAGAGATTCAACCTAATGAACAAATTTTTAAAAACATTTTTTTGGGATGATATATGTGAAAATCACTGGTTTATGTTTTGTGGGAGGGGATATGTTCCGCAATTCATGGTATAATTTGACCCTAACTTCAAATAGTGAAATTCATGTGAGTGAATTAACATAACATTTTTCACGCTACCTTTATGATTTATATATAAATACATTTAGATAATGACATATTTGCATTTTAAAGGAGTAGGAGATGGTGCAAATGCTCTTTTTAGGGGGTGCAGAATTCTAAAAACACAACATGCTCTAATGTTGCCTAAATAGGTGTTAATTTTGAATGTCATGGTCTTTCTCTGTGCAGGAGTTCTGCTTTATCTTTGGATAATTAATGTCTGTTTATCTTTACTCTGGCCTTTTAAGTAAATCTAAATAATTGGAGGACCCATGACTTTTCTGTGTGTATTGAAGGTCAGGGTTCAGACTGGGTGATGTGTTCTCTAAGATTCTGTGTGTTCTTTATGGGTTCTCTGCCTACTGTGTGAACAAAGACATGTAATTTAGGTGAACTGGAAACTCACCAGCCTCTGACTCTCATTAGTGTCAGATGGGACTGGCTACAGTCGATTAAGGTCATAATTCATTTGTCAATTAAAATTTTTCAAAAATTCATTAGTCAAAAATCAAAAATCAAATTAAAAATTAAATGCTTACTTGTGCAAATCATTTTCGACCTTTGTATTCACGTTTCTCTAATGACTCAACATGTCATATAATTATAGTAAGATGTAGTATTTCTCTATGAAAGCTAAAATAATTTAAAGAATCGAGTATTTGAGGACATGTTTTATTTCCAACCCACCATCTAATAGTTTTACTTCAAATAGTACCATAGGAGGTGGGATAAACAACTCTCGGGATGAACGAAAGCGGAAGAAGTGGTTTGTAAACTGAATGAACGAATGAATGAATGGTATTACAGGTTTTCCACGTCATACCTGGGGAGTGAGCACATCGCCCGAAGAGGGCGGGGTGAAAACACATGCGTCACTAAAGGAAGACAGGATTTGAATAATTCCATCGTTAACAGCCCTTCACCTGCAGGACATGTTGTGTGTATATAAACCAGGTGCAATGGAGCGGCGGCTCAATGTCAGTCTGCGTCCAACATGACGTGCGTCAGTCTGAGAATGGTAATGCTGGGAGGGAACCTGGGGGGGGGCGACACAAACACACACACACACACACTGAAATGTGAGGCTGAGATGTTTTTGTGTTTTTATTATTTCAGATCTCCCTCGGTTCACTCCTGATCTTCAACCATCCCTCCTCCTCCTCCTCCTCCTCCTCCTCCTCCTCTTCTTCCTCCGCTGCCGCCGCAGGCAGGTGCGTCACCGAGGAGCAGCTCCGGAACCGCGCTGAAAGCTTCCAAAGGAGGTACTGGGGTAAACTGGGGGTCCCCAAAAACCTTCCGCCGCCGCCGCCGCGGGGCACCAGGACCTGCGTGCAGCTGACCCACGAACTGAGCAGCGACTTGAACAACCGCGCCATAACACCGTGGAGGTACAGGTGGGTGATCACAAAGCGCGATGGTCAAGTCACAGCAATGGATGGATGAGGTGATAATTAAGGAAAATATTTGTTGTTACTTTAATTCTGCGTTTTATGACAAAATAACAGCATATTATGGTCAGACGAAGTTGTGATTTTACGGAAAAGTCATATTTCAAATATAAAGTCTTAAAAAACGTCATATTCCAAAAATAAATTTGTAATTATAAGTTTAAAAAAAAGTCTTGATATTAAAAATGCCAAGTCCTAATTCAATAATAATATTACAATAACATATGATTTCGCAAGGAAATAAAGTCCAAACCTGATTATTGTACTTTTATGAGGAAAAAGTCAAAATAATATAGAAATAAACAGTGATTTTATGTGAAAAAGGTTTGTAATATTGCAAGAAAAAAACTAATAATGAACAAATGTCTCAATATCATGACAATAATAAAGTCTCAATATCACTGACCACTATCAGAGACAGCTTCCACTCTACAACTTCCTGCCAGAAATTCCTAACTTTGTGTGGAATGAAAACACAAATATTGCCCAACAAAGCCATTATGATATATCTGCAAAAATGTGGGGAAAATGGGAAGAAAAATAACTTTGTGATCATCAAAAAGCAAATTTAAACCAAAAACAGAGAGACACTAACATGACCCACTTTGAAAAGGTACACTATGCCCAATTCACTTTTCATTTCATTAAAAAACAAAATATCACCAAAAAGATAGAAAAACACGACTAACAAGCATGACTGACTTTGACAAGGTATCGTATGTACACTTCATTTTCTGTTCATTTTGTGAAAACTGCAAATACTGTAATCCCTCGCTTATTCGTGCTTCACGATTCACGGCTTCATTACATTGTGGAGTTTTGGTCACCTCATACCGTACACGCATTCTATTGGCTGACAGTATTCGGTAGGAACACTTTTCTTCAATACATAAGTGAATTGTCATGCTGCTGATGTTCTCTCTTCCTCTGGGCCACCTCTATTTTCAAAGCAGACTGTTGCACATTCAAACTGTAATGGCACTTGGTAGACTACATATCTCTTCCAAGGCTCAACAATCCTGCAACAAGAAGTGTTGTGGAAATAGTTCAGTGATGTGCGTGGAGGTTCAATGCTGGTGAGGCACTGATTTCATCATAATTAGATTTACAAAAATATGAACCTACAGTGTAGCTTATTCACCATTCAATTAGCAACAGTGAGTCGATTATTTTTCAAGTCCCATTGCAGAATTATTTACACGTATAAACTGTAACACACAATTAGCACATTTGATTATTAAAAAATTAATGTTTTTTCCTACATGTTTGCTTATATGTTATGTTTTCATATAAATGAAGTCCATGTGACGCTCCTTCTGAACAAAAGCATCGAAGAAATTTTGAGTTGAGATACGGAATCCTCCATTTTTATAGTTAGGCAAAGCGAGTGGAAAACAAATGAATGGCTGTAGTTTACTGTCACTTCTTCTACGGCCGAAGAAGTAGAATCCTCGGCTGAATCCCTGGGATCACTAGCGCCCCCTACCATGAGGCTGGAGAAATGCGTGCCTCACTGCGGGCCTCTTCTCAGCCGTTTCAGGACCGTTCAACTCAAGAAAGATGTTACACACATACAGTTTTTGACAAAAAACACTGTACATTATATACATTAGCTAAATTATAATTAATTACTAAATAAATTATTATTATTTAGTTCAGAGACCAAACGTGTTTGAACATTATAATAGCGACGTATAGAGAAATAGCATTACGGTCTCACTGTATAGCATACCAGCACAGCTAGCAGAGCCATTTCGCAATCCATGGTGAGGCTCGGCTGGCTGGTGCCTCACCGCAGGTCCGTTCTCAGTATTTCATCGGTAAATGTGAAAATTCAGCAGTTTTGAGTAAAAATAACATAAAATTGGTGGTGGTAAACAGAAATTAACTCTATAATACACATCACAGGATAAATATAACCATTTAATTTATTTCTTCCATTTTTCATTTTTTTCATTCATGACAGCAGGTGACGCCGTGCCTCGCCTGACCTCATGTCACTGAAATTGTTTAAATATTTTCTCATAGGAACAACATTGCTGTTCCGTTCTAAAGAAGAGTCTTAAATGTGAGGTTAAATGTATTCATGATTTTCCTTCAAGTCCAGCTGATTTTATTCATCACAGATAACTACTGTGACCTGGATGACTATGAATCTCCGTAGACTCCTTAGTAAAGCCAATAATGTGGTAAAGACTTATAAAATACAATTTCCTCCGGGATTAATAAAGTATCTATCTATCTATCTAAGACTTGAAAATTTGAATGTTTTTTTCAGTATAAATCCCCGTGGATTAAAGCAGTCATTACTAATTCAACTTCAACAAATAAGTCACGATTCTTATCAATAACAGAAGATAAAATGGTAAATTGCTTTGTGTCTGATTCTTTTCCATCAGCCTAAATCAAGATGTTGACAGAATCCCACATGAGATCGCGATTGCTGAGTGCATTTGTCAGGGCTGCATCATCAACCAGCGTGAAGACCTGAGATATAACTCTGTACCTGTGTTTGCTCCATTGATGGTCTTGAAGAAGAGCCGGTGTGGAAACGACCCCAACAAATATGCAGTGAAAAAGGTGATCATCAGTGTTCCCGTGGCCTGCACCTGTGTTGTGCCCAAGTACGCAGAATGAGGAAAACTTTGAGCTCACATTGTTGCTGATGTATTTTTCCTCTCTTTACTAACTATATTAATCTATTCGATTTCTAAGTATTTCATGACTGTGTCATAAATTAGTTTGGTTTTTTTTCATTCATTTTCATGTACCGCTGCTGTATCCGCCGCGGCGGGTCACGGGGAGCTGGAGCCTATCCCAGCTGGCATAGGGCGTGAGGCGGGGGACACTCCGTGCACAACGCCAGTGCACCGCGGATTAGAGTTATTTATTACAGATTAATTTTTCATTGAAAACTGAGTTGAACGTTCTGTGCTTTTTAATCATTCAAAAGGTGGTTCAAAAAGAGTTTATTTAGAATGTTTGGATTCAGATTTTGTTGGATGAAACCAGATTTACTTTTATGTAAGCCAAAGATGGTAAATCTTTAGCCATGCTTGAAGTTTGGGAAAAAGGATGGTAAAACAAACAAGCTTGGTCCAAAATGCCAACTATTATTGAACAAAAATCAATAGGTCATTCTCATTGGGAGTATGGTAAGCATTAGCGCTGAGTTCAAACCGCTGCTTAATAGACAGGTTCTCCAAACACTTAAGATAAAACCATTACCTCCTCACATCCAGACCAATGGGAAGTCAGAAGTCCACAAAATATTTCTGGAGCTTCAGAACAGTGTTACTTTATCTTTCTTAACAAATAACGAGGATGCGGACTGTTTAAAAAACAGACAAAATAAAAACTGTAAAATAACTCTCTATAGTTTATATGCTATAACCAATCTTTATATGCTATAACCAATAACCAAGTCTTAAATATATTATATATATATTATATATATAAATATAATATAAATCTTAAGTGGAAGTGTGCATCCCATTTGAGAAAGATCCAAAAGCTCTAAAGCTCCTGACTTGGAAGCTACAGTATTGATTCAGCTTAACTTAAAGTCACTTTAAATGAATTTGGGATTTTAGGACTAAATGACCTAATCTATCTATCTATAATGCTAACATTAAAAGTAAAAACAAACCTTGGTTTGCACTTTGATAGAGCAATACAACCTTGTCATCTCTCTTTAGCCTTAATGTTAAGCAAAAATGAGTGCTATTGATCTTTTGATCTAACATTACCTGAAATGGTGATCCCCAAAATGATAAGCTACTTTTATGAAATAAGACAGTATTAGGCATGGTCACATAATAATTAAGTTGTAGGTGACATTAATCATTG